>NC_063357.1:8731532-8783219 GCF_021869965.1 Rhincodon typus | reverse complement strand
CCAGACCCCACTCCCACTCCCTGGGACAGGTTACCCCCAGACCCCACTCCCACTCCCTGGGACAGGTTACCCCCAGACCCCACTCCCACTCCCTGGGAAAGGTCACCCCCAGATCCCATTCACCCTCTCTGGGTTGCCCCTCCTTCTGTTGTCCTGTGCTGTCCCTGAGATTTGGTCGCTCTGTTTAGATACGGAAACCTAGGACTCCACTCTCCCACCAGCTTGGAAACTGGAATCTTTCAAAATATCCCCATCTCCTGCAATCACAAAGTGTTTGGTTTCCAGACTTCTGGTTTTAGAAGAGATGTGGATCCTGCTTTTATTAACAGATTTGGATATAGTTGGATTTGAAGCTAGCTCCAGGCAGAGATATCTTCAGAGGCGTCAAATGGGACGTCTCTGTTTGTGCTTAATATCTTTTGTGGAATTGTAAAGTTAAAGAAAAAATTACTTTAGTAAATCGAAAGATGGGAACTACAAGCTGAATCTATACATGCCCCATATTGGACCCTGCATCTGCTGAAATGTCGACCTCGAGGTTCCATGGGCTCGTGTCCTCCTGTTCATTCCTGATTCATTCCCCGCTCCCCCACTCCACTCCTCCCCACACATCCACACACACACGCACACACTTACTCTCACACACGCACACATGCACACACTTACTCCCTCTCTCTCACACACACACACACACTTACTCACACACACACATGCACACACAGACCCACACGCACACGCACACACAGACACACACACATCCACACACACACACACACATCCACACAGACACAGACCCACACGCACATGGACACACAGACACACACTCACACACACACACACACACACACACACACTTACTCACACTGACACACGCACACAGACACGCACACACACACACACGCACACCTATGCATACACCCACATACCCATACACACAGAAACACAGCCACACACCTACACACACACACACACAGACCCACACGCGCGCACACACATCCACACGCAGACACACACACACACCCACACACACACACACACACAAACAGAGCGAGGCTGTATGTTAAAATGAGCTGTTCATTGCTATTGGGCAGAACATAGTAGCTTCATCCAGTGCCTGCTGATAACATCACAGCCCTTGGGCCCAGTCAGAGCCAAACCGTGTGGTCTCCAGTGTGTACTGTGGATAATAAAAATAGGAGCTTAGTCTTTCCAGCTTTAGCTGGAAAGGATGTGACCATATGTTGTTTTTGAAAGGAGGACATTGTTTGATGTGATTCTTTTTTAATTGCAAGCTGAATGTATTCAATGAAGCAATTAGAAAATGCCCAGTTTGGGGTTCCCTGCTGAATGTTGATGGCAAAGTTAAAGCAATTATGAGTGCAGCAGGTAGTTACTGTATTAGACCTATCAGCCATACTCTCGGGAGCTGCTTCCCTCTGCGTTTGAGGTGTTGTGCAGGTCAGAAAGGCTTTTCAGGGCATTGTGCAGAATCCTCAATGCTAGCTTATGGTGGCCTGTATTCTGGGGGAATGCACACAGTCAGCGCTGATCACACTCCATGTGATGTCCCCTTCCCCACTCAATAGCCAGACTGATGGGCAGGTTTCTAAAGGGTGTTAACGTGTTCCCCCACTCTCTCACACACTGCACCCTGAATTTTCTGTGGCTCTCATGGTCTCTTGCTGCCCCCCCCCACAATCTCAGTTACAGTTCAAACTTCACCCTGCCCCCATCAATCTGCCTGCTCAGTGTCCACACTGACTGTGGTACTCTTCTCCCACTCTCTGCTGTTCCCCCTGCTCTCTGCCCACCCTCGGCCTCTGCCCCTCCCCTGTCCCCTGCTCTCTGCCATTCCCCTCCCCCCACCAAGCTCTGCTGCCCCCTCACATTCCTTCCTGCCCCACCCCAGTTTCTGCTCCCCCTTTCCATTCTATGTTGCCCTCCCAGCTCTCTACCATTTCTCTTTTCTCTCTGTTACCTCCACTCTCTGTCATGTCCCACAGTCTCTTAGCACCCCTTTCCTGCCATCTGTTACCCCTTCCCCTCTCCGTGCTGTTTCCCCTCCCCCTCCCTGTTACCCTTCCGACTCTCTGTTACCTCCCTCCTGCTCTCTGTTACCTCCCCTCGCCCTTTCTGTGCTGTTTCACCCCCTCTCTGTTACACCCCCGACTCTCTGTTCCCTCCTTCCCCCTGACTGTTACCTCTCTCCCTCTCTCTGTTACCTCCCCTCCCCCTCTCTATGCTATTTCCCCTCCCCCTCTCTGTTCCCTCCCACCCCTCCCTGTAACCTCCCCTCTGCCTCCCTGTCACCCCTCACCCTCTCTGTTCTGTATCACCCCCTCCCCTCATTTTCTGGATCGCTCTGATTTCTCTCCCTATTTGTTTTTTTTGTTGCTGTACATTACATTTCCAGTTGCACACATTCTCTGTCGTGCTGTGATCTTTTCCCTCACTCAGCCATCTCAGGATTTTGTGGTCTGTACCCCTTCCATAAGGCAGGTATTCTCTTGGAGGGGGACACGTGCAGATGGAAGAGAGTCTAAATGGGCAGGTGGGGTTGGGGGGATGGGGGGGCAGTGGGTAGAGATCTCTTTCTGACTAACTGATGAAAGGGTAAGGGGCAGATGTAGCCCCTCTCCTCACTGCTTCTGACCCCAGCCCCAGCTCCTGTTACCTGTCAGCAGATAATCAGGCAGTGTGGAAGTGTATCAGGTCATATGCAGTGAGGGCTGTAGTGAGTTGGATCTGATGCACAAAATGAACCCAGTGACAGCTATGAATGGAGATACAGACATTGTGAGTGATGAGTAGATGTATTTCGTTTTCCAATGATCTGTGTGCATGTCTCTAGATCTTTGAGAGAGCTTTAAAAGACTCATGTTCAGCTCCCTCCTCAAACGCTGCCAGACTCTGTGATGGAAAGACATATCAAGGCTGAACTGAAAATTCACTTGACTGCAGAGAATCTTCGAAACTGAAAGGGCTAGTTTATTGAATGGGAGAAACCTCGTTACCCTGTAATATCCTGCCACTGTGTTACAGCAGGAACCAGCTCCCTTCTCAATCCCAATTTCTTTGGGCTGACACAGTGGCTCAGTGGTTAGCACTGCTGCCTCATAGCACCAGAGACCTTTGTTCAATCCTACCCTCGGGCGACTGTCTGTGGGAGTTTGCACATTCTCCCTGTGTCTGCGTGAGTTCCCTCCCCGGGTGCTCTGGTTTCCTCCCACAGTCCAAAGGTGTGCAGGCTAGGTGGATTGGCCATGCTAAATTGCACATAGTGTTCAGGGATATGTAGATTAGGTGGGTTGTAGGGGATGGGTCTGGGTGGGATGCTCTGTGGGTCGGTGTGGACTTGTTTGGCCGAAGGGCCTGTTTCCACACTGTAGGGATTCTATGAATTCTCTTCCTTGTCTTTACACATTTTTCTTCACTTACACAGGAGGTCGGAGCAGGAGTTGGCCATTCGGCCCCTCGATCCTGCTCCAATGTTCAATAAGATAGTGGCTGTTAAATTGACCTTTGACCCTTTAGTCAGTAGAAAAGGAAATTGGGTGTGTACTGACCTTTGGATCAATTAGGGGTGTGCTTTTGGTGAGGCCACATATGTATTGTGTGCAGATTTGGTCTCCGTATCTGAGGAAGGATGTTCTGGCTCTGGAGGGGGGTTGGGGGCAACAAAGGTTTACTTGGATCTGACTGTGGCCTTAACTCCACTTTCCTGTCTGTTCCCCATATCCCTCAGTTCCTTTAAGACCATAAGAAATAGGAACAGGAGTAGGCCATTCAGCCCCTTGAACCTTCTCCCCCATTCAATAGGATCATGGCTGATCTGACATTCCTCACATCCATTTTCCTGCCCTTTACCTATAACCCTTGATTCCCCCGACTGGTCAGGAATCTCTCCATCTCAGTCTTAAATACACACAAGAACTCTGCCCCCGCAGCTCTCTGTGGCAAGGAGTTCCAAAGGCACTCAGCCCTCTGAGAGAAGAAATTCCTCCTCATCTCAGTCTCAAATTGGCGGTCCTAGATTCTCCCATGAAGGCGAAACATCCTGCTGATTATAAATCTGCAGTCAGTTCTAGTTCCTTCAAAAGGAGCAGTGAAATGTTGACAGATTGGCCAATCCCCAGCCCGTGTAAAGTGATGCTTCCATGGCCCCGTTCAGAGAGAGCTGCCGTTGGTCAGTCTCAGTATAGCTGCCCTCCATGCACAGCCATGCCTGGTTGCGATGCTGTTCTACCAGATGGACATTTCCACCTCTTTCCGGGATTTCGGCAAGTTCTCCTTTGTTGGGAGTATTCCATGTGGAATAGGAGAGCGTGTAGTGGGGAGCAAACCATGGGAATTAATATAACGGTGAAGAAGTGACTGAATGTAGGGTTGGGTACTTGGACAAGAAGGACCTTTCTGAGGGCAGTTCCAATTTCCTGCTCCCTGAAAACATGGAGACAGAGGGTGGTGGGTGCCTGGAACTCACTGCCGGGGGAGGTAGTGGAAGCAGACACTATAGTGACTTTTAAAGGGCGTCTTGACAAATACATGAATAGGATGGGAATAGAGGGATACGGTCCCCGGAAGGGTAGGGGGTTTTAGTTGCGACGGGCAGCATGTCGGTGCAGGCTTGGAGGGCCGAAGGGCCTGTTCCTGTGCTGTAATTTTCTTTGTTCTTTGCTCTAAAACCATGTGTCACCCACTTAAAGGGACCCTCTGCCCCATGTCTAAGACTTACCTTCACCATCGATAGGTTACAACTCGGATGCACCGTTTAAAAATTAGGAATCTCTCTAAAGAGATGAGGAAGTATTTGTTCTCTGAGGGCATTGATCGACTGTGGAACTATTTTTTCTACAGAGCAGTGTATTGTTGAATGTGTCCAGAACCGAGTTAGATTTTTGATGGACAAGTGAGTCACGGGTTATGAGTGACAAACAGGAAACTGCAGTTAAGTGCCCCAATCAGATCTTTTCGATAGGCAGGGCAGGATGGAGGGGCTTGTGTCCTTGTGGAGTTTGCTGTCCTGTGGGCTCTTTAAGTGTTCCAGATCTCTAGGATGTGGACAGTTACACCTAGTTGCTAATCGAGGGAGGTCAAGTTTCAGGTTTTGAGGCCAATTTTGTATAAGGGCTGGAGAATTTCAAGGAGGTGGTGGAGAGTGGGGTGGGGGGTGGAGGATACCACTTTGCTGAACGTTCTGTCACACATCCTTGAAGGTGGTGGTGTTCCCTCCTCTGGAGGTCCTCATTCCATCAACACCCAACCTGGGTGTTCTTTCAGAGCACTCCGATTCAGGCACTGGGGTTGCCGATAGTTTCCAGGGAGGGCGTGACAGTTCAGCTAGCCACCTCCTGCTCGGACAAGAGAGGCAGGACAGACAGAGAAGCAGAGGTAAGAGTCAGCGCTGCTGCTATGGGCTCTTCCTTTACTCTCGACGGGGTCACCCTGTCAAACGTGCAGTCCCTGATGTGTGACTCCCAGCCACTCCACATTCCTCCATCTCCCCCCACTCCCCACCCCTGCCACTCAAAACAAAGCTCTGTATGACAGTGCTTGGTTTCTGACATGAAGCCCACCGTTGATTTTCACTGTACTGGGAAAGCCAATTGCAGCGTTATTAGCAATTAAAACATTCCAGGTGCTTTGTCAATGTAACTTAGCAACCAAGATACACAGTAAAGTGTAGCCTTAATGAGAGGAGCAGGCTTGTCCTATCTATTAGGATTCTGTCTCGTCGTAGGGCTCTCAGCCTGGATAAGATCAAAGCAATCTTCCAGGTGCTGTTTGCAACAGCCTCGCCTGAGTATTTGGCTGTAAATTCTGCAGCACAAAGGCAATGAGGGACCTGACTGCCAACAGCATTAAATGGTGCAAATGAGAAAACTTTCTCCTGGTTGGTTTGGGGTTTTTCATCTGCGACCTTATGGCAGACTGAAAATAGGAAATGAAATGTGTCTGAAGAAGATGACGACAGTGGGGCATGAGGCAGGCGGTTTCTGGACCCAGAAATTGTTCCTGATTGGGCACGAAGCTTTTAGCTTTCCTCCAATGAGTGCCCTCCTTGTCCCCCAGAAAGGTGTAAAGGGAGGTCCTCAGATCTCTTGGACTGTGGAGTGGGAACACCACCTCCCAAAGAGCTTGAGCACGGAGCTCTGTCTCCAGGCTGGCAATAGATTCCATTCCAATACTCACTCTGTTTGCCCTGAGGCTAGCTGCTACTGAGCTGGACATTATAAAAATGTGGGAAATAGGAGCAGGGGTTGGCTATTCAGCCCCTCCAACCTGTTCCAACATTCAGTTAGGACACAGATGATATTAGGCTTCCAATTTCCTGCCCTACCCACCTACCAATCCTTTAGTTTCTTTACTTTTCAAAAGATCTATCAATCTCTGCTTTGAACATACTCAATGACTGGGTCCTTGCTGTTGGAATTAAAGATTCTATTTTCATAGCCAAGAGTTCAGGAGGTGAGATGGCACTCACATGTAGACTTCACCCGGCCCATATCCTTGTAAGGATAGTGTACTGATTGTAACAAGGCCAGCCAAGTGGACCTCATGCGATATGAAGTCCCTGATTGGAGCTGTTAATCTGGTCCAATCAGGGAGCCCTGGCTGACAGATGTAAACAGGAGCATCAGGGGTTCTGTTCACTCTGAGAGCTGGCTATGAGGGAACTGGAGCAGTGTCAGGGGCTTTCTGCATGTAAATAAAGGGAGACTTTGAGATGGGCCTCTGTGGAATTAGTTCATTGGCGATGAAAGAAAAACCTGCTCCTGAAGAATTTCGCTTGCAGCTGTCATCTTTGAGTTGCGGAAGGCATTTCTGGCATCATGCTTTTGTTTGGGAAGCTTGACTCATTCAATCCTGCCATTGAAGATTGGGCCCATCTTGTGGAAAGAATGCGTTATTCTTTTCTGGGCAAATGACATTGGGGCAGATGAAAAGCAACGAGTAATTCTCCTTGTGGACCCGCAGCTTTTTCAGTTATTAGGACCCTGAGTTTCTTTGAGGCACCAGATGTGAGTTGATGGATTTAGTTAATGAATATTACGACCCCAATCCTCCTCTAATTCTGAGGTGCTTTTGGTTTTACTCAGCAATTCGAGAAATATGTATCAGGATTTTTGACTAGTTAAAGACAACTGGCAGAGGCATGTGACTTTGATTTAATCCTTAATGAGATGCTGAGAGACAGTTTAGTATGTGGGATTGATGATGTAAACATGCAAAAGTGCCTACTAGCTGGAGCTCAACTGGACTTCAAACAGGCACTACAACTGGCTCTATCATTGGAAAATGCGGCAAGTGGAGCATGTGAGTTGCAGAGTATTCCGATGGAAATGGACATCCTGCCAGTCCAACTGAGCTTGGGGAACACCACTTGAGGGAAGTCAATTGCATAGTCTCAGTCAGGACATGTCCTGAACAGAGGGGCTGTAGGTCCACCCACAGCAAAACCCCGAGGACAAACTCAAAAGTTACAGGCAGCAGTTCCCCCACAAGTTCGTGGGAATGGCTGGGTAAACCTTGGATTCCGGTCCTTTCATGGGCTCAATGTTCTTAGTCATCGTGGATGCCCACGCAAGGTGGCTGGATACGCACAGAGTTCACTCGTCAAATACGGGGACGACAATAGAAAAATTGTGCGCTTCTTTCGCAATACACCGTCTCCCAGAAGTATTGGTCACAGATAACGGGCCATCGTGTACCAGCAGGGAGTTTGAGTATTTCCTAAAGTCGAATGGTATTCATCAAACAAGGACAGCTCCATACCGTCTATCATTCAAAGGTCTGCGGAAAGAGTGGTCCAAACTTTTAAGGCAGGCATAAAGAAACAGCCTACAGCTTCACTAGGTACCAACATGTCCTGGTTCCTGTTTGATTATCAGACCACCTCTCGTGCAACTACAGAGATAGCTCCAGCGGAGTTGCTCATGGGGAGAGGACTCCACACCAGGTTAAACCTGATCTTCCTGGACCTGGTGGGGAGAGGGTGAAACGACATCAGGAGCATCAATTTCGGATACAAGATTCCGTGAAACGGGAGAGACAGTTCATTTGGGGGACGAAGTTTGGTGTAGGAACCATGGGAATGGCCCATTGTGGGTGAGAGACATGGTGGATGCAAGGTCAGGTCTAGTGATGTATAAAGCCCAGCTTGCTGACTGCCTTTCTGATTGTTCCAATGCCTGTAGGTTCTCCCTATTGAGCATTGAAGATATCTTGAAATCTGAGATAGACACGGCGGATGTTGCTGCCTCATTGGATTTGCTGCCTGAAGAGGAGCATGAACTTCTTGGACGATGCTCTGGACGCAAGAGAGGAGCTACTGTGAGTTACATGCCGCCCATATCAGAGTCAGAGGAACCTGGCCCCGGTGCTAAAGCACTCCAGGAGAAGCTACAACAAAAAGAATTGGCCTGTGTTTTTACACTCAGGGGGAGGGATGTAGCGATTGGAACAAGTCAGCCAGGTGGACCTCATAGAATATGAGTTCCCTGATTGGGATTGTTAATTTGGTCTAATCAGGGAGCCCTGGCTGACAGATATAAACAAGGAGTGTCAGAGGTTCTGCTCACTCTGAGAGCTGGCTCTGAGGGAGCTGGATCAGTGTCAGGGACTCTCCACGTGTGAATAAAGGGTGACTTGGTGACAGAATACTGGCCTCCTGGATAGAAGTCCTCATGACGTGCATCCGTCTACTCTCCCATTGGTCGGCATTTCTCTCCGAGAAACCCACGCTAACAATGGAGGCGTGTCCAGACACACAGGGCTGCCCGTTAGAAAAGAATGCTAATGGGGCTCACACGCTTTGGAAGATGAAAGAGAGACATTGTATTGGAAAAGAAGTGGTCCATATCCTGCTTAACATGCCCATCACACCGATTCTGTCGATGGTTACCAAAGCCACGTGGAAAATATCAACTAACACTTTGATGCACTTTAAAGTCACATCGCTTTGTTACCTTCAGCAGTTGTCAATGTGAGCCACACACTGCATAAACTTTGAGCAACTTGACTTTGTAATGTGTACTTCCAAACTCTCAGACCAAGCTCAAGGACAGTTCTGCGAAAGTGAAATTTGCAGAAGTTGTTAAGTTTGACATCATTAAGAAAAGCTGCCTGGCCATTTCTGATACCCTGCTGCAGCATCTCATGGTGCACAGCTCATTAATGATTTAACCATCCTGGAGAAGAGAGACAGAGAGAGAGAGAAGGATTGCAGGAGACTAACAGGGAACCTCCACTCCCTGGTGCAGTTGGCAGTGCAGCGTTAGAGTAAGATAGAGACTAAGATTGTGGGGAGAAAATATACTCTCAAAGAGACCAGCATCAGTAACAAGGCAGGTTAGCTGGGCATTCCCCAACAATGTGGCACTCTGATTTGTCAAACTGCAGTACAGCGCAATGTAGCTGTCCCCATTGCTACCGATTGTTTGGAGCTCCCTAAAATAACATAAAAGGACTGCAGATGCTGGAAATTTGACACAAACAAAAACAGAAAGTGCTGGAGAAACTCTGGAGAAACCTAACTCTGTTTCTCTCTCCAGTTGCTGCCAGACCTGCTGAGTTTCTCCGGTTTTTGTGCCCTGGCACATGCAGTAAGTCTAGTATTCCCTGCAGTGGCTCTAAATTGATTTTCATTCATTTTACTTTCTGTTACACTTAGTCCAATTTAGATACTCTATACTCTGTTTTTTGGTATCCAATCAGGAAACCATTCAACTGTTAGGCATGTGGCTGATCTTCACTCAGCTTTGGGATAACCACTGTAAATGCTTGATGGCTGATGGAGCTATAACTTTTATAGCACCTGTTGCCATGTGCAATGATATTCGCTCGTGTGACATGCCTTCAGGTCATGCCATTTTCTTTCCATCACTCTTCCATTTCCTCTTCATTTTGTTGGCGTTGCTCTCAAAATGCTGGCATCCTGCCTGCAGACTTTGCTTCCACCTGGGTCCAGCCCAGAGTAATGGCGCTGTGGGAGCTGCAGCAAACAATGTAAGTGCGCTTAAGGCCAGGCTGGATAAACAGCGGAGGAAGAACAGGGTGTAAGGGTTTCTGATTGAGCGGGTGATAGGATGGAGGAGTAGGGAAGGGAACTTGTGTAGAGTAGCAGTACCGGTTCGGGCTAGCTCCTGTACTGTAATTACAACATAATCGTCCGCGGTAATGATTATAGTTTTCAGTAAAATTTGTGTTGGCTGCATTTACAATGAAACTTGGCGTGCTGTGACATCATTGCCGTAGCAACAGGCTGCAGTCGAAGGCCAGGAGCTCAACCTGTCACAGAGCATCCCCTTGTTAAATCTTTGCTTTGTTAAGAAGTTCCAGTCTCATGAACAGGATCACTGCAGGTTCTGTCCACATCCTGGCTGAGGCAAACATGGATTTAGAGGGCTATAAATAAAGCTTGTTGCAATCAACTTGTCAAAACCTCACTCAAAGCACAAAGCGAGTTGACTCACATGCTCCTATTACCTGAGCTGTTTGTCAAAGCACAAACCCAATTTAATTTTGTTTGGTGTGTTGCTTTTCCTCATTATCTCTAGCCTGTGAGTGCTAGAGAGTTTTATGACTGGTACCTCCGAGACCAGAGCCTGCTGGCCCGCTGAGCTTTTTACTGAAGATGCAACACAGCTCTACCAATTTCAAGAACAAAAACAGAAATTGCTGGAAAAGCCCAGCAGGTCTGGCAGCATCTGTGAAGGAAAAAACAGAGTTAACGTTTCAGGTCTGGTGACCCTTCAAAATTTCCATCAATTTCAACCCTACCCATTCAAATTATGAACCCAAGAGATATTGCTAATAATTGAACAATAAAGAGAAGTGGGAACAGTTGGAACTTGCTCAATGGGCCAAATGGCTTCCCTGTTTTCTTTTGGTGTATTGTTTGGTGATGTTTTATTCTTACCTGTGAAGGATTCCCTTTCCTCCCCATTGAGATCCTGTCCAGAGGTGGCTCTGGAATGAAAACATACTCCCCTGAGGAGAGATTGCTATAGGGTTTGAAGAAACGCCAGGCGATCTCATTGGAACTTGTTAGAGAATGTGACTATCCAGATGCTGAGAGTCTGTTTCCCCTCAGGCTGAAAGAGAGACCAGAACGAAGGGCTCATGATCTCAGGTAAGGAGCAAGCCGTTTCAGGAGCGACGTCTACACTGAGGATTGTGGATTTTTTGACATTCTTATCCTCAGGGGACTGTGGATGCTCGATCATTGGTAACATTCAAGTCAGAGATCGATAGATTTTGGAGTATTGGACGTAATGGGGCAGTGCGGGAAAGTGATCAGCATGATCTTATTGAATGGTGGAGCAGGCCTGAGGGGCTGAATGGCTTCTTCCTTGTTTCTTATTTGTTGGGCATAATTGCTTTGCTTTTCAAAAGCTGCCATTGGCCTTTTCGATGATACCTGGTACACTTCTTAAAAGATCTTCATGTATTTTTCATTAACCTTTGCCCCTGGGAAATCCCTCTGGCTATGTTTGCAATGGGATATTTTTAAATATGCACCCTGTGTTGTAAATGGATTTAGCAGCTTGCGTTTACATTGTGCCCTTAGGCAGCAGTAGACTGTTCCAATGCATTTCATATTCCAGCTGTGCGATGTACAGACTCTGGGGCTGGGCTGTGTTATCATTCACGCTGTTAGTCTGGGTTACTGAGGCAACACGCACTTTCACATGTACATTGTAGTCCAGCACCATGGATAGTGATGGTAGGAGCTCCATTACCTGACTGACCAGGAAGTCTCACTCTCCCCTTAACCGTCTGGCGTGTGAAGAATTTTCAGGTTGATACTGTTGAACGTCTTTATAAATGCACCTTCCTTGGCCACCAGGTCCATGGCTTCTGTCTGAGAGGGGCAGGAACACTGCCCACAAACCTTCCCTTTAAGCTGTTCTGAGTGCCAATCATGGGAAAACATACAAAATGGGAGCTGGAGGAGGCCAGTCAGCCCTTTGAGCCTGCTCCGCCATCCAATCTAATCATGGCAGCTCAGTCCCCCGTTGCCACTTCCTTTGATCCCTTATGAACTTTATTTTGTACAGAAGTGATTATTTTTGTGCTTTTTATTTTTATATGTCAGGTTTCTAGGAGAAGCTTAATCTATTCAGTTCTTAAACAAACTACAAACTGTAGCCCTAAGAACTCTATCTCTTCAATCATCCACCTGCTCTGACTTTTTTTTTTCTTAGAAACATACAAAATAGGGGCAGGAATAGGCCATTCAGTATGATCATCGAACTCAGTTCCCTGTTCCCACTTTCTCCCCTGTACCCTCTGATCATTTTAACCCTAAGAGCTGTATCGAATGCCTCGAAAAATTCCAACGTGTTGGCCTCGACCGTTTTCTGTGGGAGAGAATTCTGCAGTCTCACCACTCCCTGGGTGAAAAAAAAACTTCTTCTCGTTCTCAATCCTGAATGGCCTTTCCCTGTCACCTTAGATCATGGCCCAGACCTAACTTGCAGTTCTGGGAGTTGCTGCCACTCACTCTCAGACCTTGAAGGTCCACAAAGAAGGCGGGGAAAAAAATTTGCAGGAACATGGCTGCCCAGTGCTCCACAAGATCGCCTTTGAACAAACCGTTGTGACTGTCAAACCTTGAACTCTTGTAACATAGAGAGCCAACCCTCATAGTCAGTGGTACTATTCATAATCTGCTCTTTCTGTTTTGTTTTTGCACTACTTTACATGGAAGAGTTGGTTGTAAAACGTGCCTCAATTCAGCCCTCAGGTTGAATTTTTAAATAAATAAATCTTGGAGAATTGGTTGACACCGTGCCACACCAGCAGACATTTAAGGACAGGTGCTCGGTAAGCGAGGCCTGTTTTCCCTCTGACTGAGTGAGGCCTTTTGTTCTAACACTTGGCTGATTCTGTCTATATTTTTTTCTCTCTCCCTCTCCCTGCACTGCCCTCCCTCAACAGGTAGAATGTAAGAAAGCGCAGCCTAAGGAGGTGATGTTCCCACCAGGGACTCGAGGCCGTGCTCGGGGATTACCGTATACAATGGACGCTTTTATGCTGGGAATGGGAATGCTGGGTAAGGCCTTGACACCATTTCTATTCTGCCATTTTGTGGGGACAGGGGAGGGGAAGATCTGGGGGTGCTGGTTGATTGTTAGAGGTTTTTCTGAAGAGATTTTAATGGAATTGCTAAGGTGTAACCTGAATGAATAAATCAGCAAAGAGGTTGAACAATTTAATTAATGTAGCCGGAGCGAACGCAGTTGATTAATCTTCGCTGAGTTTCAGAATTAAATTAATCAGATTAATATTTAAGGTTGGAAATTTATTTATTAGGGACGAGGGGAAAAATCTTAAGTTTATTAATCTAAATTTATCCTGATTTATTCATTTGTGGGATGTGGGAATCTCTGACAAGGCCTGCGTTTATTTTTCGCTATTCATTTATTTATTCAGAATTCATGTGACACCAGATAATAGACCAACAGGTTTAGTTGAAAATCGCAAGCTTTCGGAACAAGGAGCGAGGATGGATAGCTTGTGATTTCAAATAAACCTGTTGGACCGTAACCTGGTGTCGTGTGAGTTCTGACTTTGTCCACCCTAGTCCAACACCGGCACCTGCACATCATTTATTTATTGACTTCAGTCACATGTAGGCCAGAATGGCTTGAGTTTGGAGTGGGCCTGGTCTGGGTAAAGATAGCAGATTTCCTTCCCTAAAAGATGTCAGTGAACCAGATGGTTTTAAACAGTGATTGATAATGGTCACAGGGATTTCAATTCCAGATGTTTTTGAGTTCAAATTTCAACACCTGCCATGGTTGGGATTTGAACCTGGATCCCCAGAACATTATCTTGCAGATAGTCTGGATTACTAGTCCAGTGACATTGCCGCAATACCGTGGCCTCCCACAACCATGTGCCCCTCTGCATCCTTTGGAGGTGTCAGCTCCCAGTACAGGGTGACATAGCAGAGAGAGAGAGAGGGGGAATGTGTTTCCATTGGTGGAAGGATCTAGAATCAGAGAGCACAGGAATCAATAGAGACAAGAGGGCCCTCTTGTGGCACAGTGGCAGTGTCCCTACCCCTGGACTGGGAGACCCAGGTTCAAGCGCTCCAGAGGTGTGCGATAAAATCCCTGAATGGTTTGATTAGAAAAATAGGTGGAGACAAGAGGGAAGACATGGCAAGTGGTTAGGGTCTGCGAGATAGTGTGATGGTGGCAGGTTCAACCAAGCCTTTCGAAAAGGAGTTTGATTGTTCTCTGGACAGTAAGAATCCGCAGGGTCACAGGGAGTCAGGACCTGGGACAAGGGGTTTATCAGGGATCAGTAACTGGGTGCGGTGTAAAGGTTAATGTGGTGGGGTCAAAGGGAGGGGTTTATGGGCTCAGGTGTAGGGGGGAGCCTGGGAGCCCAAGGCAGAATGAGCACCATTTCTGTCCCCGCCCTAGCAGGGAGAGGGTGGGAAAATGGCACTCTGTAGGTTACAGGTTTGGAGAGACAGGCCGAGCACACGAGGCTAAATGGCCACCATCTGTGCCTGGAACAATTCTGCCTTTGTAGATGCGGTTCAGTGAGCAGCAGCTGACCTTACCCCAAGCACAGCCCAAATGAACCTGTTCCACGTATCACCGGAGACAACGGGCAGAGAATGACTCACAATGGGGCAGCACGGTGGCTCAGTGGTTAGCACTACTGCCTCACAGCGCTAGGGGCCCATGTTCGATTCCACCCTCGGGCAACTGTCTGTGTGGAGTTTGCATATTCTCCCAGTGGGGTGATGTGGGTTTCCTCCCACAGTAGAGGGATGTGCAGGCTGGATGTGTTAGCCATGGGGAATGCAAGGTTATAGGGATAGGATAGGGTTGGGTCTTGGTGGGATGCTCTTTGGAGGGTCGATGTGGACTGGAGGGGCCAAATGGCCTGCTTCCAAACTGTAGGAATTTTAGTCCCAGCCTCAATGCCCATAAACAACCAGCTTTCAGCTGGGATCCCTGGGTGTTCTTGGATAGACAATTGGCAAATTTAGCCCTTTAAATTCTTCATGAAAATGCCCCTTCTAATATGTAATAATACGTAACAACATATCAATGAAGCCATTAATCTCCTCAGTGCATAAAGGATTCAGGTTTACAGGCAGGAGCTTTTCCAACCATCGACCTTTGTTGATTGAGTCTCCGCTCTGATCTGTGATAAAAGAGGATGTGCCAATCTCCAATGGGAAGTCTGTTGGAATTGCGAGCTTAGATCAGAGATGAGAAGATTTTAGTCACAACCAGTGGTGGTTTTTGTGTGTGTGTGTGTTGGCGGGGGAGGGGGATGTAGTGGTGGTAGAAGTGATTGCTGTGGTCTGGGGGTCACAGAGTCAAAGAACCCAAACATAGACTGAGACTGGGTCTGGGACTGGGACTGCCATAGTGTTAAGGGCTTGGATGGAGAGGAATTTGTTAAGTGCATACAAGAAAAGTTTCTGATGCAGTATGTGGATGTACCTGCTAGAGAAGGTGCAAAACCTGATGTACTTTCAGGAAATAAGGCAGGACAGGTGAACGAGGTGTCAGTGGGGGTGTACTTTGGGGTCAGTGACCACAATTCTGTTAGTTTTAAAGTTGTGATGGAAAAGGATTGAGCGGATCCAAAATTTAAAATTTTAAATTGGAGGAAGGACAATTTTGACGATATTATGTAAAAACTTTCAAAAGTTGAATGGTGGTGGATGCTCACGGGTAAAGGGACGGCTGGAAAATGGGAAGCTTTCAAAAATGAGATAACCAGCATACAGAGACAGTATGTTCCTGTTACGGCGAAGGGCAGGGCTGGTAGGTGTAGTGAATGCTGGATGACTAGAGATATTGAGGTTTTGGTCATGAATAAGAAGGAAGCATATATCAGGTTTAGACAGCAGAGATCGAGTGAATCCCTAGAAGTGTATAAAGACAGTAGGAGTATACTTAGGAGGGAAATCAGGAGGGTAACAAGGGGACATGGGATAGCTTTGGCAAATAGGGTTTAGGAGAATCCAAAGGGATTCTACAAATACATTAAGGACAAAAGGGTAACCATGGAGGGAATAAGGTCCCTTAAAGATCAACAAGGCCACGTACAATTACAACATTCAAAAGGCATCTGGATGGGTATATAAGTAGGAAGGGTTCAGAGGAATATGGGCCAAATGCTGGCAAATGGGACTAGATTCATTTAGGATATCTGGTCGTCATGGATGAGTTGGACCAAAGGGTCTGTTTCCGTGCTATATATTTCTATGACTCGATGACTCTAACTGACAACGCAGGCAGATATTCCAGCCCTCAGTCCTAGAGTACCATTGACATTGGGGTGTAGAGGATGGGGTGTTTATTTAGGCCATGCCAGGCTGATATTTTGGATGGAGTATTTTATGAACAAGCTGTGATTTGCCCTTGTCTGTGAAAAAAGCAACATTTCAAAACAAAGATTACATTTCATTCCTGCCTCTTTCCCCCTCTTTCCACTCAAACCAACCACCCCCAGCATGTACACTTTAATGTTTTTCTATTAACATTAATTACAGGATTGGTCCTTTTTCTGTTTGTAGCTTTATAATGGTTGATAAATAACTGGAGAAAGCTGGCAGATGCAGTCAAACCTAGAAGGTGCTTTCATTGGCTTCCCAAATGGGCCTTAATTTGGATTGAGATGTACAATCAATTCTCCCTAATCAAATCAGGCTTGGAGGCCCGGTAGGCCCTGCCTGTCCAAACTCCTAATGCCTCATTGCTTTCAAATCACCGCCGACATTTTCTACTGTGCGTGAATCCAACTTACTTCAAAAATGTGCCAGGATTCCCAAGGTATCTGCTCAGTCATATTTTCTTTGAGGCGAGTTGAAAAGAAAGCGACAAAGAGCAGGTGGTAAGCATTGTTAGCAGTATCCAAGGCCCCAGCCTGTTATGCTCCCTGAGGAAGACATCCTTGGCTTTAGGAGGCTGGAGGACTGGACACTGAATGCAAGCCCAGAGTTCTCACTGAGGCAGCAGTGACAGAGCTGAACAGGAGAAGGTTGATGGTCAAACTCAAGATTGGGGAACAGGATCCAGGTGGAGATGGTGGAATATGGCCCCACCGCAAGTGAAAGGCCAATTAAGGTTAATCACCTCCAATTTTGGTGTCATTTGCAAACTTATTAACCATACCTCCTATGTTCACATCCAAATCATTCGCACAAATGATGAAAAGCAGTGAATGCAGCACCGATTCTCGTGGCACGCTGCTGGTCAGAGGTCTCCAGTCTGAAATGCCACCCTTTACCACCACCCTCTGTCTTCTACCTTCAAGCCAGTTCTGTATCCACATCACTAGTTCTCTCTCTGTTTCATGTGATCTAACCTTGCTAACTGGTCTGCTATGAGGAATCTTGTCAAGGTGTCTTATTAGGAAAGGGTAGACAGGCCAGGCCCATATTCTCTGGAGTTTAGAGGAGCTGGAGGTGACTTAATTGCAGTATAGATTCTGAGGCAACTTGACCGGATGAATGTCAAAAGGATGTTTCCTCTTGTGGGAGAATCTAGAACTGGGGGTCATAGTTTAAAAATAAAAGGGCACCCTTTTAAATCAGAGATGAGGAAACATGTTTTCCCCCAGAGGGCTGTGAGTCTTTGGAATTTCCTTCCTCCAAAGGAACCCTGTGCAGAATCTTCAAAATGCTTTCTTTTTAAGGCAGATGTAGATAGCTTCTTGATTACCCAGGGGACAAAGGATTATCAGAAATATGCTGGAATGTAGAGTCGAGGTTAAAATCAGATCAGCTGCGATCTTATTGAATGGCAGAACAGGTTTGAAGGGCCAAGTGTCTACTCTTGTTCCTTGGTGTGTAAGGGAAGCAGTCCCTCCGTCTGTGTATCACCCAGCTGTCAAATGACTGGGGTAAGGGGGAAGGGAGTGAAATATATTAATGACCTTTACTGTGCCCCTGCCTTAGCTGAGGGATTGCTGGCTTAGTTGGGATCAGTTCATGTATGGAGCTTGTAAGGTGTCAGATGAATGGGATGAGAAAATGTTGCAGTTGTAGTTTAGAGTCATAGAGATTTACAGGCACCAAAAGAGCCCTTCGGCCCATTGTATCTGTACAGTCAAAAACAATCACCTATATATTTTCTGAAGGGTCCCAACCTGAAATGTCAGCTTTCCTGCTCCTCTCATGCTGCCTGGCCTGTTGTGTTCATCCAGCTCCACACTAAGTTATCTCTGACTCCAGCATCTGCAGCTCTTACTGTCTCACCTGTATATTCTATCCCATTTCCAGCACTTAGCCCATAGCCTTGGCATCGCAAGTGCACATCTAAATATGACTTAAATGTTCTGAGAGTTTCTGCCTCTGCCACACTTACAGACAGTGAGTTTCAGATTCCCACCACCCTCTGGGTAAAAAATATTTTCTCACATCCCCTTCTAAACCTTCTGGCCCTTACCTTAAATCCATGTCCCCTGGTCATTGACCCCTCCATCAAGGGGAAATGTTCCTTCCTGTCTCCCCTATCTATGCCCCTAGTAATTTTATTCCTCTCAATCATGCCCTTCCCTCCCCCCCAGTCTCTTCTGCTCCAAGGAAAACAATCCAATCTGTCCAATCTCTCTTCATAAACTCTCAAGTCCAGGCAACATCCTGGTAAAATTCCTGTGCACCCTCTCCAGTGCTGTCACATCCCTCCTATGATGTGGATTCCAGAACACAGCTGTGGGCTAGCCAACATTTTATACAGTTCCAGCATACTGTCCCTGCCCTTAAATTCAATTTCTCGACTAATAAAGGCAAATAACGCATATTCCTTCTTCGTCCACCTGTCCTGATACCTTCAGGGACAGCTGTATGTGCACACTCAAGGTCCCTTTGATCCTCGATGCTTCCTGGCATCCCACCATTCATCATGTATTCCCTTGCCTTGTTTGTCTGGCCCGAGCGCATCACCTCACACATCTCCGGATTTCGGTCCCATCCTTTAGTTGGATCATTTGGGATTAATGTGGCGACATTAAGTTTGTGAACTTCATGTGATATGGTGGACATTGAGCACAAAGTGTGAATGGGAGCCACACTGAGGGGGCGCCATCCTGTCAGAGGCTCTGGATCAAGCCCAAGCTGAGCTGCCCCCTTCAGGTGGATGTAGGAATCCCACAGCACTATTTGGAGGAAGAGCCGGGGGTGTTTTCCTGGGTACCTACCCCTGGCCAGTATTTATTTCCAAACAGCATCACTGAAAATACAAGTGAAAGCGGGCTGTGTTGGATTCTGGGCACACACAGGTGAAAGGTCATTGTGTTAAGTCGGGTAGCGGGGGAGCTAGGGTGGATAAATGAGAAATCATTTATGAATTGATTTTTTTTTAAATAGAAAATGCAGGCCGCTTATTTTGTTACTGAGGAGATTAATTTTGAATGAAAACAGCGTCAACAATTCAAATCCCTCAAAATCCCACCTGAAGCATGAAATAATTCCTCACAATTTGAAACCTTTGTACGGCTCAGGCTGTACCCCAGCTGTCTAATATGTTAAACACTACCAGCCCCCACGTCACCTTACCTCACTGAGTCTTTCTCCGTCCCCTCGCATCTTACCTTTAGTAAATTGTATCGACGACATGTCCCTCGACCCTTTTCCCTCTCCCCATCTTCCACTTTGCCCTTAGCACCAATCCAGCCCTTGGCTCCCAAGGACAGACGGACATGAGGATCTCTCAGTTCGGCTCTTCCCTGAGTGCATTTTGCATCAGGGAAGATAATTACTGTGAGATTGACTGTTCTCCGAAAGTACTGGAGCAAGAACAAATCAATGGCTTGATGCCAGAAGAGGGGATGGAGATCAGAAAGGTGGCTAATGGAAGTGGCACAGAGGTCATCGCAAGCCATGATTTGGCTCATGATGAAGCATCCACATGTTAATGTGCTGCTGATCTTTGAGGCCAGTCTGTTCCCTCAGGTCCTGCCTCAGACTCACTGGAGTGGAGTCAGGCATTATCGTGACAAATGAACAGGAAAATTGAAGCAATGTTATGTTAGAAATTTTGAGCCTTGCCTCCCTGACCCAAAGAAAATTGTACAACAAGGAGATGAAGGATGGGGCTGTTGCTGTGGTTGCTGTATTGACCTTTCACCGCTTGATGCCACCAGGAGGGAACAAACTTGTGTCACAGCTTAAAGTGGGGGCACTCACTTTGTATGGAGCATATTGCTCCTCTCAACTAGATCATTGCTGTTCCATTCCTAAACTGCGTTTCCCACATCCCACTTGCTTCACAAAATCTTTATTGATCTCAGTCGTAACATATTTTCTCAATGCCCAACACCTGTAGCTTGTTTAAAGTTGCCGATTTCTCCCACCCTCCTCTAGTTCCTGATCTATCTCGGATCTTAAGCGATGGCTGCAGAGAGACGCTCGGCACAGTGGTCCCTTTGAGAGCTCTGGCACGCCAATCGAGGCAGGAGGATTTGGGTAAACCCTCCTGTGTCAATGCCATGCTTCGTGTGTCACTCCAAACCCCTTACTGAGCCCAGCAGGGAGGGCCGATGCTCTTCAATGGTCATCAGGTGCTACAAGAGTGAATATTCTACTCAGTTTGAGGGGGGTCTGCACTCAGCCTGCCTCCCCTAAATCCCATTGGCATATGGGCTGACCCATGGGCACTGAACTCTGGGATGTGAGCAATGTCAGTGTTAGTTTCAGAGCCAGAACCTATAGGTGGGGCCGAAGTGGATTAGGGAAGGGTGGAGGGTGGGGGTGATGAATGGTCAACAGGGAGTGGTGGTCAAAGAAGTAAATGTGGAAACTGACTGACACTCATAAAGCTTCAGTGTTAATGAGAGGGTTACCAAAAGACCATAAGATATGGGAGCAGAATTGGGCCATTTGGCACATCCAGCCATTCGATCACAGAATCCCTAAAGCGCTGAAAGAGGCCATTCAATCTATTGAATCTGTACCGACCCTCAGAAGGGCGTCCCACCCAGAATCCTCCCTTCCCTGTAACTCTGCATTTCCCATGGCCAATCCACCTAACCTGCACATCTTTGGGCTGTGGGAGGAAACCAGAGCACCTGGAGGGATCCCCCGCAGACACAGAATGTGCAAACTCCACACAGGCTGATGTGTTTCTGAACACCATTCTCCTGCCTTCTCCCAGTAACCCTTGATCCCCAGTACATGCTGAGAACAGGTTGTGTGGGCCAGGCTTGGAATTGCTGGGGAACAGGAGGTCGAAGCGAGATTGAACTGAGGTGTTTAAGATGGTTGATGGATTTTAATAGGGGACGCAGAGAGCTATTTCCTTTGGTGGGGCAGGACGGTGTGTCTGGGACAAGGGAGAAGAATCTTAAAAACAAAGTTCGTCCCAGTCAGCTGTGGGATCTTGTACATCATTTCATTGCAATGGACGTATGGGCTGGAGGTCTAAATTGAAAATTTCAAAGCTGAGACTGATATATTTTTGTGAGAGATGGGTATTAAATGTTTTATGGTTACAATAGCACAGAAGGGGTTATTTGCCCCATTGAGTGCAGGTTGGCTCTCTATAAAGCGCTCCATCAGTTGCATTCCTTGCTCTATCTCTGTAGGCCTGCAGGTTTATATCCCTCAAGAGCAAGTCCAATCTAAACTCATTGACCTTCTCCATTTCCACCATCCTTGTAGGCAGCAGGTTCCACTTATTGAGTCATCAAGTTGTACAGAACTGACGAGACCCTTCAGTCCAACTCCTCCATGCCAACCAGATATCCTAAATTAATCAAGTCCCATTTGCCAGCATTTGGCCCATATCCCTCTAAACCCTTCCTAATCTTTTACCCATCCAGATGCCTTTTAAATGTTGTAATTGTACCCACTTCCACCACTTCTTCTGGCAGCTCGTTCCAGACACGCACCACCCTCTGCGTGAAAATGTTGCCCCTTAAGACCCTTTTAAATCTTTTCCTCCCTCACCGTAAACCTATGCCCCTCTAGTTTTGTTAGGGTGGGGAAAAGACCTTGCTATTGACTCCCAATCGCTCCATAGAAAAAGTCTTTCCTCACATTCCCCTGCACCTTTTATCCAAAAGCTTAAACCTTTCCAAAAACCAAAGAACTACAGACGCTGTATATCAGAAACAAAAACAGAAATTGCTGGAAAAGCTCAGCAAGTCAGGCAACATCTGTGGAGAGAAATCAAAGTTAACGTTTTGGGTCAGGTGACCCTTCCTCAGAACCTTTGTCCCCTTGTTCCAGCACCATCATCTAAAGGGAACAGCTTTTCTTTGTCCACTTTATCTAAATTTATCAGATTTCAGCTTATTGATTCCATGAACGTAAGATGAAGTTAAACAAGAGAGTGGCTGTGGTTGAGTGAATGTACAGGTTTGAGGGGCAGAGTGGTGTGCTCATGCTCCTGTGTTCCTAAGTGTGCTTGGTATAAACTGCTTAGCTCAGTCTTATCTGGCAGCACTGTCTCAGGAACGGCAAGTCCACTTTGTTAAGTTCACATTAGTTCCACAAGGTTTGGTGAGAGGCAGCAAGGAAGCAATTTAAGCAGGGTGCAATTTGCCAGGGCTCAGTTGTCACATTTACAGATGTCTCCGCTTTGACAACTCGCACCGAAAGGTGAGGGATTTTGAATTACAGCTCTGAGCTTGTGGGTTGCCTCTGTGCGTAATAGACATGTAGGATCCTGAAACAGCTTGAAATTACTTTCGGAGGACTGTTAATATCTTAACTGTACAGGGAATGGATGAAAGACAATGCTGTGAATCAAGGATAAGGGATGAGTTCCACTATCCGCATCCTCTTATTAAGTTCACCGTGCTGACTCCATCAGATCCCCTCCTCTCTGAACTGTGCTGGGGTTTTGATGCACAGCCACTAGGCTCTCCCCAGGGTCCTCTTGTGTGACTCTGTAAAATGATGGTCGTCAGGCTGTTCTGTCAGTGTCTCTCAGAGCCTCATGCCCTGTGGAAATCATTTTCTAGACTCTTGTGCACCCAACAATGGTGTTCTGTCTTGTATTCCCATTGACGTCACACTGCAAAGGCTGGGGAACGCAATGTTCAATTGCTTTATAATAAAACAAAGACACTGGAATTCTGAAACGAAAACAGAAATTGCTGGAGAGACCCAGCAGGCCTGGCAGCATCTGTGGAGAGAAAACAAAGCTAATGTTTCAGGAACAAAAACAAAGTTGCTGGAAAAGTTCAGCAGGTCTGGCATCATCTGTGAAGGAAAAAACAGAGTTAACGTTTCGGGTCCGGTGACCCTTCCTCAGAGCTAACGTTTCAGGTCCAGTGACCTTTCTTCAGAAACCTTCCTCTCTTCTGAAGAAGTGTCACTGGCCTCGAAACATTGACTCTGTTTTCCCTCTCCACGGATGCAGCTGGACCCGCTGAATTTCTCCAGCAATTTCTGTGTTTGTTTCTGTTATTTGAATGTTTGATAAATTGGGTCTGCCCTCAGTGATGTTCACTGTGCTTTATTAGTTAAGCCTGAGTGTGGATTTGGCAGGGGGAGGGGGAGGGAGTTGTTGAAGCGAAAAGTGAACAAAGCAGTAGGAAGAGCTGGAACCGTGAGTTGGAAGCGCGGAGCAGACATTTTAATATAGTGTATGTAAAAGATGAAAACTAGCGTGATAACCCCGAAATATAAAATGTACAATAGTCCCCTCAGTCAGAATTGCCATGACCTGCAACAGTAGCTGGTGAAAGCATTTCCTGCTCCTGTCGATAACATCTTGTTTCCCCGTTGTGTATTATTCTTGCAGTCACCAAGCCTTATCCTTTACAGCCTTAATCTGCTGGACCTTCCCGTTCATCATCGTACTACTACAGACCCCACAGCTATAAAAGTAATTTCAGCCATCCCTGCTGTAAGCTCACAGGTCAAGAGTCTCCATTCAACACATTAAACACTAATAAGAAGAAAGACAATAATATTTCACTTATTAAAGTGTTAGGTGTGAATGTCCTTAAATCACTTTCTTAGCCAGGATAGCTGTAAGGTAGTTGGTTTTTAGTATCCAGCTTCTCTTAACATCAAGAAACACTAGAAAGAGTCACCTTATGTCTTTCCCAGTCTTATATTAAATCAAATTAATTCTGACTTGTTCATCTTTCTGCTTCTGCAGCATTGCAATCATTGTGTTTTGTTTGTCTGCATTCTCTCTTATTCATCTATCTTCATTTCTTTTCTCTCCCTCCCTCATTTTATCCTTATCTCTCACCTATCTCTTACTGTAATAGGAACAAAGGAAATTGGGAGCAAGTGTAAGTCATTCAGCCCCTTGAGCCTGCTCTGCCATTCAGACAGATCACGGCTGTTTATCCACCTCAGCACCACTTTGCTACACTATCCCCATATCCTTTGATGTAGCAATGTCGAGAAATCTATCAGTCTTGTCTTGCACATACTCAGCAGCTGAGCTTCCACTTTGGAACAGAGAATTTCCAGAGATTCAGGAATTTCCTCCTCATCTCAACTCTAAATGTCCTAGGTCATATTCTGAGACTGTGGTCATCTGGTTTTCACAATGCCCCGCCTGTCTTTTGGGGAGATATGCTTTCTGCATTTAGCCTGTCCAGCCTTGTGAGAAATTTACAAGCTTCACTGAGATCACCTCCCCTCTACTGTAAATAGGAAAGGAGAACAAAACTGTACACAGTACTCCAGGTTAGGCCCCATTGAGGCTCGAAATACATGCAGCATCTTCACTGCAGGACCCAAACCCTCTTCCAATAAAAGCTGGCGATATTTGCCTTCCTAGTTACTTGGTGCACCTATCACCTCCCCTCTCTCACATCCTCCCCTGACCTCTCGCTTGATTTCTGTACTCCTTTGAGTACATGTGACAATAAAGCTAATTCTAATTTTTTTCTCTTCATCTCTTACCCTGTATGTTGTTTGCTTCACTTTTTTTCCTCTTGTGCTCTACCCCATTATATCTGCTATGGCACCCCCCTGCCCCGGTTATTCCTTTCTAATATTTCCTTACTTCTTCTGTTTTATCTCTTTCTGCCTTTTTCAGCCAGCTGGTTCTCCCCTTCTCTCTTCCACTCACACCTTCTTCCTTTAATGTTTCTTACCTCCTCGGATTAGGTTTGTTGGCCTACCTATTCTCCGCACCCCCTGCTTAACATATTTCCATCTCTCGACACACACTATTTTAACAAGTTATTCAGGTGTCTTTTCTGATCACAAGAATTTGATGGAGCTGTATTAACTGGTCTGCTAAAATTAGCACCTTTTCTCATGTTCCTTTCGATTATTATCCTCACTAACCCCCTGTTTCTCTGGAATGCTTTGTGTCTCTGCTTTCTTTTCTAGCTCTCTTCCTGTTCCTTCGCTCTTCCCTTTTTTTCCTCCCTTTCCCTTCGCTCCCTGAGGCAAAGTTTAATGTGTTTTCTTTTTCGCTTGCAAGTAAAATCGCAATCAGTTAACAAAACAAAACGATTGCTGATGTTCTTGAACCAGTGCTAAAGTAGCTTGTGTCAGATTCCTGTCTTGCTGTTCTGGTGGTGTTAACAAGTTTCAAATAAATCTCAATTGAAGTGGCCGTGAGATGAGTTTGATATTATCCTGTTATAAGATCCATGCAATAAGATTGCCAGTAGAAATTTCTCTGCCACTGGTAACAGCTTTAGTTGTGATGTGTGCTTATGGGTCCTGCCTTAAACACTCAAAGACAGCTTCTGCCTAGAGCACTAAAATCATTTTTCAGACACAACATCGGTCTGATTGCATCAGGCCAGTAACCAATTTCTTTTATTGACCCAAGTTGTCTAAACAACTTGTTAAATCACACAAAACAAGACCTTGACAAGGGGATTTGGGCAGTGAAATATAAAGCAGGAGTAAAATTGGATTGTCTAAATAATGACTTGGATCATTGTTTCCTGTTAACAGAAACTCTAACACACTCGTGCTTGCAGACACACTGTCTTGCACACACTCGTACACAGGGTCCCTCGTACACGCTCTCACACACTCTCCCTTGTACACTGTCTCAGTCAGTTACTTTCACCCCCTCATATTCTCCCCCTCCTGCTCTCTTCCCATCTCATTTTCTCCCCCTCAGTATCCCCCATGCCCTCTATCCCTCGTGCCCTCTCACCCTCAATGCTCTCACCTCCTTGCGTTACCCCCCCAACACCGTCCCCCCCCCTCGCGCTCTCTCTCCCCCTAGCTCTCTCCCTTTTCTTCTCTCCCCCTCACACTCTCTACCTGTCATTCTCTCCTCCTCATGCTGTCTCCCTCCGAGCTCTCCCCCTTACGTGCTTTCCCACCCTTGTGTTCTCGCACTCTCCCCTGACTCTCTCTCTCTCCCTGTCATTCACTCCCCCCTCCTGTGCTCTTGAACTCTTGCCATCTTGCGCTCTGTCCTCCTTGCTGTCCCCTTTGCTGTCTCTCCCTCTCGCGCTCTCTCCCCTCATATGGACTATCGCTCTCTTCCCTTTGCTGTCTCTCACCCTCGCGCTGTCTCTCCCTCTCTCCCTCTTACACTGTTTCTCCCTTTTACGCTATCTCTCCCCCTCGTGCTCTCTCTCCCCCCCTCGCGCTCTCTCTCCCCCTCGCGCTCTCTCTCCCCCTCGCGCTCTCTCTTCCCCCTCGCTGTCCTTCCCCCTTGCGTGTTCTCCCCCACACATTCTCTCCCCTACGCACTGTCTCTCCCTGAGACTCTGCCCCTTGCACTCTCACGTTCCTGAGGCAGCGATTGTTCTATCTACAAGTGGGGATGGTGTGTGTTTCAGGTGGGAACTTGGAGAAGATGATGTTCCAGTGTCCTTCAAACTGAACTTGGGCTGATGAGGAGAGACAAACCATAGGTCTGAGGGGTGGGAAAGGCACAGGACCTAGTGTGGGGTTGTTATAAGCAGGGATCAAATAAACAGGCACCAAAACAGAGGGCACAGAGCAGATAGGCCTTCAGGACTCTGGTGAACAGGGGGTGGAACATTAGAATGCAGATAGACAGAGAGGCAGAACAAGAACACCCAGGCTGCAACCTACAGTGAATTTCAGTTAGAAGGTGCCAGATATTTGCTTTGTAAACACAAACAGATTAACAGTGCTGGAAGTTTAATCGTCTTAGTCTGGTGTTTCAACATGGAACAGAACGAGCTGTGATCGAGCTGTGAAACTCTATTCCACACTGAACAAGTAAACGATAATTAAAGGCACAGTGCAGCTAATCTGGTCAATACAGGCCTATTTACCCTTATCAATGAACATAGCCACACAGACCCAGCGTTGTGACAGTGTCAAACTTGGGAAAACAATGCTTGGTTGGCTAAAAAGTGATATCCAGAGAATGCGAAAGGTGCTATCTCAATGCGAGTTTTTGTTGTTGGTCAGTTTGGCACAATCAGGCCTGCAAGCAGAGACCATTAAGATCTGATGTTTGTTGCACATTCGGTGTAACAAATGATTCAGTCTTTGATCTTTAATCTTTATGCAGTTCATTAAGCTGCCCACTACAGCTGGAACCTATTGTCCTCAGACAGCTACCGAATTACCGTCCCTCCACATTTATCCTTCCAATTCTTCATGAGGTGTGGGCGTCACTGGCTGGGTAAGCTGTAACTGCTCATGCCTAGTTGCCCTGGGGGAGGAGGTACTGAGCTGCTCGCTTGACCCTGGGAATGCCCAAGTTGCCCCGGGGGAGGAGGTACTGAGCTGCTCGCTTGACCCACTCCTGGGAATGACCAAGTTGCCCCAGGGGAGGAGGTACAGAGCTGCTCGCTTGACCCACTCCTGGGAATGACCAAGTTGCCCCAGGGGAGGAGGTACAGAGCTGCTCGCTTGACCCTGGGAATAGGCAGTAAATTCTGGCCCAGACAGCGATGCCCATGTCCTGTAAACGAACAAATAAAAATCGGAGGGGAACTTGCAGATGGGGGTATTTCTGCGGATCTGCTGCCCCTGTCCTTCTGCTACCTCCCACAGTGGTAGAATGTCGCAGGTCTGAAAGATGAATTCTGGTCTCCCTGCTAGAGGAAGGATGTTATGAAACTTGAGAGGGTTCAGAAAAGATTTGAAAGGATGTTGCCGGGGTTGGAGGGTTTGAGCTACGGGGAGAGGCTGAATAGGCTGGGGCGGGTTTTCCCTGGAGCGTCGGAGCCTAAGTGGGTGACATTATAGAGGCTTATAAAATCATGAGGAGCATGGATAGGGTGAATATCCAAGGTCTTTTCCCCAGGGTAAGGGAGTCCAAAACTAGAGGGCACAGGTTTAAGACGAGAGGGGAAAGATTTAAAAGGGACCTAAGGAAGAACATTTTCATGCAGAGGGTGGTGCGTGTATGGAATGAGCTGCTGAAGGAAGTGATGGAGGCTGGTACAATTACAGCATTTAAAAGGGTGGGTATATGAATAGGAAGGGTTTAGAGGGATATGGGCCAAATGCTGGCAGATGGGACTAGATTAATTTAGGATATCTGGTCGGCATGGACGAGTTGGACCAAAGGGTCTGTTTCCGTGCTGTACATCTCTGACTCTATGCTGTCCAAGGAGCCTTGATGAATTACTGCAGTTGGGTTGATTTGTTCTTAAGCACAGGTTTTCCCTTCCTCTTTGTTCAAAAGGACAGCAGTTTGCATTTACATAGTGCCTTTGACACAGTGGAATATTGTTTCACAGGAGCCTGATTGGTGAACATGCAATGCTGGGCCAGCTACAGAGATGTTAGGACCCAAGCAAAAGCTGATCATCAAAGAGTTTGGTTTTAAAAGTGTGTTTTATAGAAGGGAAAGTGAGATTTAGGGATTGAAGTCCAGAGTTCGGGGCCTTGGCAGCTGAAGGCATGGCTTCTACTGAGAATCAGCAGATCACAGGAGACCAGAAATGGATATCTTGAAGGGGTGTGCAGATCGGGAAGGAGTGGAGGGCGAAGATGTGGAGGGGTTTGAAAATAAGTGTGAGAATTTTAAATCCAATATGTGACATTGCTCAAACCAGAGCCTGTGTAGGTTGGCCACTGCTGATATTTGAAGGGTTGTGATCTCTGAGGGCTAGAGGAGGTTGGAGAGGTAAGAGAGGGATTTGAAAACAAGGCTGAGAATTTTCAAATCAAATTGTTGCCAGACCATACGGCAATGTAGGTTAGCGAGTAATCCTCAGTCTGTTAGTCTGATTGTGAGGTATAGCTTCCATTAAAATAACTCACCGAGAAACGCACACTTTAATGTGTTAAGTGTTCATCTGCTGAATCTCGCTAACAGCGAGATGTCACCTATCTCCCCTTGGTACTGTCACTGCCATTGCTTCAGGGGTGCTCCATGTCATGGAACATATAACACCTGCCTCTCAAAGTTGGACAGATGCCCCTAAGAGGAAGTATTACCTTGTGAAGACCCTGTGAGCAGTGACCCAACAATGTCATCAATGCAAGGGATTGGGAGTGAGGGAGTCCATATTTATAAGATGGTCCCAGTCAACTACTGAGGGGGTTCAGGGAGTAAGAACAAAAACTGCTTTATTGGGAAAGGGGTTTCTTTTTATTCTTTCACAGATGTGGGTGTGGCTGGCAGATCAGTTATTTGTTGTGTGTCCCTCATTGTTTTTGTACTGATAACTGCCCCCAAGATGACACAGCAAAATAAAGAGTTGCCCAAGTTGCATGTGTGGGTCTGGAGTCACTTGTTGGCCAGACTGGGTGAGGATGGTAAATCTCTATCTCTGATGGACTCGAGTGAACCAGTTTTTTTATTCAAACAACAATTGATGACAGTTTCACAGTCACTGTTACGGAGGTTAGCTTGCAATTTCAGATTTTCGTTCCATTGCACTGAATAACCTGTGGTTTAGCTCAGTTGGCTGGGTGGCTGGTTTGTGTTACAGAGTGATGCCAACATCGTGAGTTCAGTTCCTGGACTGACTGAGGTTACAGTGAAGGATTCTCCCTTTTTTTTCCCCTCTCTCTTCATCTGAGGTGCGCAGACCCTTAGGATAAACTCACCATCTGCCTCTAATGAGAGAGCACTCCTAAGGTCCGGTATGACTTTAGCAAATTTATCGTTACCTAGAGTATTAGCTTGGTCCTGGATTTATAATCTAGTATTATTTCCTGTATTCTCCTCCTCTTAGTAAGCCCTCAGGCGCGCGCACACACACACACACACACACACACACACACACACCTCTGCTTCCGGAGGGAGTCTTTGAGGTGAGCAGCATAGAGGCATTTTAAGTGGAAGCTGAATAAACACACAAAGGTATGCCAGTTGGGCGATATGGAACATAAATGCCAGCATCAACTTGTTGAATCGAAGAGCCTTTTATTGTACTGTTAGTTCCACCTCCTTTTTATGTTAAACCCTAAACAGTTTGGCAAATGTAAGAATTCACAGCCATTTCTCTGGGATGTTGCATTGTATCACATGCTCCCAACCATCTGTGCCTTGGAGGGTTTTACGCAAAAAGCAGCAGATAGAGACGACAAAACCCCACCTCCCATTGAGGGTGCAAGCTGAATAACAATGAAATTTTACCTCCAGGTGACAAAATTCCTAGAATAGATTCATAGAATCCCTACAGTGTGGAAACAAGTCCATACTGACCCTCAGAGCATCCCATCCAGACCCATCCTCCTAATCTAGGCATCCCTGAACACTATGGGGCAATTTAGTATGGCCAATCCACCCAGCCTGCACATCTTTGGACTGTGGGAGGAAACCCATGCAGACACGGGGAGAATGTGCAAACTCCACACAGATAGTCGCCCGAGGGTGGAATCGAGCCCAGGACCCCCGGTGCTGTGAGGCAGCAGTGCTGACCCCTGAGCCACCGTGTTGCCATATCTAACGAAAATCTGATCTGTTCATTCCCTCGGGCTGTTTCCTTTTGGAGCGGAGAACAGGAATGAACAATGGCAAGCTGGACACGTGAGTCACTGCAACGTCTTGATGGTCCAGGAACAAAACGACATCCAGCTCCCGGAACACCAACAAACTGCAAAAAGCTGTCCAACTGCTCACTGCCCTGGCTACCCAGCTGTCATAGTCAAAGATTATTTGTCTCCTTTCTTTGTCTTGAGATCAGCAACTCGTGGACCTTGTACCTGCTCACAGAGGGCTTGCTGACAATGTATGTTCATGAAATATTTACACAGAGGCTGGTATCCCATCAGCAAGTCACCCTTTATTTACAAGTGCCACACCAACACCCCACCCACCCCCTTCCTGTGAGCAACTCCTGCCCCAAGTGTAACAGAGCCTGCAGTATCCACATCGATCTGTACAGCCACCTACAGACTCACCCTGAGAGTGGAAGAGATTCATCCTCGTCTGCAAGGGACCACCAATGATTTACACATAGACAGTGCTTGACACTAATCCAGCTCCCTCAGAGCGAACAGAACCTCTGACACTCCTGTTTATATCTGTTAGCCAGGGCTCCCTGATTGGACCAGGTTGACAGCTGCAATCAGGGAACTCCTATTCTATGAGGTCCACCAGGCTGACCTTATTACAATCACTACAGTTCAGCTGGGACATGCTGGATGCCTATACATCATTGTCCTCTGGAAGTGCATTAGCTGCTCCGAGCTTATATCAGCAATGAAACACAGTGTAACGTGCAGCTTCCGAAAGGAGCTATTGAGCCACACACCAAATGGAGCATCCATTGCCTCAATGATTGTAGCTCCTACAATACTTCAGTTTTCTGTGATCCCTGCGGTCCTCTGATCCTGACTTCTTGCACGTCGGCAACATCCGTGTTTCACCATCGGTGGCTATACCTACAGCTGTTAATCTCTGCAATCCTGTCCCTAAATCTCTCCACCACCCCTTTCAAATAAAAGGCCCATAGAACCCGGCCCCTTTGACCAGGCTTTCGTCACCTGTCCCAATATTGCCTCATCTCTATCTGTGTGGGCTTTTGGCACTGCCATGGAACCTTCAGTGGTGCTGCACAAATGCACATTGTCTTTGTTAGACACATCCTACTGTAGCTCTGTCCTGGCAGGAGCCCATCTTAGGAACTGGAGACACCAGACTGGAAAATCCAATACCTTTTTCTCTTCTTGGAAGTTGTAAAAATAAAAGGCTACATTTCTCCCTTTACTTCCCACTATGCTTCAAAATCGGTGCTAATGTTTAGAGGCAGTTTCAAGATATTCTCTTGACTCCTACAGCACAGAAGAGGCCCTTTTGCCCATTGATTCTGCTCCTACTAGCTACAATAATTCCACTTTCTAGCACTTTACCCATTGCCTTGAATGTTACAACAATTATTCAGGTGCTTTCTAAAGGTTTATGCAGTTTCCCACCTCAACTACCGTTGAAGGCAGTGCATCCTCTTGAGCTGTTGTAGAGCGCCAATTGGGTGTTGGAACTGGATGGTTCTAAGTGAAGTTGTTAACTCCCCACGACTGTCCTGGAGAGTTTAGGAATTCAAAATTCCTCTGCTGGATGCTACTGTCATCGAGCGGGGTGGGGGAGGGAGGAGCAGAAATTAAAGTAATGGTAGGACTGTTTAAAATCAGAAGTGAAAACAGAAATTGCTGGAAAAGCTCAGCAGGTCTGGCAGCATCTGTGGAGAGAAAGCAGAGTCCAGTGACCCTTACTCAGAACTCAAATTCTGTTTCTTCTCCACAGACTCTATCAGACCTGCTGAGACCTCATTTCCAGCAATTTCTGTTTTTGTTTCTGAACTCCAGCATCCACAGTCCTTTTGATTTCTGTTTAAAATGAGCATGTTTTTTAAAAAAAAAAGAAGCTACAAAAATCTCATGGACGGTGGGGAAGAGAATGGCTGTTTGACTGGCAGGGTGTTTGAAGGATGTTTGCTGAACCCTCCAGGAATACACATGACCAGGCATGTGAATTAATCTGGGTCTTTTCTGGGCTGGCCCAGGAAGGAAAAGTGATTGCAAAAGCTGCCAGATTCTCTCTTCTAAAACAAAACCCAACAAATTCACCGATGCCTTTCAGTTTTGGGCTCTGTGGTACAGGAATGTTATGCTGGTCTTGGAAGGTGGTATGACACAGGTACCCCTGAACAATACTGCACATTTCACCGGCTTATTTATAGGAACTTGGTTTGTCTTCTTTGGAGGGTCGAGATGTTCCAAATGAGAAAAATACCATGTGGTAAAGTACACGGGAACCTGTGACTGAGAAGTGAGAGTAGGACATCCGCCCCATCAAGCCTGTACCAAACAAAATCATGGCCAATGCGATTTTGCCCACATTCCTGTGTTTCTGCCCAATCCCCAATAATCTTTGACTCCATCGTTCATCAAGAATCTTATCCACCTCTGCCTTTGAAGTATTCAGTGGCTCTGCCTCCAACATTCTCTGGGAAAGAGATTTTCAGAGACCCACTACCCACCGAGATTTCTGCCTTCTCTTTGTCTTTTTTGGGAAGTGCCCTGATCTTTTTAAATGGCGGCCCCTAGTTTAAGCCCATCCCACAAAAGGAAACGTTCAGCATCCTGATGGCTCTGGAGAAGCTAGTTCCTCTGGTGGACGAACGTCCAGACCAAGTGACGGAAAACGAACAAAAATTAGGATCAGGAACATAGTCAGGAAATGTTTTCCACAAGAGGAATTCTCTCTAGCAAAAGGCTGTTATCAGTTGAAAAGTTAAAGACTAAAATCTATAGATGTTTGTGACAGCCATAAAGTCTCTATAAAATTTTACAGCATGGAGAGATGCCCTTTGGTCCATTATGTCCATGCTGTTCATGAAGCATCCATCTCCTTCAAAAGATGTGCAGGTTAGGTGGATTGGTCCGTGCTAAATTGCCTATAGTGTCCAGGGCTGCGTAGGTTAGGTGGATTAGTCATGGGAAATGCGGGGTTACAGGAAAAGGCTAAGGGGTGGGTCTGGGTGGATGCTCTTCGGAGGGTCAGTGTGGACTCGATGGGCCAAATGACCTGCTTCCACACTGTAGGGATTCTATGACTCTACTGTAATCCTGTTTTCTGGCACTTGGCCCATATCCTTGTGTGTTAAGGCATTTTAAACCCTCATCTAAATACTACCTCAATGTATGCTGGTTCCTGCCTCTACTGCCCCCTGCAGACAGTGAGTTCCAGATATCCACCACCCTCCAGGTAGAAACATTTCTCCTTTAACCCCTGTAAACCCTTTATGCCGCTGGTATTTGACCAATGAATTAATTAATTGTTAATTAAGGACGAGGATCAAAGGCCGGGACATGGTGTTGCGGTGCCAGTCCTCTAATAGCAAAGTAGACCAGGCTGAAGGGGCTGAATGGCCTCCTTCTGAAAATTAACATTCTGTCAAGGGATCCTGCTGCTTCTGTCCACTCCACCGGTGAGTCCAGTTCCTCCTCAGTCAATTGACAGTGCTCGAGGGCATTGACAGTCGCACCCAAAAAACCCATCAATAAAACAATTAGACAAATCTGAGGGGATTTATTTTCATTTAATGGGCATCATTCTCTTCATACAAATCGGCCTGTGGTATTTTCTTCAATTCACAGTCTGTGCTGAGGGTGGTATTGAGCAGCGTTGGAAATTAAAATTGGAGAAGTATGAAAAGATTCAAGTTAAATGTAACAAGGATTTTTTTTTTCCCTTAAAACCATGAAAAATTAATAACCCATTAAATGAGCGTTGAATTATTAATACACACCATCAAATGCCTGCTACGATGGCACGTTCAGCCTACATGCCCTTTTCTTATTTTAGTCCCATTAAGAATTACTCTGTCAAATCACACTTAACCTTTCAAGCTCTGAATCACCAGTTACCCTGCAGTGTAGCCTCAGACTTGAGTTAATTGCTGGCAATGGAAATGATCCCAGCTGATTGTGTTACTGGACAAATCAGAACTGAGTGAAACCTGGCTTGAGAGATCACGTATTTAATTTTTGCCATTGGTTAGTCACACGTTCATATAAGGCTGCAGATGTTCTATAACAGTGGAACGTAAGTTTATTACACAAAAGCAAAACAAAAGAACAAACGAAGCTATGGCCAGCAGAGAGAAAGATCTTTGCACAAACGTCAAAACAAAGTTTCTTCTGTTTTCCCAACATCATCCATTACAGAGAATCAACCCCAGAGAAATATTACCCCAAACTCATCTTTTTTTAAAACTCTACTTCCCTTCCCCAGTTTCTTTATCTTGGAGACTGTTTTACAATTCATCTCCAAGTCAACTTGTCTGAACCTCTCCCAGTTTGGATGGACTAAGCTTTCTCGTTCTAAGAATTTGAAGATTTCTATTCAAACCTTCCTGGCTCAGAAGCTTCACAGGCTAGAAATAACTTCTGCTGAGGTGACTTGACTCCTTGAACTGAACTGAACTGAAAAACTTGCTTTTTTCCTGCTAGCATATAAACTGTTCTCTTTTGAACTGAACTCTAGGTTCTTCTGAACTAAAAGTTGGAACCTTCTGTTCTGAACTCAAAACTGAAATAATTGCCTTAATGTGTTCATCTGTCATGAACTCGACATTCTAAATATTTTATCCATTAACACCGCAGAAGTCTAATGGGCAGTTACACTATAAGATGTAGGAGCAGAAATTGGCCATTCAGCCCATCAAGTCTACACTTCCATTCAATGAGATCGTGGTCGATTTGAAAATCCTCAACTCTGACTTCCTGCTTTTTTCCCATAACCTTTGATTTGCTAACTGATTAAAGATTCGTCTATCTTAGCCTTGAATATACTTGATGACCCAGCTTTAACAGTACTCTCTGGTAAAGAATTCCACAGATTCACAACCATCTGTGAGAGGAAATTCCTCCTCATCTCCGTCATAAATATGTGACCCCTTTATTATGTCCAGTCTCAGACTCTTCCACAAGGGGATACAACCTTTCTGCATCTGTTCTGTCAAGTCTTCTAAGAACCTGGTATGTTTCAATACAGTTACCTCTCATTCTTTTATATTCCAATGAGTACAGGCCCAATCTACTTTACTGTTCCTCCTGAGACAACCCCTCCATACCTGGGATCAGCATAGTGAATCTTCTTTGGACTGCTGCAATGCCAGTACATCTTTCCTTAAGGGCCCAAACTGCTTACAGTATTCCAGCAATGGTCTGACTAGTGCCTTGTACAGCACTGATCTCTGTGGCACTCCACTATTTACAGACTGAAAATGTCCCCCTTATCCAAACTCTCTGTCTTCTAATAGTTACCCAGTTCTCAATGCATGCTAATATACTACCTCCAGCACCAAGGGCTTTATCTTAATAAGTAGCCTAATGTGTGGCACCTCATTAACCAGCCTCTGAAAATCCAAACATATTACATCCATGCCCCACCCACCTCCCCCTTTATCTATCCTGCTTGTTACCTTCTCAAAGAATTTGACTAAATTTGTCAGGCATGATCTCCCCTAAATGAAGCCATGCTGACTCTGTATTATGTGTTTTTAAATGCTCTGCTATTACATCTTTTATAATAGACAGTAACATTTTCCCAATAACAGATGTGAAGCTAACTAGCCTACAGTTACCTAGTTTTGTTTCCTTCCCTTTTTAAGTGAAGGTGCTTCATTGACAGTTTTCCAACCCTCTGGAACATTTCCAGAGTCTAACGTTCCCTGGAAAATTACTAACAGCGCATCCTCTGTGTCCATAGCAACTTCCTTAATATCCCATTCATCGGGTCCAGGGGACTTATCAATCATTATCCCCATTAGTTGCCCGAGCACTTTTTCCTCTAGTGATAGCGATTACATTTATTTACTCTCCTCCTTTTGCCCCTTGAGCATTTAATAATTTTGAATTTCTATCAGTGTCTTCTCCAGTGAAGACTGATGCAAAGTATTTATTCAGCTCCTCGGCCTTTTCCTGGTTTCCCGTTATTATTTCCCAACCTCATTCTCACTCTGCATTCACTTTGACTGCTGTCTTCCTTTTTATGGAATTTAAAACAAAAACTCTCACTGTCCATCTTAATATTACTTGCTAGTTTACTTTCACAGTTTATTTTCTCCCTTTTCATTATTTTTTGGCTGTCATTTGTTGGTTTTTAAAACTTTTGTAATCTGCTGGCTGCCACATGGTATATTTTTTTCTTCCAATCCGATGCTATCCTTAAATTCCCTGGTTAACCATGGTTGGTTTATCCCCTTCCTTGTATCCTACTTCCTCCATGGAATATGCCTTTGTTTTGAGCCATGAACTATTTTCTTAAATGTCTGACATTGTTTCTCAGCCATTTTTGCCGCTGAACTCTTTTCCCAGTCTGCCCCAGTCAGCTCTGCCCTCATCCCACTGTAATTCCACTTATTGAAGTTTAGCTTAGTTGTTCGTTTCTCAAGTTCCTCCCTCTCAAAGCAAAAGGTAAACTCTACTAAGTTATAGTCCCTGTTTCTAAGGGGATCTTTTGACATCCTTTATTAAACCTGCCACATTACACATCCCCAGAGCCAGTTGACTGAAATCACACGTCTTCTGAGAAATTATGGATTTAGGTTATTTGTCTGGATGATGTTGTACTCTTTTAACAAAAACAAATCAAAATCCATCTTCCTCTTTCTTTAAAAATCTAAATTCCAAAAATCATGATCCCTACAGTGTGGAAACAGGCCATTCAGCCCAACAGGTCTGCACTGTCCCTCCAAAGAGCATCCCACCCAGACCCATTATCCTATCCTGATTTCCCATGTCTAACCCAAACATCCCTGGGCACTATATCATGGCCAATCCACCTACCCTCCAAATCTTTGGGCTGTGGGAGGAAACCCGAGCACCTGGAGGAAACCCACGCAGACAATTTGCAAACTCGGCACAGACAGTCGCCCGAGGGTAGAATTGGACCCTGATCCCTGGCGCTGTGAAGCAGCAGTGCTAACCACTGCGCCACCGTGCCACCCTAAATGTATGATACATGTTCAACACATGTGGTTAACAGCAGGTCTGCTTTGGGTGGTGCCACATCTGGGATTCTGTGGAGGCACTATGCTATTGGCAGAAGTGATTACTCACTCAGGCAAACTGGTTACTCACATTGCTAGGGCCCTGGTGGAGGTATTTAATACTTTGCTGGCTACAGGTGAAATGCCGGATAACTGGAGGATAGTTAATGTTGTGCCTCTGTTCAAGAAAGGCAGCAGGGATAGGCCAGGTCATCACAGACCAGTTAATCTGACATCTGTGGTCAAAAAATTATTAGGAAAAGTTATGAAGGACTGGATTAATCAATACTTGAGAAGGCAGAGATTGATCGGGGATAGCCAGCCCAGATTTGTTAGAGGGAGATCCAGTCTGACTAATTTAATTGATTTTTGAAAAGGGTGACTAAATATATTGATGACGATAGTGCAGTTGGTGTGGCTTACATGGGTTGCACTAAGGCTTTGACAAGGTCCCACATGGAAGGCTGGTCCAAAAGGCAAGAGCCCTTGGATTCCAAAGCAAGTTGTTGAGCTGGATACAAAATTAGCTTGCAAAGAGGAAACAAAGAGCGATGATGAAGGATTGTTTTTATGATAGGAAGTGACCAACTGTGTACCACAAGGACCGGTGCTGGGGCCCTTGCTGTTTGTTAAGTTCATCAATGACTTGGATGTGAATGTAGAAGGTATAGTTAGTAAGTTTGCAGGTGACACGAAAATTGGTACTGTTGATAGTGAGGTGGGTCATGTTGATAGGGCCTGAAAAGCTGACCATCTTGAGGACTACACTTGGACTGTCAGCCTAGACATTGTGTTTAAATCTTGGGAATGGAGCGCAAACCCAGAATGTTGTGTTTCAGAGGTTGGAGTGCTACTCACTGAACCACTGCTGTCTCCAGTGAGAGTGACTGACGGTCCTTGTTAGAACATAAATTGAACCACATTGCTCTGACAAAAAGCAGTCTTCTTAATGCTAAAACTGAAATAATACACTGCAGATAGTGCTCACATAATGAATACTTGGTTATCATGGTTTTGGAGATACTTGACTGATCCTTAAGGGGGTTAAGTTAGTGAAAAGGGTGAAGGTTAAGTTCATGAAAGTCTAATGATTGGGTAAGCTCTTGAAAGTCAGCTTTTGCCCTGCTTGTTCTGTCATCTCAGGGGTGCCTTTTTCTTTTCCCAATATCCTACAATCCCTGATGAACCATTGCTCCACCCAGCTCCTTTTTTTATATATATTGGGAAATATTATCACGCACAACCGAACAGCTTTCCCACCACCAAATTACCGTGACCTTTTTTTTTGTTTTTAACTATTAAACACCACCCGTGCACCAGCTCCTTTTTAATATTTTCTGTTTGGGGTTTACCCACCTCTGAAGCAGGTGGGACTTGAATCCAGACCCCCCTGATTAAAGGTAGGGACATTACTAATGTATCATGATCCCATTCAGCTCCTTTGTCAAGTCCAGATGGCTCATCATTCCCAGATGGCAGTGTGTTCCATGCATAACCACAATTAATGACTCCAATCCTGGAGAAGATTTTTCTTGTAGTAAAGTCATCAGTGTATTCTGTATAAACATATTTGCAGTTATATTGTGCTTTTTCCTTCCCTGTTTTGTTCTCTCCTTTACCCCTACTGGATTTGGCCAAAATATTTCTCTCACATCACCTTCCCAAGGTGAGAAAAATTCATGAGCAAGAGAAAGAAATCCGACAGCCAGCTCCTGATCTCGCTGAGTTAGGGACGGTGCAGTCAATCTTGCAGCTCACCAGTTTAGGGGAGCGGAAAATTGGCCAGGATTCTTTTGTCCCTCTCTATTACTACCTGGTTGGCATTCGCACTGGAAGATGTTGCATGGGTTAGAATTCAGGTCAGTACAAGGTTAAGGAACAACAGAAAGGTTCAGTGCCTGAAACGTGATCACCGGGGCGAGCTACAGAGAGTTGTCAGCAGTGACTGTACATGGCATTAGTGAGACCACAGCTGGAGGACTGCGTATGGTTTTGGTTCCCTAACTTGAAGTTGTATTTGCACTGGAGGCAGTTCAGAGGAGATTCACTTGATTGATTCCAGAGATGAGGGGTTTGTCTTGTGAGGAAAGATTGAGCAGTTTATACTCTCTCTGGAATTTAGAAGACTGAGAGGAGATCTAATTGAGGTATATAAAATGCTAAAGGGGATTGACAAAGTAGGTTTGGAGAGGATGTTTCTTCATGTGGGGCACTCTAGAATGAGAGGTCATAGTTTTAGGATAAGGGATGGCAGATTTAAAAGAGAGATGGGGAGAAATTTCTTCTATCAAAGGGTCATGAATCTGTGAAATTCACTCCCCTGGAGTGCAGTGGATGCTGTAACATTGAATAGATTTAAGGAGGAGATGGACAGATTTTTAATTAGTAACCAGTTGAAGGGTTATGGGGAGTGGGTGGAAAAGTAGAGTTGAGGCCAAGATGAGATCAGCCATGTTCGTGTCAAATGGTGGAGCTGACTCGAGAGGGCTGAATGGCCTACTCCTGCTCTTAATTCTTATGTTTTTATGAAGAGGAGGGACAAAACGTTCTTAAAATCAGTATAAATGTCCACTCGCCCCATTTATTTTACCTGTACTTTTAGCTTTGTTACACTGCCTTGAAGTAATCCCGTTACAATCAGTGTCGGTGCACACTTACAGAGGCGTGCCCCCATTGCAGACTGAGTGAGCGAGGATTTAAACGTGGATTGAATCTCCTTGAACTCAGCGAATAAGGAGGCAGTCGCTTGCCTCCATTCACTAAATAAATAGTTGAACGGTGATGTTTGTGACTGATATCAGACTAAGATGCACGCAACAGTCAACAACTGCATCGTCTAACCTGACTTTTCTTTTTTTCTCTCTCTCCCTTTTTAAAATATTGTTTCAAAGGCTACCCAAACTTTGTCGCAACGTATGGTCGTGGATACCCTGGATTCGCACCGAGCTACAGCTACCAGTTCCCAGGTATGTAGACCCTTGATTGTAGATTGCAGCAGCCACCTTGACTTTCCCAAACCCTACCCACCTGTCGCTGTGTTAGTTGAGTCTGTAGCAAAACCACGATGCTCCCTTCTAACCGGACATCGCAGTTTTACTCCAGGTCCCCGTGAGAGCCTCTGCTGGTTGCTTGTAAGTCATGTTGTGGTAGGAGTAGAATAGTTCCTTCAAATCGAGATGAAATGCTGAGCTTGGAAAGAAGCCGGGATGAGTTGGCTGATCAAATGTCACAGATTCAATTTAGCGTAGTTTTATTTTCATGCCTCTCCTTGCCCTTTAGTTTAAGATCACCCTGTGTCAAATAACATTGCTGGCTAAGAAAGTAGGGCAAATAACTAGTGCCCGCATCTTTAAACCCCAGTGATCCTTCGATCCTCACCTCCTCCTTCCCCCAGCCTTCTCTCCTCTATAGTGGAGCCTGATCTCTGCTCTGTTCCTTTAAAAGCCTTTCGTCTACCAATTGTGGGTGTGCATGTTCTCTTCTGAACATATTACATTCAATAGGGTTTTGGCACTACAGACAAAGTTGGCATTGCCCACCCCTAATGTCCCTGAGAAGCTAGTAATGATGGACCAAACACAACCAGGTTGTTTGCTAAAGTATCTCAGCAGGCAGCAGTCAAGAGTTAGCACATTGACAATGGAAATGGCATCACATATAGGTCTGACCGGTCATGGGCAGCAGAATTCCTTCCCTAAAGCTCCTTGAGAAAACCATCTTTTTTTAAATTATTCACTCATAGGATGTGGACGTGGATGGCTAGGCCAGCATTTATTGCTCATCCCTAGTTTCCAGATGGCAGTAAAGAATCAACTGCATTGATATGACTCTGGAGTCATATGTAGATCAGACAAGGTAAGGATGGCATTTCCTTCCCTGCGGGATATTAGTCAACCAAACAGGTTTTTCCGAAAATTGCCATCATTCTTAATTCCAGATTTTTTATTGGATTGAAATTCCACTATGGCAGGATTTGAACTCAGTCCCCAGAACATTACCAGGGTCTCTGGATTAATTAATCTAGTGATAATACCACTAGGTCATAACCTTCCCAAGAGGGAATCATGGCACACTACACAGCCATGACTCTCACTAATCCAATCATGTTCTCGATCTCCTTACTCTTTCTCCCCCTTCCCAGGGCTTTAGGAAGTGCATTCAAGAGAAACAAAGTTCCAGTCCCAAGTTTGGGAATGCTGTTTCCAACCAACTCACATTGTGCAGAAATTCTAATGGATAATGTAACACGTTGAGCACCAAAATCACCCTCCACCACTGCTCACCACATCCAGGATAGCCAGCTTACAACCACTGGCATCTCGAGACAGCTCTTCTGTGTCTGTCTTCTGATAATGTGTTAGTTTACAGTGCATGATTAAATGCCTGTGTATCACAGAGAGAGAAGCACGCAGTCTGCTCATATTTATCTGCAGCTTACGAACATCCCGATCTATCCAGGGTACCTCTTGTGTTTGTGAGGATTCAGCAGGGTGGCAGGCCAGATTTATTTGGTAATGAGTATTTGAGCTGACCGAGGCGTGTAACCTCCAATGGGGTTTGGAGCAACAGCATCAAAGGAAAGTCAGACTTTTATCTGAAACGAATTCAACTTTACTGTCCCAATTCATCAATTGATGTAGGGTGTTGTGTATTTTGGAGGATGATTATTCTGTCTCTAGTGAGACAAAGTTGGAGAGAAGTAGATGCCAAACTCTCAAAATTATTAATGAGAAAGCATGCTCTTCTGTGAAATCACACTTTAGAAAGCCAATCAGGTCAGCAATGAGGTCACTCAGACTATCCATTCAGCTGAATGATGTTATCCAGCTGTAACTACATGTAAAATTCATTAACTTCTGACTCTTCCGATTACTTAAGTTGTTCGTTTCTAAGCTCCAGTCATCATAACCTACCCTTTCGCAAAGTTCTGGCTGAATCTGTGTGGTTGCCATTAGCATTAATGGGAAATGCTGAGTAAAACATGTTTCTTTAATCATTTGTGGGGGTGTGGGAGTTGCTGGCTGGGCTAGTATTTATCACCCATCTCTAGATGTTCTTGAGAAAGGCAAGTGTCTGGCTGTGTCTCCGGTAGATGTTTGGAGGGTCAACTTCTTGCCCTCGGTTTCTGGGTCAATTTGCCCCATTAGACATTGATTCGAGAGTTCTTGATGGTGAGGGGCAGTTCGTTGTGTCTTTAACAGATTTCCGTAACAAACGATTTGAACTGAGAGGTCAGCTCATGTTGATACAATCATTCGGCCAATCAGGTGTAGCTGGGGATTGGTGAAATCTGTCATGTATGATCGCCTGGGCCAATGAGTATGTCCACTACAGCAATGCTGTGTAAATAGGATGGTTTTGAGACACACACGAGCTGTTGTGTCAAACATCTGTGGAAATTATGTGCTTCCTATATGATTGGCTCGCCCATTTCCACAATATTCAGCAGGTTGCCCTTTGACCTTTGGCACCTACAGGGTCCTTTATAGGTCATGGCATTCTCATTCATATAGTGCAGAAGGGCAGCATTAGCTAATATTAGCCATTAAACTCTTGGGCCATTTGTCTGCAGAGTGACTATTCCATTAGAATATAGTATTGGAGTTTAGAAGAACGAGAGATGATCTCATTGAAAAATGTCAGGTATTGAGGGGAGCTGGTTATCTCAGAAGCAGAGAAGTACCAACAGCATGGGTTCAATTCCTGCACCAGCTGAGGTCAACATGAAGGACTCTCCTTCTCAGCCTCTCTCCTCGCGTGAGGCATGGGGACCCTCAGGTTAAACCACCCCCTGTTACCTGTCTGTAATGAGAGAGCAGCCCTATGGTAGGACTTTGGCGATTTTGCCTTTATACTGAGGAGACTCAACAGGGGAGGCTGAAGATGTTTCTCTTCTGGGAGTTTCCACGTTCAGGAGGAACAGTTTAAAAATAAGGGGTATCCCATTTAAGATGGAAATGAAATGGAATCTCTTTTCTCAGGGTATAGAATTCTCTTCTCTAGAGATCTGTGGAGGCCAGGCCATGTCAGTGCTGAGTTAGACAAATTTTTAATTGACACAAGAGTCTAGAGTTAAGGGAATCAATCAGCAAAATGAAGTTGAGGCCACAATCTGATTGAATGGTGGAGCAGGCTCAATGAACTTAATGGTCTCTTCCTGCTCCTATTTTTATATCCTCATTGATGCGTCCAGGTATTTTCTAAGTGATCTGTTCAGAGAGGTTATGATACACTTCTGGAGTAGGTGGGACTTGAACCTAGGCCTCCTGGCCCAGAGGTAGGGATGCAACCACTGTACCACAAGAGCCCATCCATTGTTGCATCCAGATGGTGTTGCTGTTACATACCTCTGGATCAGGTGGGACTTGAACCAGGCCTCCTGACTCACTACCACTGTGCCACAAGAGCCTGCCCATTGATGTATCCAGGTGGATTGAAGATAAGATTATTCAGGCCTCTACTAATCCTCTACCAGGGAGGTGAACTGTGATCCTAATGAAGTCACTCCCAGTAAGTTCACTGGTGCTTGACTCTGAGACGGATGCACTATCCTTCTTGCAGGCACAGTAAATCCAGTTGGATTCAGACACACTTCAATCGCGGGGAGCTAAAATTCCTCACCTCATCCCAAAACTCAGTGGTTGTGATTATGTGCATAGGTCCCAGAGCAAGCAATCCCACGGCTCTGTGCCTGGGAATGAGCTGACTTCATGATGTGAGAATCTTCCAGGACATTGCTCACGGTGTGATCTGAGAGTGTTGAGCTGTGTGCTATGGTTGACACTCACATGTAAGAAAAATGTCTCTGTAAACAGCAAAAAAACAGATACATCCCTTTAAGGGTTTCATCACTCAGTTGAATTACCTGCGTACTCCGGCTGGGAACTGAACACAACAAGACAATTTGTTAATACAATGCAAGGACACAACACTCAATGCTGTGTGATAAGCATAGTTCTAATGTGTAGCATTATAGACTCTTAGCACCGAAAAAGGCTCTTCAGCCCATTGCATCTGTACCAGTCACTGACAACCTCCTACCAAATCTAATCCCATTTTCCCACATGAAGAGAAAACATTGATAGGGGTCTAGGCCCGAAACGTCAGCTTTCCTGCTCCTCTGATGCTGCTTGGCCTGCTGTGTTCATCCAGCTCTACACCTTGTTATCATTGATAGGGACCCACTTGGTCACAGTAATATCATTTCGATCAAGTGAGTGATTCAATTCAAATAATATTAATAGTCCATCTTAATTCTATCCCATCGGTGAACAGTGTTGATCTATTCCATTGTATACAGCCTATGACTGTCGAACCATTCTGTCTGGTCCTGGTGATAATCATAGCTGGGGTTTATTGAGAGATACAATTCTCGATATCACGCTGTCAGTACGTGTTGGTTTCTTCTCTGTTGATTCTTGTCGCTCACTTTCATAAAACCGCACGATGGTTACATCGCAAAAGATTGTTTTTGTTCTGTTCCCAGTTGAAAACCAGAGTTGAGTTTGACTCTCCCGCATTTTCAGGTAGATTCCAGATCCCAGTTACTTGCTACGTAAAATTAAGCTTTCTCCCCCATGTCACCTTTTGGTTCTTTTGCCAATCAGCTTTAAGTCTGTGCCCTCTGGTTCTCAACCCATCGACATCGGGCATGGTTGTCTCTGCCTGGGTCAGGGTACTACAACCAGGGGTCCATATGGGGCTCGAGGCTCTGGGGGCACACAACATGCTCTGGTCAGGGGCTGGAGGCCTGGGGTCCTAGGTCAGGAGTAGCACCAAGACCCTGTGATTTCAGATCATGACCCTGGTCCAGACCTCCCGTGATTTTGAGAGACTTCATCTCCAGGGAAAACCCCCCAACCTTCCCTAATTTATATTTCAAATATAAGTCCCCCATCCCTGTGTTACAGCGTAGAGTCAGAGAGTCATACAGCACAGAAACAGATCCTTTGGGCCAACACATCCATGCCTATCAAGTTTCCAAAACTAAATTAGTCCCATTTTCCTGCTTTTGGCCTGTATCCTACAAAACCTTCCCAATTCATGTTCCTGTCCAAATGTCTTTTAAATGTTGTACCTGTGCCTGCATCAATCACATCCTCTGGCAGTTTATTCCACACACGAACCACCCTCTGTGTGAAAATGTTTTCCTTCAGGTCTCTTTTTAAATCTTTCTCCTCTCACCTTAAAATTATGCCCTCTAGTTTTGAACTCCCCTACCCTAGGGAAAAGACGTTTGTAACTCACCTTATGTATGCCCCTCATGATTTTATAAGCCTCTATAAGGTCACCCCTCAACCTCCAGACACCCTGATGGAGTTAATGTGTCTGTATCTTTGTGAAGCTCCATGCATTACAGAGCATCAAAACATCCTGATGCTTAATCCAACTCTCTCACATTGGTCCTTGTCGCCAGCCCACCTGCTGATGTATCCTATTGACCTGAATATGGATTAAAGACACATTCCTGGAGGCCAATGGACCCCATTTGCCCTGGAAGCTAGGCATGAACACATTCCCACTCTCAAACCATCCTACCCCAATCCTCCAATCTGGTCCCTGTAAGCAAGGCTCTCTACCTGCCATGTAGCCTTCCAAAATCCAACCTGCACTTTCCAAAGAACATCAGTCACAGTGAGAGAGAACTACCCGATGAAGATGACTTTCTGAGAAAGAGCATTGTTCACCTACCTCTTTCAAACAAGATAGACGTGTGTATAGTCATGATGGAACACGTGGAATTTACGGACCATTTCAGCAAACTGCATAGAGTCATACAGCACGGAAACAGACCCTTCGGTCCAGCTACTCCATGCTGACCATAATCCCAAACTAAACTAGTCTCACCTGCCTGCGTTTGGCCCATATCCCTCCAAACCTTTCCTATTCGTGTACTTATCCAAATGTCTTTTAAATGTTGTACTTGTTTTCACATCCACCACTTCCTCAGGAAGTTCATTCCACACACTCGTTGTGTAAAAAAAATTGCCCCTCATGTCTTTTTTAAAATCTTTTTCCTCTCACCTTAAAAATTTGCCCACTGGTCTTGAAATCCCCCACGCTAAGGAAAAGACACCTGCCATTCACTTTATCTATGCTCCCCATGATTTTAAAAACCTCTACAAGCTTACCCCTCAACCTCCTGTCCAGACAAGCCTCCTGCTTCTTACGCCATCTGACCCTGTCAGCATATCTCTCTGTTCCTTTCTCCCTCATGTGTGTATCCAGTTTCCCCTTTAAATGTGTCTGTTCTAATTGCCACAGCCATTCACTGTGGGAGTACATCCCGCAGTCTCATTACATTCCAGCTACAGAGTTTTTTCCTGAGTTTCCTATAGTATTTGTTGATGATTGTTTTTAATTTGTGAATCTATGCGTTGGATCAGGGTAAGATTTGACAATGTTGAGCAGCAAGGAGCATGCACGAAGCTGAGCGGACTGGTGTTATATTCTAGTTTTGCTTCCAGAGCTGATACTAATGTTTGATACACTGATATTCGTGTTGAATTAGGCAACTTTAGGAAATTTTACAGTAAATCTGTGGAATAGTACAAAAATCAGCTTCCACCTTTCCCCATCCAGAAGGCTATCATTCCCCACCATGGGCAATGTAAAAACCCAGCTCATTTTTAGATGTTTTATAAACTAACCAGTTTCATAGAATTCCGACATTGTGGAAGCAGGCCATTCAGTCCACTGAGTCCACACTGACCCTCCGAACAGCATCCCCCGCAGACAAAGCCCCGCCCATCCTATCCCCATAACCCTGCACATCATGGACAATTTAGCATGGCCAATCCACCCTAACCTGCACATCTTTGGACTGTGGGAGGAAACCGGAGCACCCGGAGGAAACCCACGCAGACACGGGGAGAATGTGCAAACTCCCTGGACAGTCATCCAAAGCTTGGATCAAACCTGGTTCCCTGGCCCTGTAAGGTAGGAATGCCAGCCACTGAGCCAGCTGCACACTGCGAGGGCTGGGGTGCATTATTTCCCCATTTCCCCGTCTGAAACCATTTTGATTTAACCCCCTCCTTTGTGTTCTCCACCTCGTTGGTTGTTACTAGTTAAGTTGTTTCAATTAGTTCCCTCCAGGTGCTCCGGTTTCCTCCCGCAGCCCAAAGATGTGTCGGGTAGGTCAGTTAGCCATGGGAAATGTGGGGTCACAGGGACAGGGTGGAATGTTCTTCGGAGGCTGGTGTGAACTCGATGGGCTGAATGGCCTGCATCCACACTGGTGACAACTGCCAAAAACTTAGCTCTGACAAATGTGCAGGGAGCATCACCTGCCGTGTAGATGTGGAGCTGCTCTGTTTTCACCTTAAAGGGACCTGCGTTTCTAACTCTGACAGGTAAATGGGGGAGATAGGGAATGGCCTCAAGGTGCACTTTGTCCTGAGCGCTTTCTTGGGGACCTCTTAAAGTTGTCAGTCAGCTGTGTGGATATGGCCAGGGCCCTGTGAGCTGGGAGCTAGTGATTCAGGTATCACCCACTGAGCTGTTTGACATCACTGAAGAGAAGGCGAATATAGTGAGGCTTTCTGCTGCTATTTATAGCCCAGTAACAGGCGGAGGCAGAGTCTAAAAATAAAAACTTCTCCACATACGATTTAATTGTCTCAAGTGAGAGTTATTTTTGGATACGTTGCCGCGTTTGAATTAAATAAAATGATGGAATCGTGAAGCCTTAGACATGAGAGAAAAGGTGGTTAATGTACAGCAGAAGGAATGACTTCACTGCCAGAGTTTAAATTTCTCCTTCATTACTGCCCCACTATGTCGTGACATGCACATTCTGATGAATGACTTTGTGCATAGGGGCCTGCTAATGCATTGTGGTTTGGTTAAAACACTGGTTGCGTAGTTGTGTGAAAATATTAGCCTGCCTTTATGCTGTAGTGACAACAAACTGGCTGGTACCTTGTACACTAACATTACAGCAGACTCAGTACCAGCAATGTTCATTCAGCATGTATGAGCTAACCACAGATCATCTCACCTTCTCTTTTCTTATTGGCTGTTTTTTTTGGTTTCACGCTTGTAAAAGTTAACGAGCCTCGTGTATATTTTGGATATTTGTACATAATTCTTAATTATATTACAAGTGATCATCCATCCCTGATTTACTTTTACTTTTTTTCTTAATTTAATTGCAATTTCTTGGGTTCTTTTTATCGCTTTGGGGTATCACACCATTAATTTCTGTTCTTATTTCACTTTTCAGACTGTTTCCAGATTTCACAAGATATTATTTTTATCAACTAAATTTTCTTTCCTCTTGCAAATTAGCAAGGTCTCCTGCAGTGTTAATGAGAGCCTGGGTGGGTAGCTGTGATTAACTGTTACCTTTGGCTGTAATTATCTCTAATAATAACTGCCTGGGCCCAACACCTCTTTATATATATATAATATTATATATATTTTTAATTATTTTTTAAGACACATTCCATCAGCTGTCCGCTATTTCGCTTCCTGCATGATTTAGTTGCTTGTAATTTAAATGCTTGCTTTGATTTTTTTTGCTGTATTGTATATAAACATTTGCTTGTAAGTGTCACTTTCTTGGTTCTATAAGCTGTGGACAACACAGTCTATCTTTACAATCACCAAATAGCTCCTCCCCGCTTCTCACAAGTTTTCAGTTTTAAAAAGAAAAATTCTTATTTTTTTTTAGTGGTCCCTGAAGTAAAAAAAAATTTAAAAATAAACATGACTGGCAGCTATGTATCAGCTGTGTTGTAATCTTTTGAGATTTGTTTTTATTAAGTGAGTGGTTGTCACAACAACTTATCATTACGTCACGCCTGCGATATCCCAAGGTGCTTCACACCAGTGTTCTCAAACAAATTTTGACACGGAGGCGCACATTTTAGGGCAGGAGACTAGAAGCTTAGTTGAGGGAGGATAGATTTTTAATAATGAGCACCCAGCCATTTTGAGGCCTGGGGTGGAGTCCGTCTTTCCAAACTTGGAAAAGAAAGTATGTTTCTTAAACTTGTTATCACACACTTCCACGGCAGGCGGGACTTGAACCCAGATCTCCTGGTCCAGAGCTCAGGACAGTACCACTGTGCCACGTGACCCTTAAATGCTGCTACGTGTGCCACCCAGTCTGAATTTTCTCTTAATCAGCCAGTTCTTTTTTCCCTTTATTAATTTGTGGAATGAGGGCATTATCATTTATTACCCATCGCTATTTACCCAGAGGGCAGTTCAGAGTCAACCACATTGCTGGAGGTCTGGAGTCACATGTAGGCCAGACCAGGTAAGAATGGCAGTTTCCTTCCCTGAAGGACATTAGTGAACAGAATCGTAATTCCAGATTTTCATTCAATTCAAATTCCTCCATCTGCCGTGGTGGGATTTGAACCTGAATCCCCGGAATGTCACCTCAGGCCTCTGGCTAAGCAGACCAGCAACAATACCACTAGGCCATTGCCTCCCCTAAGGTATCATTGTGGCACAATTACTCTGGAAGAGAAGACCAACCCCTCACATCGAGTCAGTTGGAGAAACCCTGATTGATTCGATGTGAGGGGGCAGGGGGCAGTGGGAGGGGTGGGGGTTGGTCTTCCCTTCCAGCGTAATTGTGCCACACAATGAGACCTTTGTGTCCTCAGTGAGGGAAGGGGTCTGACTTTAACCCAGCTTCCCTCTTCCTCACCAAAGAGTGCACCTTGGGTTTCGAACACAAGGGCTTCCATTATCTAATAGCTTGCTGCTTCCAGGGGCCAAAATGCACGTGAGAAATGAGCACTCAGGCAGAATGCCAGTGAGTGGCAGGACCTATGTGGCACTGTGTCCCGACGGTCCCGACGTGCACTCACGACCCTGGATTGGGTTAGGCAAGAGGTTGGTGGAAGGAGGTGTTGTAAAAGTTGTGGGAACTCAGACCCGTACTACAGGGCTAATGCCACAAGCTTCAGGGACTTTAAAAAGCTTTAACAAAAAAGCACTACATGAAAATTTGTGAGAAGCTGATATGTGCTAGGGGTTTAATTATGCTTTTGAAAAGAGAAAGCTCCCTTTTCTTGGCTTACCTAGGCTGCTTGTTTAACCACCATGAAAGCTGTTGACCAAACCCTAAAACAAAATGGCTGCCTGATGGTCATATTGCTGTCACAATAACGTTCCATTTTTGACAACCAACAGCAGGACAACTTTAAATAGTGCAAATGAACAATAAAGAAATTGTTAATAAAACAAAAATATGATTTAAGAAATCCATATTCTAAGCAAGATTCCAATTACTTTGGTTAGCATTTTTTATTTGTCACCCAAAGTTAAAGCTTTCAGGCCTACTTGTTTTTGAAGTACTCCACTACAGGAATCCAGTTGAAAAAGGCTGAATGAAGTCAGTCAGCTTCTTTAATCTTTACTGTTCTGTCCAGTCTACATGAGCCAGTGAAAAGAAAGCTTTCTTAACTTCATTTTTTTGAAGGTCACTTAAGTCACGGAAGCCAAACAAGCTTAAATTATCACATCACTCTGTTCCTGTTAATTAAACATGCTTGATGTAATTAATTGCAGAGCCTGAAATAGTGTTGAAGTCACTGGCTTTCTGTTCTGTATTTTTTTTGTAATGTGAAGACACTGGTCTCTTTGTTGATTCTTATTCTGTGATAGCAGAACCTCGAATACTGATTGTTGCTTAGTTTGAAAGTGTTTGAATTTTTTTTGTTGTGGATTAGAATGGTCCCTTTTCTCACTGATCTGTAATCATTAGCTCTTGTGTTCTGCTTTAAAATTTCATTTTTTTCCTTTTTTTTAAGAATGTTTTGCTGTACCTAATTTAGACAGACAAATAAAGAGGATTTCCTTTGACAAATCTCATGCTGTGTGTGTGTGTGTGTGTGTGTG
>NC_063357.1:8731239-8731432 GCF_021869965.1 Rhincodon typus | reverse complement strand
TCCTTTGACAAATCTCATGCTGTGTGTGTGTGTGTGTGTGTGTGCGCGCGTGTGTGTGTGTGCATGTGCGCGTGTGTATGTGTGCGTGTGCATGTGTGTATGCGCGTGTGTGTGTGCGCATGTGCGTCTGTGTGTGTGTTTGCGTCTGTGTGTGTGCGCGCATGCGCGTGTGTCTGTGTGTGTGTTTGCGTCT
>NC_063357.1:8717400-8731229 GCF_021869965.1 Rhincodon typus | reverse complement strand
GCGCATGCGCGTGTGTCTGTGTGTGTGTGTGCGCATGCGCGTGTGTCTGTGTGTGTGTGCGTGCTCCTCTCTTAACTGCAATTTCTGTTTCTTGTTTGACCATTTAACTGATGGCAGCCCTCCCCACCTGGCCTCAATGGGACAGCCAAGGGCATAATGCGATTCCGTTTGCCACTTGTATCATTCTTGATTAAGGTGCCTTGGTTCATCCGAATTCTGTAGGCTATCCAAAGTGACGGAGTTGCATAAGGGAGCATTAGGGAAAATCAGACAGAATTCCCTCTTCCCTATTGCGGTATGGTGACCCTTCATCTGTTTTCTCCCCTCCGACCTCCCCAGCACCTCCAGCAGAAAAGAAAATGCAGTCTCATGGCGATGCTGTGCAAGGTTGAATAACTCACTGATACCTCCTTGGCTGGGCTCGTGTGGGGAAAGACATACACTTGGCGCAGGATACCAGTGTGGCATCTGGTGTCTGCAAAATGATATCCCAACATGAGTACACAGTGTCGGGTAACTCAGGGTCACGACCAGACACACCATCATGCAAAAGTATTTTGTATCATTGTCTCAGTATTGTGTGAGCCGTGGAGATGGGCCTTCACACCAAAGCAGAGATGGTGTGGTCGTTAAATGGTCTTATGGCACATCAGCTGTGTGTGTGTGTGTGTGTGTGTGTGTGTGTGTGTGTGTGTGGCTTAAGGCTGCACTGACTCTGAGCTGCGCCTGACCTGAGGTGTGGGACAGAGAGTCAAACAGGTTTGCTCATCAACCCAAGGCCGTAAAACTGATTGCAAAGGTCAGAATGGGGCATCAAGCAAGGAGTGCAGCAAGTTAACTGTCAGTGGATTAAAGATTATGGTGTTTTGTTTTTGGAGATGGGTGGCGGTGGGGACATCAATTTTCTGGCTGGTATTGTTTCTAAAGACTGACCTAAAAAAGTCTTTGCCTAACTGTTGGCGATGCCTTCTATTTCAGGCAGCGGGTATCCCACACTGTCACTGAATTGCTTCACTTCTGTGGGGAGCGACATGGCTGTTAAATAGTTAAATTTGAGCAAATTACCAATATGCATCATTTTCACGCTAAATTTGACCAAATTCATGCTGAATTTAAGCTTCATTTGAAGTTGAAATTTCATAGTTTATTTAATCACTAAACAAACACCCTCATCAAATCTTGCATGAATTTTACTTGCATGAAATGACGATTGCTTTTGTTTGGAAATGTTTACATGTTTGTGTGTGTGTGTGTGTGTATGTATGTATGTATGTATGTGTGTGTGTGTGTGTGTGTGTTTGTGTCAGTGTTCTTCCTGTTTCTGCTGACTCTCCCACCTTCTGGTTTCCATACAAGCGATAGTCACACATTGTACACATCTACAGGCCTCCGTGTCTCCCTGTGCAAGAACATGGGGCCCTGCTTGTCCTACCTTTCCCAGCACTTCATCGAATCACAGGATTTTACCGGTTTGCACCAAAAAGATGGTTTGTCCAGATATTTGTATTCTAGCAGTTCAGAATTCTACTTTAAGTGCACCTGTAGCATACGCAGATAAATAAAATACAACGGCTCAAAATGTTTGCTCAGTGCCTCTTAGTGTCAACAAGTATCGACTCTCGCCCTTAACCCCCTGAGTAAACAGGAGACTTTACACATTTACACAGAAGCAAACAGTGAGCCAGCGAGTAACAGAGCATTCACCTGGGCCTTGGGGATTGCTAGTCCAGTGACATAGCCACTACACCATTCTACTGCCCTCCAAAACAGTGTCTCGTGTAGTTAAAAGGCCAGTAACTGGAGGGAACAGATTTTAAAAGAGTCAGAGAGAGTTCTTATTAGCAGCAAGTTGTTGAGATCTGGGAAGTCTTGCCTGAAATGGAATGCAAACCGATTCAGTTTCAAAAGGGTTGACCATAAATATTTCAGGGCTGTACCGAAAGGGAAAGAAACCAATTAGGCTGCTTCTTTTTCAAAGAGTTTGCACCTGCACAATGGGCCAAATGGCCTCCTCCTGTGCAGCCTCTTTCTGTGATTCACAGAGATTGGTTCTAATTACATTCAGTAAATAGAAAACCCCACAAAACGGCTCCTTGTCCCTGCTGAAGCATAGGGACATCAACACACAAACACAGTGAGTGACCCTTAGCCTGGTGAATGAACAGTGTTGTTTCCCTGCCCAATTAACTGGGGAACTCTGCACAGTTACGCAGTGAATAGCCCTCAGCCCTGAAAAGACAAGAGCATCACACAACTGCACAGTAAGTAAACTCTGATCAGCAGCTTCGTACAGTTAGCACCACAGCAACAAAAAGGAGACTTTAAAGAAGTTATCAAATGTTGAAAGCCTGGTTGAGTGAGTAACTCTGCTGCGGACACATTAAATCCTGTACAATGTTTGGAGCGCTAGGGTTGATAGAATCTGCTGCATGATGTCCAGAGTCACTTGGAACAATAACCGCTGAGGGTCACTCTGTCCTCGCTTGAGAAAACGAAGATGTGGAGGTGCCGGTGTTGGACTGGGGTGGATAACGTCAAAAACCACCCGACTCCAGGTTATAGTCCAACAAGTTTAATTGAAATCGCAAGCTTTTGGAGCGCAGCCCCTTCATCAGGTGCGGTGAGAGAAGAGCACACAGACACAGAGTTTATTGGCAGAGAGATGAAGGGCAGAGAGATCAGAGGATTATACAACTGGTGTGAGTGGAGTGATCAAACCTAAAATGGCGGAACAACTGTTTCCTGTTGAATCTTGAACCATTCACACATTCCTGCATTGTAGAAATTGCAGAAGCAGGACATGGAGAACTCTTGTTAGTTTCGATCGATTAAGATGCAAATTCCAGAATCTGTTTCAAGTCACTGCTCTGAGATAAAGGTTTCAATAGTGTCTGCCTAACTTTCCAAACTTCAAACAGGCAGAGCGATAGGAATATACAAAAGGTGACATCTCAGGTCAGACACTGCATTGTAGGTGTGAGGCCTTGTTCAGAATCTGTCTCAGAGTTTTAACCTGGAATCAGGCTGGTTTCATTCTGAAAGCAGGAATTTATAAAATGCCACACTGACTGACTGTGACTGCAAATTATCTGTTTCTTTTACAAAGTAGAATGTATCTGCAAATAGAAATAATAAGGTGTAGAGCTGGATGAACACAGCAGGCCAAGCGGCATCGGAGAAGCAGGAAGGCTGACGTTTCGGGCCTGGACCCTTCTTCAGAAGTGAAGAATTTCTGCTGTGTTCATCCAGCTCTACACCTTGTTATCTCAGATTCTCCAGCATCTGCAGTTCCTACTATCTCTGTATCTGCAAACATCTTGGATGAAATCATTCACCCCATAGGTTTGTGTGTGTGTGTGACAGAGAGAGACAGTGAGTGTGTTTGTGTGTGAGTGAGAGAGAGAGAGAGAGAGAGACAGACAGTGCGTGTGTGGGTGTGTGTGTGTGAGAGAGAGAGAGACAGACAGCGAGTGTGTGTGTGTGAGATACTGAGTGTGTGTGTGTTTGTGAGAGAGAGAGAGAGAGAGAGACAGACAGTGAGTGTGTTTGTGTGTGTGTGTGAGTAATATGTAGTCCAAAACTGTACAAACTAATTAAGATAGAGAGATCATAACAATTTATCAAGGTGATGCTGTTAAAACAGGACAGTAAGGGAGATTTTACAGATACAGAACAGTATGGTGGGTTCACATGTAGTGTGACATGAACTCAAGATCATGGTTGAGGCCGTCTTCATGGGTACAGAACTTGGCTACCAGTTTCTGCTCAGTGATTCTGCGTTGTTATGTATCTCAAAGACCGCCCTGGAGGACACTTACCCGAAGATTGGAGGCTGAATGTCCTTGATTGCTGGTCATTGTCTACCTTGTGTGTGCCCTTCATAATTTTATACATCTGCCCTCAGTCTCCTCTGCTCTAAGGAAAACAATCTCAGTCTGTCCAATCTCTCTTCATAATTGAAATTCTCCAGTCCAGGCAGCATCCTGGTAAATCTCCTCTGCACCCGCTCCGGTGCTATCGCATCCCTCCTAGAATGTGGATTCCAGAACTGCACCCAATACTCTAGCTGTGTTCTTGCTGAAGTGTTATCTGATGGCCCAGAAAGCGTGCCCTGTTTTTACAGTGTCTGCTCCCTCACCTTATCCCCATTCATGTGGAAGCCAGAATTACTGTAATAAGAGATAGCGTACAAAGATGCATCGACAGACAATTCATCCTCCAGAAACCATATAACCCTGAACCACCACCCACCACCTTCCCTTAATTGGCCCTTCATGTATGCTCACCTCCCTAGATCTGGTTCCCTTCGCTTCATCATTGGCACAGCCTGCCCTTCAGAGACAGGGTACCAGATATTTGGAATCCTTCCTGAATCTCTCGGCTTGCCCACCTCCATCTCCTCCTCTTCCTCAGATTCCGTCTCTGGGAAGCCCCATGGGACGTTCTGCCCCTAAACACTGACAAGATACTTTGACAAGTCAGCGATCGGAGGGGTCTTGGGTCGGTGCAGAGGGTATAGAAGTCGCGCTAAACCATTTACAAGGCACGGGTGAAGCTATCAGCCACAGCATGGTGTACAGTGTCTTTTGGGAGAGATGTCACAGCCCTGGGGAAGCTGCACGGATAATTGATTGGAATGGTATCAGGATTGAGAGCATTCAGTTATGCTTAGAGGAGAGAGTATCCATTCTCCTTCAAGCAGGGAGGAAATCTCCAAGTAGAAATAATAGCCATAATCAGAGGATACACAAATAGCAGTAGAGTGGGAATTTTACTGGGCCAGTAATCCAAGGGTCTGAGCTAATGGTCTACTGACAACAATTGAAGTCACAGCACAGTTACTGGGTATTGAAATTAATTAAGATATCTGGAATTTAATAATGTATTTGATAATTATCAAACTACTGCATTATCTCCAACTGGTTCTCCTCAGCAAAGGAAATCTGCTGTCCTTATCTGGTCAGGTCAACATGGGACTTCAGACCCACAACAATGTTCCTGACTCTTAAAAGCTGAAAGAACTGCGGATGCTGTAAATCAGGAACAAAACAGAAGTTGCTGGAAAAGCTCAGCAGGGCTGTCAGCATCTGTGAAGAAAAAATCAGAGTTAACGTTTCGGGTCCAGAAGAACTGAGGAAGGGTCACCGGACCCGAAACGTTAACTCTGTTTTTTCCTTCACAGATCCTGCTAGACCTGCTGACCTTTTCCAGCAACTTCTGTTTTTGTTCCTGACTCTTAACCAGCCTCTGAGATGGCTGAGCGAGCCGCTTAGAATTTCATCAGACCACTGCAAAAATAATCCAGGACAAAGCAGCTCCCTGTTTTCGCACCCCTTCCAATAACCTAAACCTTCACCATCACACACAGTAACAGCAGTATGTACCATCTACAAGGTGCACTGCGTCAACTCACCAAGGCTTGTCTGACAGTACCGGCCAAACCCAGGACCACTTCCATGTAGAAGGACAAGGACAGCAGATATATGGGAACACCACCACCATCAAGTTCCCCTCCAAGCCACTGACTTGGAAATATACTGGCATTTTTTCGCTGGCTGAAAATCCGGGAATTCTCTCCCTAAAGGCTTTGCTGAATAGGTCAGCATCTATTACCCATCCCTAATTGCCCAGAGCGCAGTTAAGAGTCAACCACGTTGCTGTGGGTCTGGAGTCACATGTAGACCAGACCAGGTAAGGATGGCAGTTTCCTTTCCTGAAGGTGATTAGTGAACCAGATGGGTTTTTCCTGACAGTCGACGATGGATTTACAGTTATCGTTAAATTCTTAATTCCAGGTTTTTATTCAAAATCCCCTATTCTGGCTTTTGGAAAGGACTATCCATTTAAGTCCACTCCTCTGGTGGTTTCTCAAAACCCTGTCATTTGTTCCCCCTTTTATAAATCTGGTTGTTAGTATTTTGTAAGTATCTTGACGCCCCAATTGTCTTCCACAGGATTAATCCTTCTTATCTCAAAAAAATAACCATTAATTAATTTAATTAAGTTGAGCAACCCTGCATCCTTAACTTGAGGTTTTCCAGGGAATTTTCTGGGCCTAACTGAGCTGTCAGGCTATAGCTGGTGACCTGGTGAGAGGTGACCTGCATTGTCTTTCCTGGGGAAAGCCTCACAAATTACCATCCACTGGGGCAATTAACAGTGGGCAATCACAGGGTCCCCAGGGGGTGGATAAGTCCTGCAGCCTGGCTACCCACGGCTCGCTGTGGTAAACATACCCAGGAATATGGAGTCATCCCCAAGCCAGGGGGGAAAGGGGGAAGATAGGTCAGCTGCAAACGTAGAGGGAGGCTCTCGGTTTTCTCCTCCACCCTTCCTCAGCCTGGTCCCTTGACCAGGTGCCGAGTGCTTTTGAACAAGTTCCCCACCACTGCCAACCAAACCCTGGGTATCACAAGCAGACCACACATGGGGTTCATTCACCAAGCGCCCCCCAAGGTGCTAGACCTGCCCAAAGCCGGTCTTATAGAATCCCTACAGTGTGGAAACAGGCCTTTCGGCCCAACAAGTCCACAACGATCCTCAGAGCATCCCACCCAGACCCATCCCCCCATACCCCACCTAATCTACACACTACAGGCAATTTAGCATGGCCAATCCACCTAGCCTGCACATCTTTGGACTGTGGGAGAACACCGGAGGAAACCCACGCAGACACGGGGAGAATCTGCAAACTCCACACAGACAGTCACCCGAGGGTGGAATTGAACCCGGATCCCTGGTGCTGTGAGGCAGCAGTGCTAACCACTGAGTCACCATGCCGCCTTTGATACGAGTGAGAGCAGACTGAAGCCCCTAAGTGGACATTGATTGGATACTTAATGGCTTCTCTATCCACTGGCTTTCTCACTACGGACACAACCAAAGTAGGGGATGTGACTGAAAGATCAGTGAGCAGAGGGCAGAGACCTGAGATGAAAGAACCAAAGGCAGTGAGAGTAGAGACATGAGATAACAAGGTGTAGAGCTGGATGAACACAGCAGGCCAAGCAGCGTCAGAGGAGCAGGAAAGCTGACGTTTTGGGCCTAGACCCTTCCTACTATCTCTGAGAGTAGAGACATTTTCGCATAACAGGTGGTTAGGATTTGGAATGCTGTCCTGTAGGGTTGTAGACATAGATTCATTAGTCGCCTTCAAAGGGAAGTGGGATGATAACTTTGAAAGAAAAAGGTAATGGGGAGAGAGTGGGAAGTGTGGATAGCATATGGGCCCAACAGCCTGACCCTGTGCTGCTGTGTTCTATGAAGTGATTGCAATGCTCTGGCCACAGTTTGCAAATCCCTTGCTCTCACACCAAGGACTGGAGCACCCGATGAATAAGAGTTTTGTTGCTGTGCTGTGTTACCCATGCAGATCCTAGCAGCAGTCTCAGGAATGCAGGAATCTTGGAAGGGGGTCTGTTTCCCATCTATTTGGCCTGTCAATTAATAGGGAAACCGAGACGGAGATGTTTTTTAAAAAACGGTAGGGAACGCTGAGGATTACAGAGCGCTGTGTGATTACTAATTGTATTGTGCTGTAGGCCAAAATGCGAGTGTTGGAACTTTGTAACAAAATACTTTATCCAGATGACAAGGATATTCATAACATCACATTAGCATTTTGTTGAGAGTTCTCCGAAGTTTGCAAGCAATATATTCTACTGCAGTTAGTTCTGCAGGATGTGTCGGCTCATAATTGCAGAAGTGCAGTTGATTACTGTGGTGTTGAGGAACGGGCAAGAGGCGGGACATAATGAGTTGTGTGTCTCCTGGAGTGTCTCTGCTGTCTCCTGTGACCTATTTTGGTTTAGCAACTGTGTGCGGACTGATACAGTGCTCAGGATTTCTGTGAATCAATGTGGCAGAGAAGCCAATGATGACAGGGGCAACAGCACGTCCGAAATTGACAAAAAAAATTCTTTCATTTATGTAGTGCCTCTCAGCACTGCCAGGCCTTTACAGCCGGTGAAACACTCCTTGCATTTGTCCTCATGAGTGCAAGACAAAAAGATTTGGCAATACTCAAGTTACTTACTAAAAATCAACAGTTTGCATAGTCACTGAGCTAATGTACCTTTAACTTTATGTTGTAGAGTAACCAAAGAACCCAGACTTAGATGGTATAGTGTACAACAATTTACTAGCATATGTGAGACACACCTATCATGCTTCTGGTCCTACAAATAACAAATCACTGGGTCATGCTTTTAAAAAAAAAGTGTCCAGAAACAGAAAATCCAATAACAAAACAGAAATAGCTGGGGAAGCTCAGCAGGTCTGGCAGCACCGGTGGAGAGAAACCAGAGTTAACGTTTTGGAGATCGGTACGGTGCTTCCTCAGAAGTTCTGACATTAGAGTTCTGATGAAGAGTCATATCAAGCTCATGGTGGCAGCCACTTTCCGCACAGCAGGATCCCACAGGCAACAAGGCGGTAATGGTCAGGCCAGCTGCTTTAGTGGTGTTGTATGAGGGGCAAATATTGGCCAGGGTAACTCCCTTGTTCTTTCCCGAGTCAGTGCCCTGGGTGTCGTCTCCAAGCGGGTAAGTGTGGTCTCAGTTTTAACATTCCAGCTGAGAGATGGCACTTTTTAAGTGTTAGCCTGGATTTGTGTGCTGTAGCTCTGGATGACGGTCTTGGACCCAGCTGACAGAAGAAACAAACAAAAACACACGAGGAATGAATGGCTGATCAGTTGAATCTCACCTCTCACCCTTTACCCCATGCCCCACACGAAAAAAAAACACAGTCAAGCTCAAAAGAAGAGAATTGTGTCTGTGCAGGAGCTGTTTCAGGTTTGAGTAAGATGTTATTTTTGCTGGTTAGCCTCGCTGCATCCTAGCAGGGGCATTGCCCTGTACAAGCCACTGTGTGTGCTTCTGCTGCTGAGATCATCTGGAGACAAATTGCTTTCAGTTGTATCTTGAGGTGTTTGGAGGGTATCTTTGAATTTTTCTTAAACACAAAAAGCTGCTGATATTGTAGATCTGGAAAAAAAGAGACAATACTGGAGAAATGTCCTTTTGTTTGCAGAGAATGGCTCCCTGTGTATGAATGTGCGTCTCTGCTAGCGAGTGCAAATGAGCCACATTAGCCAGATTGACTGATGATATTACTATTAACGCACTTAGGTTTGTTTAACAAAAAGCTGCCCAATCACAGGATCACATCTAACCTCCGGCTGAGCCCCGGTGTAGGATCAATTCTTGGTCGCCTTTGAATGGCGTGGTTGTAAGAACAGTGGGTGTAGTGGCACCTGTGGAAAGAGAGATAAAGTTAATGCTTTGAGTGCAATATGACTCTTCATCAGAACTCCAACATCAGAACTCCTGAGGAAGAGTTGTACTGATCTCGAAACGTTAACCCCGCTTTCTCTCCACTGGTGCTGCCAGACCTGCTGAGTTTCTTTGGCAATTTCTGTTGTTGGATTTTCTGTTTCTGGACATTTTGTTTTAAAGCATGACCCAGTAATTTGTTAGTTTGTAGGACCAGAAGCATGATAGGTGTGTCTCACATATGCTCGTAAATTGTTGTACTCTATACCATCTAAGTCTGGGTTCCTTGGTTACTCTACAATATAAAGTTAAAGGTACATTAGTTTAGTAACTGTGCAAACTGTTGCTATTTAGTAAAGAACTTGAGTGTTGCCAAATCTTTTTGTCTTGCACTTATCAGGACAAATGCAAGAATGCCACATTTCAAACGATCATAGCAATTTACACTGCAGGAGAAAGGGTGATGTTAGGTTGGCAAGTTGACTCTGATTGGCTGAGGTGTTGCCATGGAAAAGGCAGCAAGGTCCAATTGCCTGCCCAAGCTCCTGGGTAATTTCTGGAACTTATTCCTTTTGTTTGCAGAGAATGGCTCCCTGTGTATGAATGTGTGCCTCTGCTAGCGAGTGCAAATGAGCCACATTAACCAGATTGACGGATGATATTACTTTAGTTTGTTAGTGCAGCTATTAACGCACTTAGGTTTGTTTAACAAAAAGCTGCCCAATCACAGGATCACATCTAACCTCAGGCTGGGCCCCGGTGTGGGATCAATTCTTGATCGCCTTTGAATGGTGCAGTCGTAAGAACATGAGAACTAGGAGCAGGAGCAGGCCATTCAACCCCTTGAGCCTGCTACCCCAATCGTGGCTGATCTCATCTCGGCCTCAACTGCACTTTCCTTTCTGCTTTCCATGACCCTTCAGCCCGTTACTAATTAAAGATCCGTCTATCTCCTCCTTTAAATTTGACATGCCTGCCATGACCTTTGGAGGGTTGGCCAATTCCTGGGTAGGGGGTGTCCAAAGGGTGGAAGCCAATGGGAGGCTCTCCAGCAATGGGACAACAGTGGCCCCTGCACCTGAAGAGATGCCTTACAATGGGGATGGCCTCTAAAGGCAGCTTTTAAAAGAAGAAGCTGGTTTAGAAAGGGCCACAGATGTCAGGCTGTGAGGGCACAGAGGGAACCACCTTCACTGGACAGGTCAACGGCCATAACCCATTACCTGACGCCCATTCTGGGGGCTGTGGAGGTGGCCATATTCCCATCCCTGTCCTTTCCTGCAGGCCGCACCCTCATACAGGCTGAGATTCACACGCCACCCAAACATGGCATAAGGATTATACTGGGGCCCATCATTATCTCAGTTGACTACATGCCACATGTACATAGGTGATCTTTCTACCTTGACCCAGACTTCTCTTAAATGGCTTTTCTGGGGGTACACATTGGGCTGGAAAACTGTGTGCCAGCCATAGGCCCAATGTTTCCAAGCCCATGCCAATCTCTAGTCCCTTCCCCATCGGTCTTTGTCATAGTGTGTGGGAACTTGAACCAACTTGTGAATTTGCATTCAACTAATCAATAACATCTGGATCAAAAGCACTGTTTATCAATAATGGTGACTGTAAAACTATTGGATCATTTCAAAACAAAAATCCCATCCAGTTCAGTAATGTCTCTTGAGAGAAGGACATCTGCCATCCTTACCTGGTCTGGCCTACATGTGACTCCAGACCCACAGCAACATGATTGACTCTTAACTGCCCTCTGAAATAGCTGAGCAAGCCACTCAGTTGACTTTGAAAAGGCAGGTTACCACTGCCCTCTCAAGGGCAGTTAGGGAAGAGCAAGAAATGCTTGCAAGGTTGGTGTTGTTATTATGCCATGCTGTGAGAGAAATAAAATCCTATAAAGTAATTTGTTGTCCCACTAAGGCCCTAATATGCATTTTCAAAATTAATTGAGAATGCTATCGGAGGACAGCCTGCAGGTGAGAGCCCTCAATGTGACTGATAGATAAACTAAAGGAGTGTAGATATTGTGGGAGTGAGGGACCTATATACAAAGACCATCTTGCTTTTGGTTGTTCTGCATGGGTGAGGAAGAACTGAGGCAGAAAGCATGAGGGATGAATATTACAGGATGTAACGGTGACGTAGGAAATGCATACTATATGCAAGACGTATGGTATACATTCTGTATCCCCTATGTTGCAGTCATATTGCATTTGGTACTGTCCTGAAAGGTGGTGTTAATGGTTCTCTCCAGATTCTGAATTCCCCAGCAATGCACTGGTATTGTAGTCTGGAGCTTACGGATAATGATGGCGAAGGCTCCAACTTTCTTTCCATGAAGTGGTTGACCAGGAATCTCTCCAGCTGATGCCTCCCTCACCGCTCCCCCGTTGTTGCAGGTTTGGCTGGGTTACACGAACCCTTTCCTCCACCCATCCATCCATCCATCCAGTCCTGGAGTGGGACTTGAACCCAGAGTTTCTTGGCTAACAGGCAAGGAAACTACCCACTGCACCGCAAGATCCCCACGTAATTTCAGAAAGGGCAGGAGCTTATATCAGTATGCACGACATTTTCTTCTGCAGCTACCTTGAGACTGTTTCCCCTTTTTAAGTCTATGATACCCAATTCCTGTCAAGTACATATTAGATTGTCAATAATATGAATTTAATTGTTCTTCTGACAGGAGATCAGGATTCCTGATGAAATGCCAAACTCTTTTCCACAATGAATGATTGACAAAGTGAACTGAAGATCACAAGTATTCCAATTTTAATGGCACTGAAGATTTTAGTTTAACAGTGTGTATATTTGTAAAGTCACCATTGGCTTTCCAGATCATAGGGCTGCTCTCTCATCAGAGAGAGATGACTGATGCTGGTTTAACCTGAGTGTCACCACACCATGGGTGAGGGGAGAGTTTGAGAAGGAGAGTCCTTTGCGGTAAACCTCGTGGTGTATTTGCATTTACTTTGCAAACGTGTGACTTGGAAATCTGGAGTGTAACTCGCAAGATGGGCCTGACACAGTCATAGGCTGGAAAAGTACCATTCTCAAATATTTCCTGTTCCTATAGCTCTGCTATTTTAGGGCATGGATGTTATGTTAGGTCACAGATTATTTCGCTGCTGCAAAACAGTCTGCTTTTAAGTCAACAACGTCTGACTGTGAAATAAACCAAGCCTGAAGTTGGTCGGATTTCAGTGGGTACTTGGTACCAGGGGCTTTGCTGATTAAAGCCTGTTTTTCAGCTTGAGACTCCAGATCAAAGGCAGCACCTGTTTTAAAGTTGTTTCATGTCTTAAGAAAGTTAATTTGCTGTATGCCCAACCTTTTAATTTATTCTTTTGTGGGTTGTGGGCATCGCTGGCAGGGCCAGAATTTGTTGTCAATGCCCAGTTGCCCCTTGAGGGGGTGTTGGTGTGCTAGTGTAGGTAAACCAGAGTATATTTACTTGCTATTTGTTATGTATGTGCACATGCATGCTTAGAAATGTAGAAGATAGAAGCAGGAGTAGGCCATTCAGCCCGCATGAGCCCAGATCTGCCATTCAATATGATCATGGCTGATCAATAATGGAATCCAGCCACACCCACCCCCCCTTCCCGTATCCCTTGATCCTTTTGGCCACAAGAACTATAACCACCTCTTTCTTGAAAACACAATGTTTTGGCCTCAGAAACAAAAGCAGAAGAAACTCAGCAGGTCTGGCAGGATCTGTAACGAGAGAAAGACAGAGTTAATGTTTTGGGTCCCTTCTTCAGAATGGTTCCTTGTTTCTGATTACCAGAATCCACAGTTCTTTGGTTTTTGCCTCAACCACGTTCTGTGGCAGTGAATTCCACAGGCTCACCACTCACTGAGTGAAGACATTTCTCCTCATCTTAATCCTAAAAAATGGTTTATCCCTTATCCTTAAGCTATGGCCCCTGCTCTGGACTGCAAAACCGCTGGGAACATCCTTCCTGCATCTAACCTGTCTCGTCCTGTTAGAATTTCATAGATTCCTGTGAGATTCCACCATACCCCCCCGCCTCACCAAATCCAGTGGATCAGTGATTGGCACTGCTGCCTCACAGCATCAGGGACCGGGGTTTGATTCCACCCTCGGACAACTGTCTGTGTGAAGTTTGCACATTCTCCCTGTGTCTGCGTGGGTTTCCTCCGGGTGCTCCGGTTTCCTCTCACAGTTCAAAGATGTGCAGGTTAGGGTGGATTGGCCATACTAAATTGCCCCATAGTGTTCAAAGATGTGCAGGTTAGGGTGGATTGGCCATACTAAATTGCCCCATAGTGTTCAAAGATGTGCAGGTTAGGGTGGATTGGCCGTGCAAAATTGCCCCATAGTGTCCAAAGATGAGCAGGTTAGGGTGGATTGGCCATACTAAATTGTCCCATAGTGTCCAAAGATGTGCAGGTTAGGGTGGATTGGCCGTGCAAAATTGCCCCATAGTGTCCAAAGATGTGCAGGTTAGGGTGGATTGGCCATACTAAATTGCCCCATAGTGTCCAAAGATGTGCAGGTTAGGGTGGATTGGC
>NC_063357.1:8704133-8717390 GCF_021869965.1 Rhincodon typus | reverse complement strand
TTGCCCCATAGTGTCCAAAGATGTGCAGGTTAGGGTGGATTGGCCATGCTAAATTGCCCCATGGTGTCCAAAGATGTGCAGGTTAGGGTGGATTGGCCGTGGGAAATACTGAGGTTGGGTGTAGGAGGGTGGATCTAGGTAGGATGCCCTTCGAAGGGTTAGTTTAGACTCAATGGGCTGAATGGCCTGCCTCCACACTGTAGGGATTCAATGATTCATCCCTCTGAACTCCAGTGAATGCATATAGGTCCAGGAAGGAAGGTAGATACATTGAAGTTACAAGATGTTTCTGAGGTAGATTGTCCTAAATCCCAGTCAGTTAACAGCGGAAAGGCTGATTGTCAGGGCTGACCAGGAGACTGGGCAGTATCCAGGTTTTGGCCTGTAACATTGCACTGACTGATGGAATGCTGGACCATGAAGGATTGCGGGGGGGTGGTTTAAGCTTCACTGATTGGCAGCTGCCTGTACAAACAGGGAGTGCGCGCCTTTTGCTGCTTCACTTCTCAAATGTTGACCTTCAAACTGTAAAAGGTTCTTCAAGGCCATTCAGTTTGTGTTGCCAGGGTAACGGCAGCAACACTGCTGTGTGGGCAGAGCGGACAAATCCAGATAAACAAAAGTTAGCACGGCGATGTCCTGCCCGATAAGAATCGCTTATAGATTGGATAGTGAGGCACAGTTAAATGAGTAATGATTGGTTTCCAGTCACATCAGTCTCAGTGTGTGTCTGCCAGTATGTGGCGTGTAATCAACAGGGTTTATTTTCGCTGTCTCTCTCTCTCTCTTTCCCTTTACAAATGGCACCACTCTAATTTTGTAATAATCCCTCGAAACTCCTGCGTCTGCCGGAGGTTTCATTAACTTCTTCCTAGCCGGAGAGACGGCTGTGAATCAACGGGGTACAACAGCTGATTCTGGGCTGATGGTGGGAATCTTCATGGATTATAAGACTCATTCCCTCAATCTTGCACTTGACAACCCACCAGCGTCCCCTGCTGGAGCCTCGCCCCGGATGTCGGTATGGGGTTGCAGGGGGGAGCCGGGTTTGGCAGTGACGCCCCGCACAGTCGAATAGCCTCCGTCCCTTTCACCCTTTCATCTCTCGGTGGACCTAACAGATCGAAAAGGGCTGCCTGAACCCATGAGGGCTGTTGGGATCCGTGAGTGTGCGGCACAGCGCAAGGCATCAAGCAGAGGCAGTGGCTCGCAGAGTGGGCCAGGGGAGAACAAGCACTGGTTTCGGAGATTCCATCCCCAGGCCCAGTTGCTAGCTGCGAGCTCAGTTGGCTAGACTGGGTGGGGTGGTAGGATGCCAACAACGCCGACTCAATCCTTGTACCAACTGTAGTAACTCTTGCTTCCTCACTGCACCTGTCAAACAGTACAGGAGCAGTTGTATTGTCCTCTTCCATGAGTGCAGAGAGAGACAGCTGGTGCCCTTTGAGGACCATAGTTGATCACCAAAACTCTTGGACTCATATTCCTAGGTCGGAGAGGGTGATGGTAGGGGGAGGGGGCATGGCGTAGGGAGCCAAACTTTTGCACTTCCAAATACCTGAGCTAGGTGGGAAGGTAGTGGTGACAACCTGGACGCTGTACGACCTTAAGGACTATACCATGTATACCATTTCAGCAGCTAGGCCTATCTGAGCAATAGGTGTGTGGTCCAGAACCCCCCTGGGTTAAATAGTCAACCCCCCTTCCCCTGTCCTTCTGCTCACGTACCAATTCATCTCATGTGCATGAGTTCCCGATCTAATCTATTTTCAGTGGCTGGAGGTTATTCCAACAGTTTCATTTGGAAAATGCCCACCCTCTGCTCCTTTACCTGCTGTGATTGGCCCGTTAGTGGATTGGACAGGGTCTGTTTAATTCCATACCAACCCCCAACATATTCCTGACTTTTTGCGAAGTGGGATTATTTTACCAGGGATTTCAATGGAGTTGAAACATGTCCTGATTGGATGGTGATCAAAGCCTATCTCTTCCATATTTTTATAACTAACAAATGAAACCATTCCAAAAAATGATTGTGAGAAAACACCATTTACTGAAGGCTAGGATTTCAGCCCCGGGTCTTTCTTTTTAACTATTCATTCACTGAATGTGATGTCATTGGTGGGGCGAGCACTTGTCATCCATCCATCCCTAATTGCCCTCGAGACCGTGGATGAGTTACCTTCACACTGCAGTCTCTCTGCACAGCGCTGTCAGGGAGGCTGGGCAATGGGCCAGGAATTGGGTCTGATTGAGTGGTGGAGGCTCGATGGGCTGAGTGGCCTAATCCTGACTCCTGGGTTTTTTTTGACCCAATGTGACAACGAAGGAAATGACGTTATGGTTCCACGTCAGGATGGTGTGCGACTTGAAGCGGATCTTGAGTAGTGTTCCCATGTATTGTCTTCCTCAATGGTAGAGGTTGTGGGTTTGGAAGGTGTTATCAGAGGAACCTTGGTGAGTGTCTACAGTGCATCTTGTAGAGAGTCCTCTGTGCTGCCACGGAAGAGGGAGTAGATGTTGAAGCTGGTGGTTGGCAGCCTAGTGAGCTGAGAATTGAGTATTGTTGGAGCTGCTCCCATTATGAATGATGATCCTTTTAGGAATGAACCAGGACATGTTCCAGAGATAACAAAAAACAGAAGTTGGTGGAAAATGCTGAGCAGGTCTGGCAGCACCCTGTGAAGAAAAAATGATCAGAGTTACCGTTTCGGGTCCGGTCACCCTTTCTCAGATGATGGCGAGCAGTGAACACCCATTAGTGCGCACGTTGGAGAGTTGTTTTTTTTAGCCCCTCCATTTCCTTTCTGATTTAGCCCCCACCCCCTCCCCCTCATCTTTGGTCAATATTGGACACTGCACATCAATTAATCATTTGGATGGTTTTAATGGTGATGGTTAATCGGTTGAAAAAATACCGTGGTTAGTTTGGTGATGGGGGAAATGTTCAGTTTTGTGTAAGAGCACTTCTGGATATAACAAAAAAAACAGAGCTGGTTTTCCGCAGTAGTGGGAGTTGGTGGGAAGGGGGAGGGAGCAGACTGGAGTTTGCATTGAACTGGGTAACATAAACAAACAGAGATAGTAAGAACTGCCGATGCTGGAGTCAGACATAACACAGCGCAGAGCCGGAGGAACACAGCAGGCCAGGCGGCATCAGAGGAGCAGGAAAGCTGAAGAAGGGTCCCAACCCAAAACGTCAGCTTTCCTGCTCCTGTGATGCTGCCTGGCCTGCTGTGTTCCTCCAGCTCCGCACTGTGTTAACATGAGCAAACAGTTGCGGATGACGGACTGACTTGTGCTTCAGGAAATGGATGACTAGCAACCTAATAGTCGTCCTGGCAAGTGAAGAGTATTCCCTCACGCTCCTGACATGTCCCTGTAAATGTTGGACAGGCATTTGGGATTTTCCTGTCGCTGTGTGCGGGAGAATGAGGTTGAATTCCTGGAGCTTACCTGGATGGTTAACAGATCACACAACGATGGGTTTATGATGTCCACGTAGTGGCGGGACTCCTCTGAGAAGATTGAACTTTCCAAGTTCGGCAGAAGCAGGGAGTCCCGTGAATTTCTCACCACTTTTATTTGGAAGGAAGGATTCACTGTGAAACCGCTCCGAGTGTCGGGGTCAAACACCACTGGGATCCCATCTCTGAGTGAACATACCCCTGGCGTATTAATCATATGACCGCTCTCTTGCAACAGCATTGAGTGTTCAGCAGCTTCATTTTCATGCCATTGTGGCATTCTGGTCTGTAACATTTGGCATGGTGGTAGTGACCATACCTCTGAGCTAGGAGGCCCAGGTTAGGTCTACTCTGTCCCAGAGATGTATCGTAACATCTCTGGCCTGGTTGATTGGGAGATATCTAACCCATGTATGGGCCTTGTGGTCAAGTGGTAGTAACCATACCTCTGAGCCAGGAGGCCCAGGTTCAAGTCCCACCTACCCGGGAGGCATGTAATGCCACCTCTGAACGGATTGTTTGTGTAGTGATGGTAATGAGGCCATTACCTCATGGACCCAATCAGGGAGCCCTGGCTGACAGATATAAACAGGAGTGTCAGGAGTTCTGCTCACTGTGAGAGCTGGCTCTGAGGGAGCTGGATCAGTGTCAGGGACTCTCCACATGTGAATAAAGGGAGATTTGGTAATGGGATACTGGCCTCTGTGGAGTTATATCAGTTTGGAAAGTATCTGATTGGAATATTTTGTCAGACAGTTTATGTTGAGCCCATTTCTCAGTGATTTTGATGACGGTGGCGCTGAAAAACCAGGGTGAGCTGATGACATTACCCTTTGTTTTCACGGCTCTGATAACGCATTTTGCGTCTCCCCAGTTTCGTGACCTGTTTCTCGCACAGTTTTAACTCGGAAACCTTCCCTGCAAGTTCCAGACAGCAACTTGAGTTGATGTTAGCACATGAGGAGTGTGAGGATGAGGGGAGAGCGGGGAGTAGAAGAGGTGGGGGGTGGGTACGGGGGTGGGAGGAGGAGGAGGAGGAGGCCAGAGCAGAGGCAGGGCCCTCTGCCTCACAAAATGATCGCGGCTCTGAACGGAAAGGCTCAGCATGAGCAACGACAGTCTGTTTGAGCATCGGCACACTGCTGACCCTTACTGAGAACAAACAAAGGATTGACGTAATTAGAAGGAGAAAGAGAGAGAGAGGAACATGAGGGAATTATCGGCTGAGTGATTGCATTTGAAAGATTTTTCGGTACAGTTACGCCACTTAATGGTGTCAGAGCCCAATTTCCTGGCCCTTTTGTAAGCCTGTAATGAAAGCCGCAGCGAGCTGTAAAGGGATATTGTCCCTCCGTTGTCACGGTTACGCCTGCATGCAGCTGATTCAGAGTAGGCCTCAAGGTCACACTGACCATTAGAGCAGACAGATGCCTGCTTTTTATCCACTAGATCCTGCACTCTTTCCCCCCCCGCCTCACTAAAGGAAGATACCGAGTTCCATTCCTGTCCTGTGCTGATGGCCAGTGGGCCCCACTGACCATTTGCCCCTGAGGGAGCATTTTTCTTTTTTTCCTGTTTTAAAAAAAAGTCAACAGACCTCGATCCCAAGTGAGTGGATGACCTTTCGCTCACTGGGAAGTGGCAGGGTCAGTGTGTCTGATGCACACCATAGTTAAATAGACTGCCCGCCAACAAGGAGCACTCACTTGGCCAAGGCACCAAACCGCAAAAATTAGAGATATATCGTAAAAAACATAGATCCATCAGCACTGAACCTGAAACCTGTGGGCTTGGCCAGGGAATTGGAAGAGGTGTGTATACAACTGAATTGACGTGTGTGCATGCTCGCACATGCATGTGCATGTGAACAGTTGTGTGCACGCACGCACACATGGATACACACACAGGCATGGACAAGCATAAATGCAAACTTTGTCACACATACACAGATGGATGTGCATGTGTAGATATGCCTTCATACATGTTCAGACATGTATATGCAAATGCACATACATGTGCACACACATGCACACACACACATGCATACACACATGCATCCACACACACGCACGCACACACATACATAGATGCATACGAACACATACATGCACACACATATACATGCGCACGCCCTGATACATGCACATACATCCACACATGTATACGTGTATATGTACATACATCAAGCCCTCACATACACACGTAAGGACATTACAGGCCCTTGCCATTCTCAGTTGCACTGCTAGCTGTGTAAAGGGTGGGTGTGCCGTGTTATAGGAAGCTATTGAGACTCCCAGGTCTCTGCTCATGGTAACAGCTCAAAAGCCACAGGCCCAGAAGCAAAATAGCCGGCTGTGAGCACTTCAGATATGCTTAAAGTGTGAGGCATCGTCAAAGACTGATTTCTGTCTTGAGGGCAATCATTTTAGTCCGTGATCATTTAATATCGATTTCCTCAGCCTTGCTGCTAGCACAGTCATTTCTTATGTAATTACTGTGTGAATGAGACTACAGTAAGTGCAGACCAAGCTTCTAATGCTCTTAATATCTAATATCCACAAATATTAACAAAACCAAATCACTGCTGGCTAATATTGGTGGTATTAATGTCTATTTTCTTGGGAACTAATCTGCGGTTCATGGTATTTAGGTGCAATTTAGCTACAGTAAAGTGACAGCTCCTCACATTCTCTTTACCGTACAGTGCAGCACCAGGGAGCCCTGACTACTCAAGTAAAATAAAAGCTTTTCATTTATATAGCTGCACTCTCAAAGGCATGCCCAAAGTGATTCGTGGACAGCACCTAGCTTTGAGGGACAGTGACCATTGCCAAACAAACAAAAAGGCAGCGTTACCTGGTAAAGGGTAAAGCCATCATAGTCTTACCAGGTGAGCCAGGAGATCCACGTTCAAGTCCCCACTTGCCCCAGAGGTCAGACAACGTATCTGAGTTGGCTGATTAAACATACCTATAATCATTGGCTACAGCGGTAATGTCACTGGGCCAGGAGGACCACACTCGCGTCCCACCTTGTCTAGGGATATGTGGTAACACGTGTGAACAGGCAGTTTGAAAATATCAACAAATATTGCCTGGAAATCACCCGTTGTTCGTTGGGGACAGAATAGCAGCTTTGTCACTTCGACTAAGGCCACAAGGTGATACAACAATTGGAGCCAGCCCTCAGTGAGCACGTGCCCCAAGGTGACCCATCTAATTGGGAGGTTGTGCCACGTTGGACCTGGGTTTAGTGCCACCTCAGTGTTGCGTTGTTTTGTTGTCGAAAGCTCCTTTCCTTGTACTTTGCCAATACATTCTGACTGTCCATGCTCTCAGTGAACACATTGACACTGGTATGAGCATGTACCTGCTCCTGTACACACACCTCTGTATGTCCAGACTCACGTGTGCACACACACATATGCACATGACCATACTGACATATTTGCAAATGCAAACTTACACACGTGCTCACAGGCTAATGTCCACATGTGTCTGTTCACTTCCTTTCTAGCACAGGTCACTAGATTAGCAAACTGGATTGCTGTTTCTACCCTTCCTTTGGGCAAAGGTCTATTGCAAAGCTCCAATGGATCATGGATTGGCTACAGTGCAAAAAGACGTCAATTTGTGCAAGATCATTTGAGCTTGTTCCTATTCACCCTAGCTCCCTCTGCCAGCCGCCCTCCTTCCCCAAGCTCTGCAAATTTTTCTCTCTTCAGTGGATGGGCCATGCTACCTCGCCCTGTAGTGTTCAGGGCTGTGCACGTTAGATGAGTTAACCACGGTAAAATACGGGGTTCTGGGGACTGTGCTCTTCGAAGGATCAGTGCAAATCCTGACGGGCCGAATGGCTTCTATCTGCACTGTTAGGGATTCTATCATTCGGGAGTTTCTGTATTCCCCTTCAAAAGCCCCAGTTGAATCTGCTCCCAGCACCCCATCAGACGGTATGTTCCTCGTCCTAGCCCCTTGCTGCTCACACCAGCTGGGTGCTCAGTGCTCCAACCCCGGGCCCTCTTGAGGAGCCCCCTCTAGGGACTGTCAGTGTCAGGAGAGGCAGTTTGACAGCGTGGGCCCCTTTGGCATGTGAGCAGCAAACGCCCCCCCTTCTGTTTCTATGGGATGGTTTGTTTGGAAGGTGGGGACATTGAGAACCCTTTCACTGATCAGACCAAAGCTCCTCGGAAAAGGCTCAGTTTAAAGATCAAGGGCTTGGTTTTTGAACCTGCTGCCTGTTGCGCCCTTCCCCGGGCTTCGGAGGTTCGTGGAAGTCAGTCGAGGAGCTACAGTGAGAGTGTTTAGCAGCCTCTAACTGACTTTGCCATAGTCACTGAGCTCAATAACACTCTGATGGAAGCTTTCTGAAGCTGTGCAGCGCTTCTATTCAGTCCCCACTTGGAAACCTGAACTCTAGCCATAACCTTTTCAGAAGCTGCTTAACACTGGGACTGTGTTCATGCCAAGAGACTGCATTACCATCAGATAATGAGTGAAGGAGACAGTATCCCTTTCATGGGCCTGAATAGATTGAATTCGATCAGTTCCGTGCATTATCCTGTGGAAACAGTCTTGTTTCTCCGTTCACAGGTTTTCATCATTCCAGGAGCTGTTCTGTTGAACTTAAACCTGTTTATGTTTTTCATTCTCCAGGCTCTCTCCCCTTTTCCCCCTCCCCCTCACCAGTTCTTCTCCTCAACACCCTTCCATCCACAGCCTTTAACTCATTAAATACGCTGTAGGTGAGGTTTGATGTGCAGGGTGGTGCTGAATGAGTCGGCAGCATTGGCCCTCCCTGAGTTTGGAGGGTGTGAGAGAGAGAGAGAATGCGGGGTGGGATGGAATGGGGGTGTACAGAGAGAGAGACAGAGTGTGTGTAGGGATAAACAGAGAATGCAGGGATAGAAAGAGAGAGAGAGGGCATTACTCGTGCCCATTTTATTGCCCATCCCTAATTATCCAGAGCGTAGTTAAGAGTCATCCCCATTGCTGTGGGTCTGGAGTCACATGTAGGCCAGACCAGCTGAGGATGACAGTTTCCTTCCCTAAAAGGCAGTAGTGAACCAGATGTGTTTTTCCAACAATTGACAATGGATTCATGGTCACCGTTAGACTCTTAATTCCAATATTTTATTGAATTCAAACTCCACCATCTGCCAAGACAGGATTCAAGCCCAGATCTCCAGAATGTTACCTGGGTCTCTTGGATTAACAGTCTTGTGATAATATCATTATGCTAACACTTCCCCGTTGCTGGTCTTACCTTCATCTGTTTAAACCCTGAGCCCTGTCAACATCTCTGCTCCTTTCTGAAGTGTTCCTTGCCTCTCAGACCTGGTTAGCTCATCTGCATCAATAACCCCTTATGTAGCTCAGTGTCATCTTTGGATTGATGCCATGTCTGTGAAGCACCTTAGAATGTTAAAAGGTGCTATGCAAATGCAGGTTCTTGTCAATTGGAGCCTGAACCCATGGGTTTTCTGGCACAGGGGGAACTGATTGAGACATAGCATGGTCCCATTTCAGCCATGACTGTTGGTAGGCCTCTGCCTAGCTTGGTCCTTTGTCAGAGGATGCAGATGAACCTTCCAACATGCCTGTAGTCATTGGAATTTAGAAGAATGAGAGGCAACATTATTGAAACATCCTTCCAAGGTGAACAGTTTCTGCTGGTCTACCCTGTCCCTGAGACTGTTCAGGTTTCTGAGCACCTCTGTCAAATCTCCTCTCGGCTCTGTCTTTCTCAAGGAGAACAACGCCTGCCCCATTGAACTGAAGCCCCTCGTCCCTGGAACCATCCTCCTGAATCTTTTCTGCCCGCGCTCTAAAGCCTTCACATTCCTCCAACAGTGTGGTGCCCAGAACCAGATGCAATCTTCTGGCTGAGGCCGAACTGGTGTTTTAGAAAGATTCCGAGAGGTCCAGATTGGAGGCTTGCAAAGACCACAAAGAGTTGTGAGGCTGCATGAGGTTGTAACAGTGAGGCCATGGAGGGATTGGAAACAAAGATAGGAAATTTAAAGTCAAGACATTGCCATCGCCATTTAGAAGAATAAGGGGGCTGGGGGATTCTCATAGAAACCTATAACATTCTAACAAGCTAGACAGGCTAAAAACAGGAAAGATGTTCCTGATGACCAGGGAGTCCATATCTAGGTGTTAGAGTCCGTTTAGGACTGAGATGAGGAGAGGTTTCTTCACCCAGAGAGTGGGGAGCCTGTAGAATTCTCTGCCACAGAAAGGGGTTGAGGCCAAAACATTGAATGTTCTCAAAATGGAGTTAGATATTGTTCTTTGGACTAAAGGGATCAAAGATAATTGGGAGAAAGTGGGAAAAGAGTTTTGAGCTGGATGATCAGCAGAGCAGGGTTGAAGGGCTGAATGGCTTACTCCTGCTCCTATTTTGTGATTTGTGTGTGTGTGTGTGTGTGTGTGTGTGTGTGTGTGTATGTGTGTGTGTGGAGGCTGTGGGGGTGGGGTTGCATGTACACATGTTTGGGGAAGCCATTTGTGGTGTATGGGTGTGAAGAGGCAGTTTTGTATGTGTGAGTTGGTATGTGGAGAATGAGTTTTGTGTGTGTGTGTATTATTCTGAGTGTGTGTGTGTGGGCTTGTATTAGTGTGCGCGTGTGTGTATTGGTGTGAGTGAGTATATATGAGAGAGTGCGTGTCTGTATGTATGCAGGTTTGTGCGTGTGTGAACATGTGAATGTTCATGTATTTGTGTGTGTGTATGTATGCAGGTTTGTGTGTTTGTGTGCGGGCACGTGTGTGTTTGTATATTTGTGTGTGTGTATGTATACAGGTTTGTGTGTGTATGTGCATGCATGTTTGCAGGCACATGTGTGTGTTTGTTATTTGTGTGTTCGTATGTGTCTGTGTGAGTGTGTAGTGAGTGAGGGTGGGGAAGCAGTTCCTTGTGTGTTGAGAAGGGTGATCTCCGTGTGCCCATGGATGTTGGTGTAGGATTGTTTGTAAGCTTTAATAGGATATTATGACTTCCACAAGGAGCTCATTAGGCAGCGGCCTTCTCTGAGAAGACAATTTGATACCATTTGGAATCCAGGATCCTCCACGGGCAGGAAGGATTGAATTGATCACTGACGCCAGGCAGAGCAAGCCAGGCAGGGAGAGAGAGGTTCTGGCACACGGAGCTCATCTGAAATGTAGAGAGCAGCTTAAAGACACAGTTGGAGGTAAAATATGCCCCAAATGTTTGAGCCACGTTTCCAAAATCACCAGGAGCATAAAGCAAGCCAAGATACTGGTCTGCAAGGGGTGGAAGAGGAAAGGTATGGAACAGGTTAAAGAATGTGAAAAGGGTTTAAAATGAATTCATTTGGAGAAGATAGCAGATATCTGGAGAAGCGGGGTGTATAAAATGACTTTGTAATATGTGTTCAGCTGAATTCATGAATAGGCTGATTGAAGTTTTTATCCTTTCCTCATTGTGAGGTTCAGCACATGTTGAAGGCATTTCCGATTTGCTGCATGATAGTTTTGAAATCATTCCTTGATACTGCTACAATAGGCACTCAGCCTTTTGAAAAACAGACCAAAGCCACTTGGGTTCTTTTAAACCGTAGATGTAAGATTTTAACACTTCAGAAGATAAGCTCAGTCCCCCAACCTACATTTTACCTCACCAATCCTCCTTATAAAAACGGAAGTATTTACATAAATCATTATGTAGGTTGCTCCTTGGCAGAAAGGGTCAGTTTTGTGCAGTAAAGCTACAAAGTATTTTTTTAGTGCCTGTATTATATATGTTCACAACTTTAATTAGTTCAGAACCTGCCTCTGATTGTAGCTTCTAAGTGAGGCTGTGTTAAACTAGGCTTCATTAAAGATGACTGCATTACAACAGGTCCTGTGTCACTGACTTACCAGATAAATATTTCCTCTTTGCTGTTTGAATGTAGGCTTTTCATGTTTCTTTTTTGGTCGGTTCCACCACGATACTCAGTGACAGCCTACCATTAACCAAGCATGGTATTTTCATGGACAAAGGGGACTGCACTGTGAGGGCCTTAGCCGGAGAAGCTGCTCACTAAAAGAACTGGGGGTGGGATTTGTTAAGGTGTGGCAGATAGAAACTAGAAGTAAGCATGGGCCCACTACACCATGCATTATGATCGTGGCTGATAGAAAGAAATTGAGTTTTCAAAGGTTGGGGGAACGGGGCTTGGCGTGGTGTTTTCTGAAGGTGTGACTGGAGGAGGGGTGTTAAGAGCTGCAAAGCGATGGGAATGTGGTGATGGAAGGCTTTGCACCTGGTGGTGGGCATGGAAGTCGCAGGTTAGATAGAGTTCATGTTGGGGCGTCTGAGTGAAGCTATGGACGGCATCATCTAACGATGGGGAATCTTGCAGTTGACACAGTTGGCAATGAGGAACGAGCAGAGCAGCTTGAGAACAAGGGTGGGTCATAATGCCAGCCAATTACCAGTCAGAAATAAAAATAAGTGACCAATTGACCTGTTCCCATCAAGGTAATGGGAGTCATTTGGGCATAACTAAATTCTCAGTATTATTATCTATTCATAAGCCAATTATGTAGCAGACAAGAGTAGCTGGATTGGAATCATGAGGTACTGAGCACTGTAAGACTGAATAATCAATTCACACCACTGATTAGTGTAATTTTAACCCCCTATCTGTTCATGCAGACATTTTTGAAGCATCATTGGAGAGTCAATCGCTCTGGCTAATCAACGTCTCAAATCTCCTTTTTGCACTCCAGAACTGAACTGTCTCTTAATTGGAGCAGTTAAGCTTTGCTGTGTCTCTAAATAGGTTTTGAAGTCAATCAACTCGCTTGGCAAGTGTAATAAAAATGCCACCACGTTTTGGCAGCCGCTTCTTTTCCCGTGAACGACGTTATAAAGAAAAAAAACATTTTTTTTTTTGATAAGCCACTGCATTTTTGATTTGAGTGAAGTGACTGTTCAGAGTGGAGCTGATTTCGAATGATGGTGGTTTTCATCATAAACAGTTAGCAGCATCTTTGTTCCAGCTGTGATCCCCCACTCTCTGTTAAAGGCTAGATTTCTGAATATTGCCGTAACTGCGAGTGAAGCTCTCTGTGGGAGCGTGGTATGATTTCTACCATCTTAGTCCACTGATAACAAAGCATTGGCAGCCTCTAGAGCCTCAAGCAGCACCTAACAGGGTTAATGCTGCCAATGTGGTCATCAGCATGTTGAAACGGGCCTCCTACTGAACAAAATAGCATTGCCTAATTCAAGCGATAGATTCCACTTTTAGTATGGAAATCAGGATCCAATTTCCAGCAATCTATTCGATTGAAATCTGTGGGGGTTCAGGGCAAAAAGTTGGGAATGGATGAGAAACTGCCGAAAGGGTTGTGTGTTGAGTATGGATTGGATTCTGTTAATGTAGAGTGTTGCATGTTGAACATGAATTGGTATGTGTTGTGCATTAGAGTTGTGCATTTTGGGGGTGGAGTGGTATGTGTTGAGTGTGGCATGGCACGTGTTGTATGTGGAGCACATGTGTGTGGAATGGTGTGTGTTGTACGTAGAGTGGTGCGTGTTTTGCGTGGAATGGTGCGTGTTGTGTGTGGAATGGTGTGTGTTGTGTGTGAAATGGTGCATGGTGTGTGTGGAATGGTGTGTGTTGTACGTAGAGTGGTGTGTGATGTGGTGCGTGTTGTGTGTGTGTGTGTGTGGTGCGTGTGTGTGTGTGTGGTGCGTGTGTGTGTGTGTGGAGTGGTGCGTGCGTGTGTGTGTATGTGGAGTGTGTGGTGCGTGTGTGTGTATGTGGAAT
>NC_063357.1:8703460-8703733 GCF_021869965.1 Rhincodon typus | reverse complement strand
TGTGTGTGTGGAGAGGTGCGTGTTGTGTGTGTGTGTGTGTGTGTGTGGAGTGGTGGGAGTGGTGTGAGTGTTGTGTGTGTGTGTGTGTGTGTCTGTGTATGTGTGTGTGTGGTGTGTGTGTGTGCGGAGTGGTGTGAGTGTTGTGTGTGTGTGGAGTGGTGTGAGTGTTGTGTGTGTGTGTCTGTGTGTGTGTGTGTGTGCGTGCGTATGTGTGTGGAGTGGTGTGTGTGTGTGTGTGTGTGTGGAGTGGTGCGTGTTGTGTGTGTGTGTGTG
>NC_063357.1:8686829-8703360 GCF_021869965.1 Rhincodon typus | reverse complement strand
TGTGTGGAGTGGTGCGTGTTGTGTGTGTGTGTGTGGAGTGGTGTGTGGTGTGTGTGTGTGTGTGTGTGTGGAGTGGTGCGTGTTGTGTGTGTGTGTGTGTGTGGAGTGGTGCGTGTTGTGTGTGTGTGTGTGGAGTGGTGCGTGTTGTGTGTGTGTGTGTGTGTGTGGAGTGTTGTCCATGTGAACCATGTGTGTTGGAGTAATTCATCCATGACTATGTCTCTATCTCTGTCCGCTCACCCCCAAAAGTGACCTGGATGTCAAACAAGGACGAGGTGGAGCTTAACAATGAGGACTGCTGTGGTCGAATTGTTGAGAGTACTCTCCCTTGGTGAATGACCACTCGAATAGAGCTCAGGGGCAGCTGTGGTAGTCAGCACCTTCAGGGGGAGTAACGTGAGATGGAACTGAAAAGGGAAACTGAAAGGGGGCTGAAGAGTTCTAGCCAAATGATTAATCAGCTGGACAGATTTTGCAGTGAGTGTTGATGCTCAGTATGAGCTGTGTCTCAGAATACTGCGCCCCTGTGCTGCAAGCAGAGTCCTGAAAGGGAGTGACATTTTACCTGTTTACTGTGCTCTGTCAGTCTAAACTCTCCCCTCCAGGTTGCACAGACCTACCTCAGCTGGGCAGCGCAGTGAGCCTAACCTTTATAACATCTAACCTTTCCCAATCTCTTTGTATTCATATCACTCGAGCAGAGATAAATAGCTGATGATAAAATTGCATTTTAAGTTCAAGTATTCACAAAGAAATCACAAATTAATGTCTTCTGTTCGTTTCTGGCAATCTTTTGGAGAAATCTTTTTGTTGGAGCAGTGAATGGTAACATGGCCTTTGTGTTGGAGGAAGGGAGGCTTGTTGGCTTAGGAGTGAGACTCGATTTGGAGATGGGAGGATTGCAGGCAGGGGGTGAGTGAGAGGAGGTGCAGGAGTGAGAGGAGGAGGCAGTGTGAGGGGTGGAGGGAGCGAGGGGAAGGGGGAGAGCGAGGAGAAGGGGAAGAGCGAGGGGAGGAGGGGGAGCAGGACGAGGAGGGGGAGCAAGGGGAGGAGGGAGAGTGAGGGGAGGAGGAATAGGAGCGGGGGAGCGAGGGGAGGAGGGGGAGCAGGAGGAGGAGGGAGAGTGAGGGGAGGAGGAGGAGGAGGAGGAGGAGCAGGGGGAGCCACGAGAGCAGGGAGAGTGAGGGAAGGAGGAAGAGGGGGAGGAGGGAGAGTGAGGGGAGGTGGGGGAGCGAGGGGAGGAGAGAGAGATGGGAGGAGGGAGTGCAGGAAGGAGGAGGGAGAGCGAGGGGAGGAGGGGGAGTGAGGGGAGGAGGGAGAGTGAGGCGAGGTGGGTGTGCAGGCAGGAGGAGCAGGGGGTGACCCTTATGGAGGCTGATGGCCTTCAGGATGGAGCCTGTAGTGGTTACAATATATTACCCACAGAGCACATTGCAGCAATTCACCCAGGCTTCTCCAAAAGCAAACCCCACACCCACGCCCACGCCCACACCCAGCACCCCCCTCAAACCCCCGAGAGAAAGGTGGAAGGACAGCAGGAATGGGTGAACACCGCTACATTCTGCTAAATTTAATGGTGATGTCAGATGGTTTCAAAATTAGCCTGTTCTGAGATGAAAGTGAAATCCCGATGACTATGATCCAATTGAATACCAAGAAACACAGCTGATGTGCCGCTGGGTTTTATACTGACTGCAGTTTAGCAGAATGAGAGGTGATCTTATTGAAGCGTACAAGATTCTGAGGGGGCTCGACAGAGCAGGTACATCAGATGGTGTTTCCCCATGGCAGGGATACCTAGACATAGGGAAGTAGACTTTCAAACTATGGGGTCTCCAATTTCACATGGAGGTGAGAAGGAATTTGTCCTCTCTGAGCGTCATTGATCATTGATCCTCAGAGAGCATGGAAAGTGGGCCATTGAATAAATTCAAGGCTGCCTTTAACAGATCTTTGATTGATAAGTCAATCGAGGATTATGGGGACAGGTGTTGAATTGAATTGAGGCCCCAGTCAGTTTGGCTGGGAACCCATTGAATGATGGAATGGACCTGAGGGGCTGAATGGCCTATTCTTTGTGTTCGAGTGGGATCTACAATTCTCTGCTGAAAAGCACATTACATGTGGAGCATTAGACAGGAGTTGGATGTGTACCTGATGTTGAGGAATATCCGGGGTTACAGTGGGGCAATACTTGGCAGCTCTTACAAAAAAGCCATCACTGGTGTGATGACCTGAATGGCCTGTCCCTGTGCTGTGATGTTCTAGGATTCTGCTGAGTGTGAGTAAACAGTCCAGGGCCTGAGCCTCGATCTCCACATGGAGGGAAAGATAAGGAGGAGCTCAGGTTGGTGGAACGAGAGCAGACAGGGGTGCCAAATAAACAATGTTTATTTAAAACAAACACTCTTACAAGTTTTGATGGTGCCATTGAGAACACAAAAGGGGCTGACTTTCAGTCAAAATGAAGCAGGAAGTCCTCATCTGGTGTAAGCCTCTCCGAGGTAGGACATAGAACAGTACAGCACAGGAATGGGCCCTTTAACCCATGATATTGTGACGAACATGATGCCAATTGAAACTAATCCCTTCTGCCTGCCCTTGGTCCTTATCCCTCCATTCCTTGCATATTCATGTGCGTATCTAACAGCCCCTTAAACGCCCCTGTCATATCTGCCACCCCCACCACCCCTGGCAGCGCGTTTCGGACTCCTACCACTCTCTGTGTAAAAAAGACTTGCCCCTCACATCTTCTTTGAACTTTTCCCCTCTCACCGTAAGTGCGTGCCTCCCAGTTTTTAGATATTTTAACTCTGGAGATGGTTTCAGCGAAAGTCTAGGGGAATAACGCCCTCTCTGAAAGTGTTGTGGATGAGGGAGGACTGGGATACTGTCAGGACTGACTTTCATGAGACATTCTTTCACTCTCCTCCGCTTTGTACGATTATTCCCCTCCCCACAAACCCCGGCAGCGATAGCTGTTTTTATTTGACAGAAAAAGACCTTTTATTGCCATGGCGACGCCTTTTGTTGCCCTACTGGGTTACAGAGCAGCAGTTCACTCGATTTGCACATTCTCTCTCAGCTCTGTGGTTTGAGCTTGGGAACTAGGGCTCGGGAGAATTGTATCACGTCAGGGCTCAGTGACAGTAATAAGAAAAGAAAAGTGCAAAAAAGGCAGCGAGGCACACACACACACACACACACACAAAACAAAAGTAATGAAAAGGAAATCAGAGCCTCGAATCTTTCTGGCTTCTAGTTGCTTCTTATCAGCTGCAGTCCTGTCTGTTTTTCAACACCAATCTGTTTTCATTGAGGAAAGACATTTTTACTTAGTGAATGGTTAGGGGTTGATGACTGGAAACAGCATTAGTAGCTGCCTTCCAGGGGAATTGGGTAAATACCTCAAACGGGTAAAAAATCACAGCGGACTGGGGAAAGGGTGTGAGCCTGGCAGTGAGTGGACTGCTCTTCGAAAAGAGCCAAGACTGCTTTGAAGGGCCGAACGGTCTCTAGTGCTGCTTCTTGGTTGCCATTCAAGATGAGGACGGCCATGCAGGGAGAGGGGTTGACCAAGACTGTTAATCCAGAGACCCAGGTAATGTTCTAGGGGCCTGAGTTCGAATCCTGCCACGGCAGATGGTGGAATTTGAATTCAACCAAAACCTGAAAATAAGATACATTGGGGGCATTTAAGAGACTTTTAGACAAGCTCATGAATATGCAGGAATATGGATCAAGGGCAGGCGGAAGGGATTAGTATAATTTGGCGTCATGTTTGGCACAACATTGTGGGCTGAAGGACCTGTTCCTGTGCTGTACAGTTCTGTGTTCTAAGAGTTGAATGATCACCGACTGTTGGAGAGAAAACTAACCAAATAAGGTCAGGTTCACTAATATCTTTTAGGGAAGGGAAGATCTTTGCCTGGTCTGGCCTATCTGTGACTCCAGGCCAACAGCAGTGTGGTTGACACTTAACTGGGCAATTAGGGATGGGTAATAAATGCTGTCCTGGCCAGTGAATGTTAGTTCACCATCTGGGCTGTTTGGTAGGATTCCTGTGGGAGATTGCGACGGCTGGTTTGTGCCTGAAGGTTTTGCTGCCAATAGCGCAGGAGACCACAAACAACTGAGTTTGGGCTGAGCTTCCTCTGCCTCTGATATGAATCATAGAATCCCTACAGTGCACAAAGAGGCCGTCCAATGACAACAGCATTTCTAAAATCAAGAAGGGTTATGCCAGAATAAAATTAAAGAAGGTGGTTCTACTGACAAAGGCACCTAAATTTTGGCCAGACAACTACCAACGAGGAGTTCAGGAGAAACCTCTTTGAGCAGGGAGTGATGAGAATGTAGAACTTGCTACCACAGAGAGCAGTTGAGGTAAATAATAAGGTTGCATGTGAACAAATGAAGTCACTACAGCTCCACTTTCCCGTTGGAGGGAGATGAGTGGTAGGGGGTTTAACCCGAGGGTCACCATGCCACATGGGTGGGACGATATTGAGAAGGACAGTCCTTCATGGTAACCTGAGCCAGTTTGGGGAATTGAACCCATATTGCTGGCATTGCTCTGCCACTGTCCAGCCAGCTGAGCTAACCAACCACCTGCATTTAAACACATGAGGGAGAATGGAATAGAAGGATCTACTGAAGCTGTGAGGATGGTGTACAAACAACAGCATGGTCTCTTTCTGTGCGGCTGTCCTGCTTATGAATGAAAGGTCTGAGTTATAAGGAGAGGCTTGGAGCGTAGGAGGTTGAGGGGGTGACCTTATAGAGGTTTATAAAATCATGAGGGATATAGATAAGGTGAATGCCAGATGCCTTTTCCCAAGGGTGGGGGATTTCAAGACCGGGGGACATACTTTTAAAGTGAGAGGAGAAAGATTTCAAAAAGACATGAGGGGCAACTTTTTTACACAGAGAGTGGTTTGTGTGTAGAATGCTGACCGTGGTACCCACTCAGCTAGTTCCCACTGCCTGCATTTGATCCACATCCTTCTTACCCCTTCCAATTCATGACCTTCCAGAAGTGGTGAATGCAGGTACAGTTGCAATGTTTAAAAGAAATCTAGATAAGAACATGAATAAGAAATGATTGGAGGGATATGGGCCAATTGCAGGCAGATGAGACTAGTTTAGTTTGGGCACATGGTCAGCATGGACTGGTTGGACCGAAGGGCCTGTTTCTGTGCTGTATGACTCTGTGAGTAAGACTGTTATGCGGAAGATTTGGCTAATTGTCTGTGACCCCTGCAAGAACATCGGTCATAGCTGGTCCAATGATGCAAGCAGTTTGCGATTAATGTCATGAAAGTGCATGCAATCTACTTGACTTATATCCTCGAGCCCAGGCTCTTATACCACAATTACCTTGTTGAAGAAATCCGTTTCCCAATGGCTAGATTCAGCTTAAGCTGGTGTTAATTTGGCTGTGACAGTTTGTAAAGAGACTGGTCGGATTACTGTTGTGAGGTAGCTCATTCACCAATTCAACTAACTCGACCTGGAACTGGTGCCAAACATCCTTCTTGGAACACATCAGCGAATCGCTGGATGGAATATTTCTTTTCCCAGGGGCCGGGAAGACTTTGAAGTTTCTACAATAAATCTCCCTTCATCCTCACGCTGACTGCTGTGTGTATTTGAAGTAAATATATTAATACGCTTTCATAAAAGGAGAATGTCCAGCTGCTTCATTTGGAAGAAATATTCAGAACATTTGCTCTTTATTAGGAAGAGTTTTTTAAACTAAAGTTGCCAATGACATTCCAGCCAGTTTCTATACAATTTACTTTCCAGTAGTGTGTGAAAATAAACTTGACGTATTTACACAAGTTCAGTTTCTCTTCAATTTCCTCTTGTCAAGAAGGCTGAGGAAATCTACGTGTCTGTTTCTTAAGCAAGATTTTGGGACTCTTTAGCCAGCTCACATTTAAGAGCCAGGTGACCAAGTAACTCGTGTTTGGTCATTTTGTTTTTTCTTTGAGCAACTGATGGCTGTTGTTGGCCAGTGAAACACCAGGCTCTGAGCAGGAGATTGCACTGTCTGTGTGGACCACATCGTATGTTGCTCACTGTCTGAGCGTGTCATGAATTCAGTCTGTCCCCTTCCTGTGGAAGTCAGTTTACATGCTTTAAAGGATTCTTACTGCTTTTAAACAGCTGCCCTTATCATCTTTTCTTCGTGGATCTTTCTTGACCATACTTGAACGCAATGAGTCATTTTTTACTTCAAAACTACTTAAGCGTAGTTGAGAGGGTGATGGTGGTTCATTGAGTGACCTTTTCAATCTTTCTGACAGCTCTGGGTTCCTCGATTCTCATTTACGCCTCTAGCTTTCAGCTTGCTGGGCCTGTGACATGCATGTATGCTGCCCATTCTGACACTGAATGTGGCTGCAGTGGTAAAGATTTGTCCATCCATCACAATCTGGAGTTGGAGGAAGAAGATCACTCAGTCCATTGGATCTCACCCATCCAGAATCACCGCAAACAAGGAGCTTATTTTAGGAGTCGGCTGGCTCAGTTGGCTGGACGATTGATTTGCAATGCAGGACGATGCCAACAGAGTGGGTTAATTTCCGCTGACTGAGGATACCATGAAGGTCTCTCCTTCTCAACCTTGCCCTGATCTGAGGCCAAGTGACCCTCAGGTTAAACCACCACCAGTTGTCTCTGTAGTGAGAGAGAAGCTGTACGGTCTTCTGGGCCAATGGCGGCTTTATCTTAACATGGATCCACTCTTTGATCCAGAGATCCGCCTCACGGACTCTTAGTATTTTTATTTTATTGACTCATTGAATGTGGGTGTTGTAGTCATTGTAATGAGATCAACCAGCTGGACCTCATAGAATATGAGTTCCCAGATTGGGGCTGTTAACCTGGTGCAATCAGGGAGCCCTTGCTGATAGATAAGGGTGAATGACCGGGATATTGGCCTAGCTGAGTACCTGTGAGAGGCAGTGCTGTTACAGACACCCCGGCCAATATGAAGTAGCGAGCAGGGGAGTAGCGGAGGGTAACAAGAACTCTATTGTAGTAAAATCTTGCATTATATTCGGTGTTTCAAGATGGCACCGGAGTGTGGAGACACTTTGTGTTTCGCACGTGATAAAGCACCTTTCACTGTATTTTTATTTACACGTGACAATAAATCTAATTCTAATAAGTCTGATTTTAAAGGGTGATTGGTGATGGGATACCAGCCTGTGAAGAGTTATTTCAGATGTCGCTGGCTTGGCCCAGTATTTACTGCCTATCTCTAGTTGAGAAGATGGTGTTGAGCTATGTTCTCAAACTGTTACATATATCCCTGGAATCCTGAGTCCATTCCCATATCAAGCAATATATCAAGCAATATAGCAATGTAAGTCTTGTAACAGTGAGGCAGTATTTAGATATTCAATTGTGTTGCCATAGCCTCCAGAGCTACAGGTCCAGAGCTGGAAAACAGGATTGAGGGAGTCAATGACCTAGTGGTATTATCGCTGGACTGTTAATCCAGAGACCTGGATAATGTTCTGGGAACCTGGGTTCGAATCCCGCCACGGCAGATGGTGGAAGTCGAATTCAATAAATATCTGGAATCTAATGATGACCGTGAATCCATTGCTGGTTGTTGGAAAAACCCATCTGGTTCACTAATGTCCTTTAGGGAAGGAAACTGCCATCCTTACCTGGTCTGGCCTACATGTGACTCCAGACCCACAGCAATGAGGTTGACTCTTAACTGCCCTCTGGGCAATTACGGATGGACAATAAATGCTGCCTGGCCAGCGACGCCCTTATCCCATGAATGAGTAAAGGAAATGTTGATCAGCGTTGACACCAACGGTCTCTCTAAATATTTTTTCATCTGCGCAGACCCCCAAGCAGGGCAAGAGGCAGGGGGCAGGTTACTGCAGAATTCCACTGACTGGGAGTCGATGCTGGGAATGTGAAGCTTCTTCAAGTAGCTGTGCACAAAGCCCTTCAGGGATACCCACGAGGCCTCACTGGCAAAGTGTGGCATTCCCACAGACACCTGGGAATCACTGGCCCAAGACCGTACAAAGTCGGGGAGGAGCATCTGGGAAGGCGTCGAGCATCTCCAGACTTGCCGTCGGGAAAAAGCTGAAGACAGGGTAAGGAGCGCACTGCCACACCAACACCCCACCCACCCCCTTCCTGTGACCACCTTCTGCCCCAAGTGTAACAGAGCCTGTGGTAGCCCGAGCGGTCTGTACGGCCACCTACAGACTCACCCTGAGAGTGAACGACATTCATCCTCGTCTGCGAGGGACCACTAGTGAATGAATAAATGAATGAACCGCCCACGAGCATATTGCGATAGTCTGACGTCCTGACTCTCTCACTTACATCAAGGGTGCTGATCAACTTTAAGTACCAGCTCAGCTCAGTTGGTTAACATGCTTTGTGACAGTTGTGGGGTCAGCACCGAAGGAGCGCTGCGTTGCCAGAGATACTCTCGAGGTTCCTGACTGCCCTCTCGGGTTGCCAAGGAAGATCCCACAGTCACTGCTTTGTCGGAGAGTTGGCAAGTTCTTTGTCTCCCGGTCAATATTCCCGCATTGTAGAACGATTATCCAGTCATTGTCTCACTGCTGTCAGCGGGAGCTTGCTGTGCACAAATTGGCTATCACACTTTGCCATATTTAAAAGTGGTGGCACTTCTCAGAGCTTATTTTGGCTTTGAAGCTATTTGGGGAGTGTGTAGGATGTGAACAATGTTGAAGAAATTCAGTTCCAGATGCCAGAGAAAAATCAGATCCTCTCTTACTAGCCTCCATACCATGGTAACTAACATGTTAATTCCTCTCCAGGGATTCTAGAAGGTGCCAGAATCCCTACTGAGTGGAAGCAAGCCACTCGGCCCATCGGGTCACACCAACGCTCTGAAGAGCATTCCACCCAGACCCACCCTCCTATCTTATCCCTGTAACCTTGCATTTCCCATGGCTAACCCACCTAGCCTGCACATCCCTGAACACTGGACAATTTAGCATGGCCAATCCACCTTAACCTGCACATCTTTGGACTGTGGGACGAAACCGGAGCACCCAGAGGAAACCCACGCAGACACAGGGAGAATGTGCAAACTCCACACAGTCGCCAGAGGGTGGAATTGAACCTGGGTCCACGGCACTGTGAGGCAGCAACGCTAACCACAAGCAGGAAGTTGGCACCAGCTAATGATGCTCATTTGAAAGGCCGGTGCATTCGGGATGGCTGATTGGCCAATGAGGATTATGTGATGTTACACTGACCTACATCCTGACAAGATTCTTGGAGGCATAATACAAACAATCAATTTCATTAATATAGCACCTTTCAATATAGTAAAATTTGCCAAGTTGTTCACAGGCATGTTATCAGACACAATTGTTGACACAGAGCCATGTAAGGAAAAATTGGAACCATGTGACCACATCAAAGAGCCAATTTTCAAAGTAGGAGTAAGAGGTCCAAGAGAAGGGGAGATGTGGATAGGTTCTTCCAGAGCTCGTGGCCCATGGAGCAAAAGATATGGCCGCTAATGGTGGAGGGAACAAGGTCAGGTGCTAAGAGGCCAGTACTGGAGGAGAAATAGACAAGGAGGAGGTCTGGCCAAGGAAGGATGTGCTTCTGAATGGTCACCCCTGTGCGAGCAACGTTCACCAGCCTCTCAAGTGGAATCCTAACCTGAGAACAAACATAAGAATTGGGAGCAGAAGTAGGCCATTCAGCCCCTTGAGCCAGTAAATACGATCATGGCTGATCTCATCTCGGCCTCAGTGCTGGGACCCCTGTTGTTTGTAATATGCATAAATGATTTGGAGGGGAATGTAGGTGGCCTAATCAGTAAGTTTGCAGGCAAAACAAAAATTGAGGGAGCTGCGGATAGTGAGGAGGATAGCTAGAGGAATCAGCAGGATATTGATAGGCTGGAGAAATGGCAGATGGAATTTAACCTGGACAAATGTGAGATGATGTGTTTTGGAAGGTCTAATGCAGGAGGGAAGTATACAGTAAATGGCAGAACCTTAATAGCATGAAGAGAGAGACACTATGGGCAAGAGACCTATTTGTACAGGTCCACAGTTCCCTGAAAGTTGGTAAGGTGGTCAAGAAGGCGTATGGCATGCTTTGCCTTCATCAGGCAGGGCACAAGAGTATAAAAATTTGCAAGTCTTGTTGCAGCTGTATAGAACTTTAGTTAGACCACATTTGCAATATTGTGCACATTTAGAATATTGGAACATGCTGGTCAAAGGATGTGGAGGCTTTGGAAAGACTACAGGAAAGGTTTACCCGAATGTTGCCTGGTTTGGAGAGTATTAACTATGAGGAGAGATTGGACAAACTTAGTTTGTTTTCACTTGAATGTCAAAGAATGAAGGAGTGACCTGACAGAAGTTTGCAAAGTTATCAGAGACATGGTTAGAGTGGGTAGTCAGAGTCTTTTTCCCAGGGTGGAAATGTCAGGGGACATAGGTCTAAGGTAAAAGGTGGAAGTTTAGAGGAGATGGTGGAATGCTGTTCTGAGGCTCGGTGTGGACATGATGGGCTGAATGGCCTACTTGTACTCCTATCTCTTATAGCCTTATAGTCAGTGCCTACCATGTCAAGTGATATCAGCATCTACCCTGTCAAGTGATATCAAAATCTTCTCAGTTTTAATGAGATCACCTCTTATTCATCTGCGTTTCAATGAGACAGGCCAAACCTGTCATCATAAAACAAACTTCTCACCGCAGGGATTAGCCAATAAACATTCTCGGAGGCTGATTCCAATACAAGGATGACCTTCCATGACAGTGAGGTCACCAAAACTGTACTCAGTACTGTAGGTGTAGTCTTGTTAATGCCCTGCACTGTTGTAGCAAGTACTATCTTTGTATTCTTTTGTCCTTGCAGTACCCAACCCCCTCACTAACTGGCACCATTGACTCTGACTGGGTACGAGTTTCTCATTCAGAAGAGGGATGATGGGAACTGGAAAAGATAGAAAGGAATGAAATATTGAGCTGGATGACATGTGTTGATACTTGTACCGGTGTGTATGAGAATTCGTTTTTAATTTGGTTATGGGATGTAGGCATGGTTGGCTGACCAGCATTTATTGCCCGTCCCTAGTTACCCTAGAGAAAGTGGTGATAAGCTGCCTCCTTGAACCACTGTAGTCCATGTGCTCTAGATGGACCCTTGGGTGGGGATGGTTTCCAGGATTTTGACCCAGTGACAGTGAAAGAACGGCAATATTGGTTGTGAGAGGTGCTTAATTAATGAAGCACCCCAGCACCCCATCTAAAAAGAAACTGTTTAAAATAAAAGCATAAAACCAACCTTATTTTGGGGGCGTGTAGCACTGCCTTTAAAGGTGACTGGTTTGCAGGCAGCAGGGAGTGGAGTGTGCTTGGTGTCTGTTAATTAGAGCCTTTAATTGACATTGTGTTGGTTTTTCAACACACATTATAGAATCCCTATTTTGTGCATTACATAGAAGCACATGTCTGATAAATCTAGGCCGCTCTGTTTAAAGTCATTCTGGTCACCCTGCTATAGGAAGGGTGTTGTTAAACTCAAAAGGGTTCAGAAAAGGTTTACAAGGGTTGGAGGGTTTGAGCTATAGGGAGAGGCTGAATAGACTGGGGCTATTTTTCCTGGAGTGTTGGTGGCTGAGGGGTGACCTTATAGAGGTTTATAGAATCATGAGGGGTATGAATAGGGGGAATAACCTAGGTCTTTTTCCCAGGGTAGCAGAGTCCAAAACTAGAGGGGTATAGGTTTAAGGTGAGAGGGAAAAGATTTAAAGGGATCTGAGGGGACAAATTTTTTAGGCAGAGGGTGATGCGTGTATGGAACAAGCTGCCAGAGAAGGTATCTGGATGGGTACATGATTAGGAAGAGTTTAGAGGGATTTGGGCCAAATGCTGGCAAATGGGACTGGATCAGATCAGGATATCTGGTCGGTGGGGACAAGATGGACCTTGAAGATTGAACCACTGCAGTCCTGCATGGTTGACTGGCAAGCAAAGTTAGATCTTGTGGGATCCAGGGGGAGCTAGCCAATTGGATACAACATTGGCTTGAAGGTAGGAGACAGAGGGTGGTGGTGGAGGGTTGCTTTTCAGCCTGGAAGCTTATGACCAGCAGTGTGCCACAAGGATCGGTGCTGGATCTGCTGATTTTCGTCATTTATCTAAGTGATTTGGATGTGAATATAGGAGATATGTTTAGTAAGTTTGCAGATGACACCAAATTGGAGATGTAGTGGACAGTGAAGAAGATTACCTCAGAGTACAACGGGACCTTGATCAAATGGGCCGAGGAGTGGCAGATGGAGTTTAATTTAGATAATTGTGGAGGGTTTGATTTTGGTAAGGCAAACCAGGGCAGGACGTATACGGTTAATGGTGAGGTCCTGGGGAGTGTTGCTGAGCAAAGAGACCTTGGAGTGCAGGGTCATAGTTCCTTGAAAGTGGAGTCGCAGGTAGACAGGATAGTGAAGAAGGTACTTGGAACGCTTGCCTTTATTGGTCAGTGCATGGAGTTTGGGAGTTGGGATGTAATGTTGTGGCTGTACAGAATATTGGTATGGCGATTTTTGGAATACTGCGTTCAATTCCAGTCTCCCTGCTATAGGAATAATGGTGCGAAACTTGAAAGGATACAGAAAAGATTTACAAGGATGTTGCTGGGGTTGGAGGGTTTGAGTTATAGGTAGAGGCTGAATAGGCTGGGGCTATTTTCCTGGAGCATCAGAGGCTGAGGGGTGACCTTATAGAGATTTATAAAATCATGAGGGGTATGAATAGGATGAATAGCCAAGGTCTTTTCCCCAGGGTAAGGGAGTCCAAAACTAGAGGGTATAGATTTAAAAGGGACCTACGGGGCAACCTATTCCACACAGAGGGTGGTGCGTGTCTGGAATGAGCTGCCAGAGGAAATGGTGGAGGCTGGTACAATCAGAACACTTAAAAGGCATCTGGATGTGTACATGAATAGGAAGGGTTTTGAGGGATATAGGCCAAATGCTGGCAAATGGGAGTAGATTAATTTAAGATATCTAGTCAGCATGGACGAGTTGGACCAAAGGGTCTATTTCTGTGCTGAACAGCTCAATGACTCTATATTTCCAAGTCAGGATGGTGAGGAGCCCAGAGGGGAACTTGCAGGGGGTGGTGTTCCGTGTATCTGCTGCCCTCGTCCTTCTGGATGGAAGTGGTTGTGGATTTGGAAGGTACTGCCTGAGGATCTTTGGTGAATTTCTGCAGTCCATCTTGTAGATGGTACACACTGCTGCTGAGTGGTGGAGGGAATGGATGTTTGTGGATTCAGTGCCAATCAAGCGGGCTGCTTTGTTCTGGATAGTGTCAAGCTTCTTGAGTGTTGTTGGGGCTGCACCCATCCAGGCAAATGGGGAGTATTCCATCACACTCCTGACTTGTGCCTTGTAGATGGTTTTGAGGAGGCTTTGAGGAGTCAGGAGGTGAATTACTCGCTGCAGCATTCCTAGCCTCTGACCTCCTTTTGAAGCCACTGTTATTATGTGACAAGTCCAGTTGAATTTCCAATCATTGGTAACCCCCAGGATGTTGACAGTGGGGGGATTCTGTGATGGTAACACCATTGAATGTCAAGGGGCAGTGGTTAGATTGCCTCTTATTGATGATGGTCATAGCCTGGCATTTGTGTGGCGCAAATGTTACTTACCATTTGTCAGGCCAAGCCGAGATATTGTCCAGATCTTGTTGCATTTGAACATGGACTGGTTCAGTATGTGAGGAGCTGCGAACGGCGCTGTTATGTAATGTGATTATCTCTGCATTGCGTATGGCTGGATGGGTAGGGAAATGATAGGCACCAAGGTATATTGAAGTTAAAATACATACCACATTCCCAGAAACCATAAATCTTGTCGTGTTTCACCCGGGGTGATATTTCCAAGGTGCCGGGTGAATTTTGAACCAGCCATTGCTGCCCAAGTTGTGTCTCCATTCCTGTGAATTAAAAATTTCCCAAAACAGGTTTGTTTTTCACTTGTGAGTTATGGACAGTAAAAATACACTGCAGGAGAATTTAGCTCCTGGAGAGCTTTTACTTATTGCAGTTTGCCCATCCTCCAGATGGTTCCTTCACACGCTCCCATGCTCAGTTGGAGCATCGGAAGAGATTTCAATTTGCCCAATGTGATAGCAGCTCCACCTAAATCGTTTACACTGCTTGGTGTTGGATTGATTGACAGCGTAGGCCTAGGGTTGATTGTTCTCCTGGGGGAGAGCTGATAGACATGGATACTCTCCCCGATCTCTGATTTCCTGAGTATTCCTTTCTGTCAGATGGAGGAAAACAGTCAAGAGGAACTCCGTGTTTAACAGAAAGGTAAAGATTAGCTTCGATCTCATTGGCTAGTGGAATAGGCCAAAAACCTACCTCTGTTCCTGTACATCTCTAATGCTCCACCTTTTCAGTTATCTTGACCTATTTTATCTCTTTCCCCCTTATGTGGGATATGTTTCCAAATGTGCCATCTGCTCTTCAGCACCTGAATTAAGGTGCCGTTCTTCATGTGTGTGGGGTATTTGGCTGTGGCGGGCTTCATAGCTAAGGCCCACTGCCCATGTGTGTCCGCATGAGTGTAGGTCAGGCTTCAGAAAACCGGCCAATGTTTTGTTCCCCCAACCTCGCAGCAGTTTATGCTAAACTGGCTTATCTCGTAGTAACTAGTTGGAATGGGAGTGGTGGCCCCTTACCACCTCCATCCCAACCTCTCCCACTCCTGTTTGTGAACTCGGAGGAATAATCCAAAGAACTAGTTGTACACAGGGACATGATTAGTATTGATGGACTACCTTTTGGTTTTCGTCTCAGAATGGATTAGGAATCCAATTGTTGTCTGCCCCTCTGAGGTACAGGAGCACCTGTCTTAGGATCAGCCACAGAGACACAAGAACAGGCCAGAGCTCAGAATTCTGCAGCGAGTAATTTGATTCCTGACTCCTCCACCATCTACAAAATACCCTGCAACAACTCACCAAGGCAGCTTCCAAACCCACAATCACTTCCATCTAGAAGGACAAGGGCAGCAGATACATGGGAACACCACCACCTGCAAGATCCCCCCCAAGCCACTCACCATCCTGACTTGAAGATCATCACACATCACACATCCTTTTCTCACTTCCTTCCCTCCTCCATCCAGGCCTCCCAGCAGTGGTCTACGGCCTAGTATCTGGTTCTAACCGAAACAGAGTTACACATTATTGTTTTTTTTTTGTTTTCTTCCCTCCACCATCCAGGCCTCCCAGCAGTGGTCTACGGCCTGGTATCTAGCTCTAACCGAAACAGAGTTACACATTATTGTTTTTTTTTGTTTTCTTCCCTCCACCATCCAGGCTTCCCAGCAGCGGCCTATGGCCCGGTAGCAGCGGCGGCGGCGGCAGCGCGAGGCTCAGGTAGGGGCGCCCGTGGAAGAGGCGGCTACATGGCATACCCTCAGAATGTAGGGGCAGGTAAAGCTCTGTCGGTATTCTGTGTGGCCTCAGCTGTCCACTGTCACTCTCATGTTACTCTGTCGGTTCCTTGCTCTTCTCCCAGGGTGGTGGTGTGGGGGTGGGGTTTGGTGGGGGGGGGTGCAGGGGAGGGTCCGAGGTGGGGAGGCCTACACAAATCTACCAGCAGAAGTCCCAAGCATATGTTGGCCCGGAGCACAGTGCCAGGGAAGGCTGTAGTTACGAACAAGCTCCTAAGCATATCGTAATGAATGAGAGTGATTAGGGTGGGCTGGTGGAATGAGAACAGTGGGGTCTTTTCTAAACAGAGAATGAGGGTTAAGTTGTCATTCCCAAATTACGTTCCATGCAAACATGTGTTGCTTGCAAAGGATTGCCTGTCGAGAATTATGTGTGCTGATTTTAACTGTGATGCTGAGTCTGGTGATTGGCCAGTTACTGGATTAGGGCTCCATTTAATCCTGTACATTTTTTGTTATGAGCAATTTCTAAAAAAAAAAATGGTTTTGGAGAAGCAATCATTCTTTTTTGGATTGCTGCCCCTTTCTCAAGTCTTCTCATCGTAAATTAAAAGCTGTTTGCTTTCCTGGTTTTCCTTCTCTTCCACCATTTCTTCTTCCTTCTCTCTCTTCCACATCCTTATTCCTCTCTCGCTGAGCCAAGTGTGCTCTCTCTCACTTCTGCACCTGTGCTTCCTCTTTCCCCCTTTCTCTCTTTCGTCTTCCACATTCATGGACATTCTTTTCCAACTCCATTCTCATCCCACTTAGCTCCCACTGCTCTTCCTCCTTCATCCTTGTTCTATTTCTTCCCTCTCCCTCCGATCCCTTCATGTCTCAACTCCTCACTTTGCATATCATCATTCCTTCTCTTCCCACCATCCACAGCTCCCATCATCCCTTCTCTCCCCACCATCCACAGCTCCCATCATCCCTTCACTTCCCACTATCCACAGCTCCCATCATCCCTTCTCTCTCCACCATCCACAGCTCCCATCATCCCTTCTCTTCCCACCATCCACAGCTCCC
>NC_063357.1:8665962-8686819 GCF_021869965.1 Rhincodon typus | reverse complement strand
ATCCACAGCTCCCATCATCCCTTCTCTTCCCACCATCCACAGCTCCCATCATCCCTTCTCTTCCCACCGTCCACAGCTCCCATCATCCCTTCTCTTCCCATTATTCACAGCTCCCTTCATCCTGTCCCCCCATTCCATTCCACCACTCTTCCATCTTTCTCTGACTCTGCCCATTGTCTCTCTCTCTGTCTGTCCTGCCCCATGTTTCCCCAACGTTTGCACCTCCCTAACCAGCTAATCTGGCACATGACCTCTCAGACCACAGAGTGTGGATAGATTCATTTTAACTTTGTTTCAATTGTTTAATCAGAGTGCTTTTGGTGCCATTAAAAAAAAGGATTAAATTGGAACAAAGCATTTGACAATTCTATGCCTGAATCATTTATTTTTTTTAAAAAAAGTTTTTGTGGGTGTTAATAACTTTGCAATAAACCAAAATCAAATGGAGATTAAGATCACTCTGGCTGGCAGGTTTGAAGGACAGCGCTAGATCCTCATGTGTTTCTGGGTGCCCAGATTGAGGGCTGATGGCCAAACTCCAAAAATTGTCATTTCCATTTTCGTTTAGCCTCATGAGGTGAAGCAGGTGTTTCACATGCTATCTCTGGATGGGTTTAAGCTCTGTTGGATGAGACTTAGCAGTGTTTCATACCAAATATTTACAACATGCGCTGCATTAAGCATGATGCAGACAGAGGACAGAAACGTCAATGTAACTTCTCCTCCTTACCATAGTTGCCACTGTAACCCCCCGCCCAACGTCCTTCGATGGCACACTCTCGTCTTCATTTCCAAAGCCAATGAGTGAATGAAGGGAAACTGTTAGGTGTGTGAATCCCTCCCCACACAAACCAAACCCAGGCTGCTTTATTAATTGGAGATCTGAGGATTTTTAACGCTGTGTTCTCTCCTCTGTCACCCTCTGCACTGTGCCGATGCATGGAGCGAAAGAGAGAAGGGGACAAGCACGAAGTGCCTTTCCTTGGGTTTCCCACTTCAACTCCCACGCCCCCTCCCCCCAACCACCACCACCTTCCTGTGACTTGTTGCTATCATATCCGTTTTGTAATGGCTTGTTAAACTTCGAATGATGGAAAGGTTTCCTTCTCACTGTTTCCCCACCCAGTGCTGTGTATGGACACCCTCGTGGGAATATAACTTTGGCTAGTTTCAGATGTTGGCTGCAGATTGGGCTTGAGCTTGGGATTTGAACCCTGTGACCTCTGGGTGAGAGTCACAACACACAGTGGTGTAAACTCCAAACTCCTTTCCGTTTAATTCAACAGCAGGCCGGAGATCGAGCAGTTTTAATTCCTGCCTGTCACTCCTGAAGACTGTCACTGCCCTGAGCTCAGGGTGTCCATTTTGTGTTGGCCTGAATTTCAAAGTCAGTCAGCAAAGATCGGCCATCTTTTGCCTTTAGCTTAGAGGGCGAAGCTGCACTTGCCAGACCCCAGAGCTCCCACTGAGTAGAAAATGCTCTGTACTCGGTCAGAAGGTTGTGGGTTCAAGACCTGTCCTGGAGTCTTGATCCCAAAACCCAGGCTGAGACTCTCGAACTGAGGGAGCGCTGCACTGTCAAGAGGGGAGGTCTTTCCAATAAGAGGCAAGTCCCTCATGGATTGATGTAATATGTCCAATGACACCATCTTGAAGAAGAGAAGGAGTGTTCTCCCTGATGTCCTGCACCAACGTTTAACCCCCAATCAACATCACTCAAGCAGATGATCTGGTTATAATTGTGTAGCTCTTTGTGGGACATTGATTGGCTGCTGCATTTCTAACAATACAGCACTGAGTACAGAAGTGCTCAATTGGTTATAAATTGCCTTTGGAGCATCTGAGGTCATGAAAGGCGCAATACAAATGCGAATCTTAGTTGGATCTTCACCTCCTATTAGCTCCAAGTAGTTCTAACCTAAGCTCCTGGGTACTGGGAGCAGTGAACCTAGTCCTTTACTGCAGCCTCGAACCAACAACACCAGTTCAGAAGCTAGGTCAGATTTACCTGAGACCTGAGATGGTGATGGGAATGCAATCAGGAAGATGAAGAAAGAACGGGACAGTTCTCTCCTTACCTGCAGTCAGTTTATTCTCATTATTGTAGCTCCACAATTGCCTACGTTGAAATCCATTTGGCATAGGTTTGGCCACAGAACTCAATCTGCTTAAACTTCTGTGAGTTGACACTTTCACATCCACTGTGTGGTGTGACACCAATTTTATGTCAGTGACGAACCTAGCCATGTGGTTTTCTAATCCAATTCTAAATCACTAATCAATATGGTGAATGTTTGAGGAAAAGTTGTAACTCCTTAAAACTGTGACTAACACTCAATAAACACTAGCAGTGCAGGAAGTCATTATTCCTCCCATAAAATCTGTGCAGCCTTTTCTGTTGGGATATCCTAAAACTAATCCCAAGGTCCTCATCCCCCCCTCCCCTCACCAGACCTTCTCTTCTCTTCCCTCTGTGACTTTACTTCAAAACACTGCATTGTCAGTCAACCCTGCTACAGAAAGCTCAACCTCTTGATGGCATTTGACTCCAGTATTTTGAATTAAACTTTGGATGCAGCCTCTTAGTCAGTTGCCTCGAAACAAGCGGCGGAGTTGAATTGAAACACTTTGGAAAGTCTTCCGTTAAAGTCTTACTTTTCCCCAAAGTTTAATTGGGGGTGCCAAGTCCAGTTCCTGCCCCATTGAGCCGTGAAATGTTGATGAGGAGCCTCCGGTTTCTGTTAGCTGTGGAATACCTTGGCCTTCTGCCATTCCCACTGTAGGGAAGTGCCTGGTGAGGTAGATGGGGAGGAAAGGTGTCTCCCCGCCACCCTCGCACCCTCACACCCCCCATTTCCCTGAGCATTGCCATTAAATTGCTTTCCAGCACCTTGACTTGGAGCCAAAGTGGTAGAGGTCTAGGGTCAAGTCAGCTTACCTTGATAACGTTGCCTCAGTTTGGGTTTCTGACCTTGGGAGGAGGGGGTTAGAAGACGAGAAGGAGGAAGGGTAGAGGTGTTCGTGAGGGGTTGGGGGTGTTTTAACAAAAAAAGAGAGAGGCACTTCAACACAGAATCAAAACGATCCTCGAGCCCTCTGGGTTTGGCATCTTGGTTCATCCTCCATTGTGTTGATCCTCTCAGGATCTCTGGGTGGTCTCTCAGATCTGCCAGCTGGAATATAATCACGCGAGCTACATGACTCTGTCGGTGGGTGTGTGAGTAGTTATGTTTTTTTTTGTTGTTGTTCTTTTTCTCGATTGGTTGGGGCCGCTGTGAGAGAGTGTTTCTGAGACAGTGTACCCCCGTCTCTCTTACACTCGGACCTGCGCACCTCCATCTCAAACACTCTTCTGAGCGTGCTGAGCAGGAAGGTTTGTCCTTGCCTATTAATCCTGTCAATGTGAAGCTACCTACGTTAGTTGCATGTCGCTTGTTCTTTACATAAGACACGCCGCACACAAAATCAAAAAAAAAGGAAACGAGAAATCCATATCTACTCCGAAGAAATGTTGTCCTATTTGTTTTCCATTCAGTTTTCACACCTGTTTCTTTGAATCTTTTCTCTCCTCCAGTTTTCTGTCTGTGATACGCAATGCCTCCAGTTTCATAAACATATCCCCCACTCTCCTCTGCCTGTGTCTCCTCTTCTTTAGTTCTGTATGTTTTTACTTTGTGTGACAATGGACCGGGAGTTGCATGCTTGTATATTCGATGTGTTCTCTTCAACCGTCAGTGTTGCTGGATCTGCTCAGAGATAACACAGGGTACTCCACTTGGCCCATCGAGTCCACTCTAGCTCTCTTCTCGGTTGGACAGAATTGCCTGTGACCCTTTTCCCAGGTTGGTTCCCCACTCCCCACCACCTCCCCTTGCCCAAAGGACCTGAGTTCCCATTTTGCTGAGGCTGGGACCCGTCGTCAGTCTCCATTTGAGTTGACACTTCACTCTGTAATAGTTACGAATGTGTTTGACACAAGTTGAAACTTAGCACGTGGCATGCTTAAGCAGTTTTGTAATAAAACGGGGCGACTGAGAATTGCCTCGACTGGTCTTGGGGAAGTGGTTTCGCTGACATTCCCCATACTCTCACTCACCTTCCTGCTGAAAATTTAATACATGACCCTCTCATCGTTTACTCCCATGTTTACCCTTCCTTTCCCTCCACCCCCTCCCCAGCAATCTCTTGCTATGTCGGCCTACATCCAGCCATCACCAACTTTGAACTGAGTGACAAGTTTAAAAACCTGTGTACTGACTGATGTTTAGAAATCCTGTGTCAGCAGCTCATCTAACAGGACAGTATCACAAGCCTAACCCTGAGTCACTGAGCCACATTAATTCCACTTCTTCTAAATCTCTTATCAAACTCGCACATGCTTATGGGTTTTGGTGGGGCGGGGTGGTGGCTGCATTTCTAGAGGCTTTGACAACTGTTCTGCCACCTCAGTTGACCAATGCCACTGCATTGGAGGCGCAACTGGGGTGGTGAGTGTTCTGCACCCCTGCAGCCTCTGTAGAAGGGTTACTGATGATCCCGATCCCAGTCCCATTTTCCCAGCGGGACGGTGGGGCAGGAGAGACACCACCTGAGCATTTCTCTCCCCAGCTCAGGAATGTGGGGGGCCAGCTGTAGTTGAGTCGATGGGGATTCCCAGCAGATCCAACACAGACTGGGAAAGGGATGGGGCTTTCCTTTGGAAGGCTGCAATAAAGAGTGAGAAGAACAGAGTATTCCAAATTGTACCTGCTAGAATTTGCACGTTGCTTTTCTTCTTGCAAGTGTGATATTTTAGCAAAGTAATTTCTGAGAAATGAGATAAATGATTTTCTGAATGTTCTATCACCCTATAGGGTTCTTATTTCACCATTGTTGGACAGTTTTCAATTGATCCCAAGGCTTCTCCATCTTTTTTTTTAAAATTAGAACATTGTCCTCTTTATGCCAGACTGCAACTTTCCTGCAAAATGTTAAATTATACATTTACATCCCTGAAGAGTGCTCAGATGTTAATCAGACATTGATGACATGATGCCATGAACTGCTGCCTCTGAGGACCCCTGCATAGTCTCCCTCAGGGTTTCCATGGTAACCATGCCACAGGGTTCCCACACAGGATTCCCAGAAGAAACCAATCTACTGTTTTCTGATGTCTCGCATTGGGTTTGTACTAAACCACAGGGGCTTACGTTCAAACCTCTTTAGCCGAAATCAGAATGATCAGAGCAAATTTGTTGATGATCGAGGAGCCTGTATGGTAGATGAGGTGTGGCAGGAGTCGTAGGGCTGGTGGAAAGTGTTTTAAGGGATCATCAAAAATGTTTTGTTCTTTTCTTTCTACCCAATATGGAAACTGGTACCTCGAAAACAATCTATCCAACAATTGGGTCATATCATTGTCGCATTGGGCATTGGTAGCATATGTCCCATGTTCTTGCCTTCCCACATCCATCTGCTTCTCCTTGTCTTGCTCAATTTGATGATTTATGGTGACTGCAGATGGTAATATCTCAGCAGTTCCATAGCCACATGACTCTTCTGTCCTGTGTTTCTCAATAAGGCCACAGTTTCTCGACTATTGCCAAAAGAAGAGGTATGTTGTAAAACCTTGTTGGTTGAGCTCATAACTTGGCTTATTTATATTTACACCCATCCTCTGCAAACAAAAATAATATGTTCAGACCTTGCTCGTTTTTGAATTGCTGAGAAGCTATAGTTACCCATTGTTTTCTCCATGGTAACTTGCTAACCAATCAGCACTCTTTTTTCTTCAGTATAAGTGGTTGTGATCATTTGGAATTTGGCTTTCTTGAACTTGTCCTGACGAGTGCAAGATGAAAAGCTTTGACAACAAGTCTTTCCTTTCAGCAGTACTCAAGTTGTATACAGCCAAGCTGTTGTTCAAGATCAGTTTGTTTCATGACTACATGCAGTGGACTTGTGTCTCATTGCCCTTTAACAAAGGCTAGTCAGACATCTTGTCAGACTGTTCGCATCGATTCATCTCCATCTGGCAACAGAGCAGAAATACCGGGATGTAAACGCAGATCTGACAAAGAGACCCTCTACATTGTGAGCAATGTATCAGAGGATTGGAGCGGGCCAGGGAGTGTCCCATAGGGACCAAGGCATGTCAAGATTGGCAGGGTCACTGAAAGCCCGCAATCTTGATCTAGAAAGTTGCTTTGTGTACTCACACATGTGAAATTACAACTAGCAGCTTTGACCTCTGATTGCTCAGTGTGTTTGTGTGATATGCCTCGAATTTAAAGTAAGTGCTTTAAACGCCTCTGTTGAAATAGAACTTTGAGAATTTCCCACACACAGCGTCACTTCAAAATGGTAGTCACCTCAGATCGACACTTTTTGAAAGGAAACATAAAAATGTGGCTAAAGGGCTCTCTTTCTTCCTGGTGTCATCGCCTCAAGTAACCCTCACTAGCTTCACCCCAGACGCCCTGGAAAAACACTGCAAAACTATGATTTACCGGAATGGTATCAGAACTGAGAACTTGTACCTGTCTGGAAATATTCAACCTGGCTCCTCCTCACTAAAAGAGATAGCTGAACGAAGAGCCAAAAGAGATCTTAAAGGATATGAAACAGTTTGATGGGGTAGATCTGTTTTTTCCTTATTTATTCACTGATGTCACTGGCTAGGCGGCATTTATTGTCCATCCCTAATTGCCCAGAGGGCAGTTAAGAGTCACAACACATTGCTTCGGCTCTGGAGTCACATGTAGGCCAGACCAGGTAAGGATGGCAGTTTCCTTCCTTAAAGGACATTAAGTGAACCAGATGGGTTTTTCCAACAATTGACAATGGATTCATGGTCATCATTAGACACTTAATTCCAGATTTTATTTTATTGAATTGATATAGAGAGCATATGTCCACTTTCAGGCAAGACTAGACCCTGGATGGTAAGTATAAGATAGTTCCTAATGATTCCAACAGAGAATTCAGGAGCAACCGCTTTATCTATAGAGTGGGTAGAATATGGAGCTCACAACCATGTATTTGAGGTTAGTAGCTGTGATGCACTTAAGAGAGATCTTAATAGAGGCAGATGATGGACAAGGAGAGAAAAAAGGATGTCTTGATACGGTTCGGTGAAAACAGCTGGGAAAAGGCTCATGTGAAGCATTAGTGCTAGCATGGATCTGCTGGGCTGAATGGCCTGCTTCTGTGCTGTGAATTCCAACTAAATGCAGTGTCATTTTTTTTTGGTTTGACTATTTAGGGAAGCAAGGACTTGTGTTTTTTGTTGTCTTTGACCAAAACCAGAAAGACAAATTGCTTATAAACTCTCCAGGGGAAAACAAACCTCAGCAAGGTTCCCAGTTTGTCTAATTGGCTTCACTTGTACATGAGTCTGTGCAAACCACCTCAATAACAGGGAAAACATCACCGCAACCTCACAAAAAGTGGACACCTTTAGTGAAAACTCCAAAATTAAAAGACCGAACGAAAGCTTGACAGACGGCAGACCACCCACCACCACCCCACCCCCATTGCAGTTATTCCAACCAGCGTTAGATATCAAAGTAAACACACAGGCATGCAGTAAAAACATAATCCGAAAAGGAAATTAAAGCCATATTATAACACACAACTTGAGGGGGTTAACTTCCTATGTAATATATTGAAGCAATACAGATAGCTGCCTGTTAAAATGATTGGGGCTGTTCATTTCAGGGACATAACATAACTTACAGTGCAGAAACAGACCATTCGGCCCCACTAATAGACGCTAGCCTTCCAAGCTTCATAAAAAGTCTCCTACAATTCCATCTGTTTCATTTCAGACTTACAGTATAATTTCTTGACTCCTCTTCCATCATGTACTTAGCTCGTTTCCTTTTGAGAGCAGTTCATGGCAGAGGAAGGCACCTCTTGCACAAGGTGACAGCAGACACCCCTTGTGTGCCAGTCTGCCGCAGGGCACAGCCAGAAACCTATGTCGCCAATTGTATACCAAGTACCTGAGGGTGTAAGAGCCCTAGACTAGAGAGTTCCCTGTCTCCTCTGACAATGCCAACCTTGTACTAGGCTTCTCCTTTTATCAGACCAGACAGAGAAGCCTAGTAACAGCCAAGGTCCACTCCCAACTTTTTTCCAAGAGGTTCTGCCTGACTCCTTCTTAAGGGGGCCTGATAGAGGAAAGCAGAAAGCTTGTTTCCCCTTGTGGGAAGAGTCTAAACCCAGAGGGCGCCATCTCAAAATAAAGGGACACACATTTACGACAGAGATGCGGAGGAATTTCTTCTCTTGGAAGGTTGTGAATCTGTGGAATTCTTTACCGCAGAGGGCTGTTCAGGCTGGGACAGATTTTTTTAATTAGGAAGGGAATCAAGGAATATGCAGGAAAGTGGAGTTGAGGATTATCAGATCGGCCACGATAACATTGAATAGTGGAGCAGATTCGATGGGCTGAATTGCCTACTTCTGCTTCTGTGTCTTATGGGAACAGGAGGAGGCTCTTTAGCCCTTCCAGCCTGTTCTATCATCCAATCAGTGAAGTGTCTTCAACTTTAATAGCCTTGCCCAATCAATAACTGTAAATCTCAGTCCCTCAAGTGGAATTGGCAGGTAAATCTGACCCCAATAACTCAAAAGATGAAGTAACCTGGCAGCCCTATTCCTTGTTTGTTGAGTTCTTGGACTCAGAGGATATTGTGGACACAACATGCTGTCCCCCATGGCAACATCTTGGTCAATCAGAGTCAACATGTTAACCAAGCTTTGACATTTTTACTCTCTTCAGCAATATGGAATCCAATCTACTGGGCACTTCCTACTGGGTCAGTCATTGATGTCATTAGAACAATACTCATATGAAGGATCATATCCTTACCTCCAAGGGTGCCATTGCCTCTATCTTAGGAGTGTAGATAGTCACCAGAGAGAGAGTGTTTGATTTCCTGCATACCAGTCCTCAGCGCCGCAAATGCAATGCTTTTTCTATGAATAGTTAGTCTTTCAAAATCTTCAGCATGTAAAATGTTCAGCCCTGGTCACCCAGTTATAGGAAGGGTACTATTAAGCTGGAAAGGGCTCAGAAGAGTTTTACCAGGATGGTGCCGCATATGCAAGGTTTGAGTTATAAAGAAAGGCTGGATAGACTGGGACTTTTTTCACAGGAGTTTGAGAGGTGACCTTATAGAAGTTTATAAAATTGTGAGGAGTATAGATTGCATTAATGATTGGTGACCTTTCCCTAGGATGGGGGATTTCAAGACTAGGGGGCACATATTTAAAGTGTGAGGACAGAGGTTTAAAAAAGACGTGAGGAACAAATTTTTTACACAGACGGTGGTTTGTGTGTAAAATCAACTTCTGGAGGAAGTGGTGGACGTGGGCACAATTACAGTGTTTAAAAGATGCTTAGATTAGTACATGAATAGGAAAGGTTTGGAGAGATATGAATCAGGAGTAAGCAGTTGGGACTAGTTTAGTTTGGGATTATGTTCAGCATGGACTGATTGGACTGAAGGATCTCTTTCTGTGCTGTGTGATCTATGTAGTGCCTCCAATGTCACAGATTTGGGGTTGCCAACCCTCCAGGATGACCCTGGAATCTCCAAAAAAGTAAGGTTCAATCTCCAGGAGACTGCTGACAGCGAAAGAGGGAGAAAATTCATGGAGGTGGGGGAGGCATTAGATAAATCTGTTTCTTCCCCTCATTTCCTTTGAATGCTGGACTTCTGTCAGTTATTGGGTTTGGGAAGAAATTTGTCCGATTGAAAAGTCAAGAGTTAGTCAACTGGGTTTCAATGTTTCTGTCTGTCCCATGGTTGGCTGGGGGAGGGTGGAGCTTTGTGATGATGGTGTGCCGAGTGTCCAATAGTAAGTGGGGGAAAATCTAGCGATGAAACCTCCAATCAGAGTTGACAATCATGAGTAAAGTTCTATATTGATGCCTCTAGAGTGGAAACCAAGAATGCAGCTGGTATCAGAGGACTCTTGTGGTGCAGTGGTAGTATCCCTACTTCTGAGGGTCAGATTCAGATCCCACCTGAAAATATCTTAAAAAGGTATCAGTGTAAACAAGGCACCATGAATTATTAGTGACAAGGTAGTGGTAACTAGTAACCGTTCAGGAATGCTTGCCAGTAAACAAATTCCATTGAGGATGTTAAAATTCAGCTAGAACTTACACAACCCACAGAGGCTGTTGTTTCACCAGTGATGAACAGCAGGAGGTGCTGAAGCACTCTTTCTCTAGGTGATGAGGTTCTGCCCAATTATCAGCATCCCAATATTAGAGGGTGGTAGTGTCTCAAATGCCCTGCCTGGGATGGTATTTGAGATGGGAAACCTCACAAGCTCTAAAAATTACTTAAAAAGACACTCGAAGAGTCATAACGCTCAATGATAAGGGCCTTGTGCAGGAAAGTGAGACTGATATAGCTAGTAGTGTATTTTTGGTGGTCCAGACTCGATGGGCCAAAGGGCCTCATCTGTACTTTCTGATTTTATGAATGGGAAAAAGCAGCACGAGTCAACCCATAATGTTCTGTGGAAATGTGTCCTTCAGTGTTAGAGATGTGATGAGATGAACAGACAAGTCAATTTCATGGCCCAGGTAAGGAGCCACACTGAAAACACAGACTCAGGGTGAGGATTATAACGCCACACTTGTCAATATGGAAATATGCACCTAGAGAACAGGCATACCAATGTAATCCAGGAGCAAGATTATGATTCAGTGCCATTACTGACACTGTTTTCAAATATGTTTCCAGTTTGGGACTCCTGTGTGGCTATCCGTTGAAATCTGAAAGTTGTCTGTTGGATAGTTGGACAAGGAATAATGTCTTCAATTCTGGTCTCCCTTCTATAGGAAGGATGTTGTGAAACTTGAAAGGGTTCAGAAAAGATTTACAAGGATGTTGCCAGGATTGGAAGGTTTGAGCTAAAGGGAGAGACTGAATAGGCTGGGGCTATTTTCCCTGGAGCATCGGAGTCTGAGGGGTGACCTTATAGAGGTTTATAAAAATAATGAGGAGCATGGATAGGGTGAACAGCTAAGGGTGTGGGAGTGCAAAATGAGAGGGCATAGGTTTAAGGTGAGAGGGGAAAGGGATCGAAGGGGCAACTTTTGCACACAAATGGTGATGTGTGTATGGAACGAGCTGCCAGAGGAAGTGTTGGAGGCAGGTACTATTACAACATTTAAAAGGCATCTGGATGAGTATATGAATGGGAAGAGTTTAGAGAGATTTGGCCCAAATGCTGGAAATGGGACTAGATTAATTTAGGATATCTGGTTGGCATGGATGAGTTGGACCAAAGGGTCTGTTTCCGCGCTGTATATCTCTATGACTTTATGACTCTTGTGGGTTTTGTGCGAAACTGCTGAGAAAAGAAGAGAATTGTCCTCAAATTCACATATTAACTTTTTGCCGTTGATGAGGAATTATCCCTGGGAAGAGCTGCGCATCAGCGGTGTTTTGTGTTTGGATCTTTACTGGGATTGCAACGGTGACAATCAGAATCTGATAAACTCATCGCTAGTTTAATAAACTTGTTGTCAGTTTGTTAAATGCGGCAGTCATTTGACTGTTGGTTTAATAAACCCATTTCTCATTTAATCAACTCATCGCTCATTTAGTCAACTCGCTGCTGCTTGCTAAATTCATTGCTCATTTAATAAACTCATTATTTATTTGATTAACTCATCGCTGGTCTAATTAACTCATCGCTCAATTAATAAACCCATTACTGCCTTGATAAATGTGACGTTAGTTTGCTAGTTTTGTGTTGAATTCGGGCTTAATACGATGTAAAGAATAAATTAACCCATTTGCACATTTTTCAGCCTGTTTAATCAGTGATTCAGATATTGACTTTAAACAAAATCTCGAAGTAAAACTCTGCATTTTACATTTAATTAATTCATCCTGCAATCTCTGAGCAAATTGCGACAGTGGATTTGAGGGTATTTAGTGCATCGAACATTAAAACCAATAGGTAACATACTGGGACAATTTTATCCTCGGATTAGGAACTGTGTACAGTAGCAGTGAGCAGAAAGGTTTCTGATATTCGAGAATGAATGATTGGAATGCTGAACAACAGCAGGGTTCGGGTAGTTTCATCTGTTGGAATTCTCTGTTGCTTTTGTGGAAGGTTGAAATCCATCGGAATTCTGCAGCTTGAAGAGATTGGGAAACCGAGGGGGATACAGGGAGAAAGCAGAGCAGTGTGATTAGTTTATAAATTGGCGGAAATTGCTGGCACAGTCACAATGATGTAAACGTGTCTAAGAGAAGCCACCCCTCACTGAGCTACTAAGCTGTGCCTTAATGTTTCCCAATTAGTTGGCCCTGAATACCACCTCCTGTGTGCATTTTAAGCAGGGTCTTAGAGACAGCCAATAAAGACCAACTTTTTTTAAGTTTTTAAAATCAAAGTTTATTTTTTTTTACGTTAATATTGCTCCTCCATTCACTGGCAGTGTTTCCACATCATTCAGTATTTATTGACCAGGAGTCTGAGTGCCATAGTGTCAGCCATTATAAAGCATAATACGGAAAACAGGTTGATAAAAGCATAGGAGTATTGAATATTTTTTGTATTCTCTCACGTGAGCCAACATTTATTGCTTATCTATAGTTGCCCTGTATGGCACAGATAAGGTCCATTTGGCCCGTCATGTCCATGCTGTCTGATTCTCTTTCACTTGCTATAGGGAAGCTTAACAACTTCTGTATCACTGAAAAAAGATCCATTTTTGTCAGTTTTCTTACCTTGTAGTTATCAGCGCATTGGCAAGAAGTACCAAAGTAAAAGAAAACCAGATTTATACTACATAAGAGCAGGATGCTATTTGGTTAGTGAGTGGACTCTGATTGGTAGAGGTAGTGCCATGGAGAGTATACCAGTTAATGATGACTAACAGTTAACTGCCAAACTTTGTTTAAATTTTAAGCAAGGCGTGTTGACTGATTAGTCAAGGCATTGGCCTGAGAAATGAAGCAGAGAATGGCTGTCTCCTTTTGTAGGCAAAGTGTGCATGCAAGTTCTTTCTGCCTACAAAAAATAGGGTCCTGCACATTAATATATGTAACTTCCAGTATACTCAAGTGCACTGTGCTCTGAGTGTGACTGACAAGCCTAAACTGGTTTTCAGTGTAGGCCCTTGCACACTCAAGATTATGTAGCAAATATTGTCCATTTGCAGATTCATATCTAACAATGGGCACAATGTGAGCTGTGATTTATCAAAGCGAAATATCTTATATTTATCAAAGCATTGGTGATAAATATCAATGTAAAGGGAAATCAACATTTATACTGTATGAGGAGAGTGCTGTTTGATTGACAAGTGACTCTGATTGGTAGAGGCATAACTATAGAGAATGCACCAGTTAATGATAACTGACAGTTAACTGCCAAAATTTGTTTAAATGCTAAGCAAGGCAAGATTCCACATCACGTTTTTGCCCATACAAGATGTGGTGGGGATGGGAGATGGCATGGATTTGAACACTTAAGTCCATGTGGGGGTGGGGGAATGGACATTAGGAGGCAGCGACCAAAGACTTGTGGGTTGTGAGCTCATTTTCCAAAGAGAGTGGGAGCCAACGACAACAGGTCTGACTTTGGGGTGGTCAGCAAATGCACACTTCATCAATCTGCGATGACGTACTTCGCAAAAGGCTGTATTTCCACAGTGCATACCAAGTGCAGGCTGTCACTTGGTGTGGGGTGGAAGAGAGCAGAGCATGTCTGTGTTTCGTGGTGTACCGTAAGCTACTGAAGCCTGTAAATGGATTTCGACAGCACAGTAACAGAACCTGTCAATAGCCCTGTGCTTTCTCAAACACTGAAATTTTGACAAATCATCTCTACTACAAACCATTAGAAATGCTTACGTGCACAAGAAATGGGGTGATATCAACCGTGAATTATTTAATAAGAATCTTCAATCTTTAATGAGAGAAAGTGTGTCATAAGGCACTAAATCAGAGAACATATTCTTATCTCTGAACGGATAATTTTTTTTTAATTAATGTAGCTTGCATTTGCAGTTATACATTATTAAAGGCAAAAAAATGAACTAATTACCACGTTTTAGTCCCTGCCTGCTGTTAATCTTGAACAGGATGCATATCAGTCAAGTCCCCTTGTTATATGATTGTTAAACAGTGTCTGATAGAAAAATATTCTGCCTCGTCTGCTGCCCACAGTCATCCCCATCGATGCCCATGGATTGAATTCCTTTCTATCAGTCGCTCACTGCGTTGGTGTACTATATCTCGATGATTAGCATTTTGGGATCCTCTGAGCAATAAGTTCCCAGCCTTGGTGGGGTTCCTTCATGGTTGGGATGGGACAGAATCGTAGCTGTAAGACCTGCTCCTCTTTTTGAGTTTTTTTTTCCCCAGCGCTGGAGCTGATTTCCTCGATCTCTTGGAGCAGTAATTGCTTGACTTGTTTTCGGAACTTAAAAGAAAATCAAAATATCAATACCGTAAATGGGAGGAAAGAGAGAGAGAGAGGGAGATGTGGTTTCGGGAGAGACCACGTAAGAGGTAAAACCATGGGGGTTTGAAAGGGTGAATGTCCAAATTCTATTTCCCAGGGAAGGGGAGTCCAAAACTAGAGGGCGTAGGTTTAAGGTGAGAGAGGGAAGATTTAAAAAGGACCTTAGGGGTGACTTTTTCACACTGAGGGGGGTGCGTGTATGGAATGAGCTGCCAGAGGAGGTGGTGGAGGCTGGTACAATTACAACATTTAAAAGGCATCTGGATGGGTACATGAATAAGAAGGGTTTAGAGGGATATGGGCTACATGCTGGCAAATGGGACTAGATTAATTTAGGATCTCTGGTCGGCATGGACGAGTTGGACCGAAAGGTCTGTTTCCGTGCTGTATGACTCTACGACTCTATGAGACCCTGCAAAATGGGCAATTCGCTGTGGGTCCCTGTGTTGACTTTTCAGGACATTTGGAAGAATGAGAAGTGGTCACATTGAAACAGGATTCTCAAAGGGCTTGACAGGGTAAATGCTGACAGGATGTTTACCCCTCATGGGAGAGTCTGGAACCAAAAGGGCACAGTCTCAGAATAAAGGGGCACCAATTTAAGGCTGAGATGAGGATGAATTTCCTCTCTCAGAGGGTTGTGATTCTTTGGAACTCCTTGCCACAGAGAGCTGTGGGGACAGAGTCCTTGTGGATATTTAAGGCTGAGATTCTTGATCAGTTGGGGAATCAAGAGTTATGAGGAAATGGCAGGAAAGTGAGAGTTAGAAGTGTCAGATCAGCCATCATCCTATTGAATGGTGGAACAGGCTTTAGGGGCCAAAGGACCTACTCCTGTTCCTATTTCTTATGGTCTCATGGCATTGGGGCAATTGGGTGAATAGGAAAGGACACTGAGAGTGACATTGCATTGAGGAGAGTCTTTGACACAGTTAACTATCTGAAGCCACATCACAGGAGCAACTAACAAACAATTTGACACTGAGCTACACAAGGAAATACTTGTGTCAGTGATGCAAAGCTCAGTAAAAGTTTTACAGGTGTAGAGAGAACTATAGAGGCTTAGAAAAGGAATTCCTAGGGATTTGGACCTTCGGATGCCATTGGTATGGCAGCTAGCGGGTGGTAAAGGAATACAATGTTGTGCAGAGGCCAGAGTTGCAAGATGCAGAATTTTCAGAGATTCATAGGCTGGAGATTACTGTAGAGAAATAGGAAGGTACTCAGTCATGCAGTGATTTCAACACAAGGATGAGAATTTTACGATGGAGGTGTTGCTGGATTGTGTAGTTCAGCAGAGATTAGAACACATCCAAGCTCATGGACAATGGAAGATAGGAAGCCAAGCAGGAAGAGTCAGAACAGAATGGATGGCGATGTTGCAGCAAGGGATGCGCTGAGGTCGAGGTGGAGATGGAGGATATTTTTGTGAGGGGAGGAGACTGTTGTCCTGAAGGAGTGGATGCCAGGCCCAGGGAACAGTCTGGTACAGTCTGATGTGGTGGTGGCCGGGGAGATGGATGAAGCCGGTGGCTATGGAACAGATTTAGTGGTGGGGCATATCAAACACTGGTTTTAGCTGTCACAGCCTTCACCTGAAGGAAACTTCAACTCATGAAGGTCTGATTGAAAGGGAGATGGGGCAGTGGTAATGTGGCTGGACTAGTAGTCAAGAGGCCCAGGCAAATGCTGTACAGTCACGGGTTCAAATCCTGCTGTGGCAAATGACTGAAACTGAAATTGAAAATCTGGAATTGAAAGCTAGTCTCAGTAATGGGGGCCACAGAATTATCATTGATCGTGGTAAAAACCTATTGGAATTACTGGTGCTATCTGTTATGGTACACAGCTCACTATTCTACATTGCAATGGTATACCTGACAGTGGTATACAACACACAGTTACACAGTGCACAGCTCACTGTTATATTTCACTGCACTTGTATACAGTTTAAGCATTTATGAAGGTAAGAATGTATGACCAGATAGTTTTTCCACTGTTTTCATGCAATGAAATCTGAAAGCATCACCAGCCCAACCTTACACTTTACTGCAACACTCACAAGATTGTTTGAAATGGTTTGTTTGTGTAACAGGAGCATGTTATCAAGAAAGCGTTTGATTTATTTCCTGCTTTAATGAGGGATCCACAAACGTTGTGACTACTGTGAGAGGTTAGGGAATATCAGAAAGCATTGCATTGAAGAGTGTGCTAGAGACAGCCTGGTTTCTTTGGAGTCCTTTTTTAATGAGAGGACCATGACTAGTGTTCATTCATATCTGAGACTGCGTAGGAAGAGGGAACACAATGTCTGTAATCTTACTATCCCACGCTGCGTGGCTTTACAACGCAGGTTCACCTGATACGTTTTAAATTATAAGGCCCCCGCATTTCAACTCATTTGAAATGGATTCTCTTTTCTCAGTTTAAAAGGTGCAAGTACTACAAGCAGTTGGTGCCTTCTGTAGACATATTGTGGGATGTGCATGATAGTGTAGGTTCCTGAGCTAGTGTCAGTTGTACACACACACTTACCTAAGCAGCTGGGGTCCCATGTGGCTTTACACACATTCAGAGCATTTCTGCATCTGCCAGAAGTCAACTTTAACTGATGCCCCATGTGTTAGACAGCAGGAAGGCAGGGGTTGATATTACTGAAGTACTGGCCAGTATTCTTGTGCCTAACATAAACATTTTCAAAATTCATTGTCTAGTCATTATCGCTTTGCTGTTTGTGGAGGTTTGCTGTGCGCAAATTGGCTCCCGTGTTTCTGACACTTCAAAAAATGATTTGGAACCTCCTGAAGATGCTACGTAAATGCAAGCCTTTCCATCTTTCTTTCCCAGGCTTGGCTGTAGCCTTCCTGACCTGCAACAAAAATGTTTTACCCAGTTTTGTCCAATTCTTTCAAATACATCCGGTGGGTGAGGTGGGGTTGGTGGACAAGGCGAACAGCTTTGAGATCGGGCACTGAGAAGTGGGTGACAGGTTCCACCTGATTTCCCACCTTGGCTTTGGGAGGGCCATGAATCCTGGAGGAGCTATGTTGGAGATCCCAATGTCTTAGGCCGGATACAGTGAGACTCAGATAGACACCGCAGTGTGGACGAGGAGGAGGTGGTGGGTGCGAGTCAGAGGACATCCTTGTGGGTCTGCTCCTGGGTCTGGCTAAAGTGGCCATCGGCAGGCAGCGGGTCATAGTTTCCAACTGTCTGCCCCTCTTCTGCGGCTACGTTCAAGCCTGTGTGTCCTTGGAAAGGGGGCACATCCACCAATACGTGTATAGAGAGAAATGGGCATCACAGGGATGGGAGTGCATTATTTCACCCTACAACTCCAATTTAATTTCGTCCCCTCCCTCTCTCCCGGGCCCTTCCCTTTTGTCGCTGTTGTACTGCCCCTGGTGATCAGTGATTATAATTGGTTAATTGTTGAATTGTTGACCCCAGTGATTTGGCGAAGGGTTATCAGAAACCCCAGAGCTGTGTTTTCAAGGGTCTTGTGGCTCAGTGGTAATGCCCCTATTGAAACACTGATGATAGAGATAGACAGATAGGTAGAAAGAAAGAACGAAAGAAAGAAAATGAAAAAAAAAATGAAAGAAAGTGAGAAAAGAAAACCAAAAGAAAACAACAGTCAGGGATGGAAGCTGTCTGCACCTTGTTACACTTCACTTGTGTTCCCTTATCTGTTGTCAGAAGGATACACGCTTGTAAACCAACCGTGAAGAAATGGTCAGCGTTGCATGCTCATGGTGTGAATTGGTATTCATGCCTCAGAATGTGGGCTGTCCTGTTTTGAGGAAGGGCCACTCTTTAGCCACACTAGAGCATTAAGAGCGCTGGGAGAGTCCAGGGTGGGGGATGGTGGGGGTTCACTGCTGTCGGCTTAAAGATGGTCCTGTAGCACGGTGTATTGGATAATGTCCATATGTCTTAGTGGGTTAGGTCAATGCCTCACTGTACTGCAATCAAAGAAATTTAGAGGGAAGACATTTATTGGACGGCACAGTGGCTCAGTGGTTAGCACTGCTGTCTCACAGTGCCAGGGCTTTGGATTTGATTCTACCCTCGGGTGACTGTGTGTGGAGTTTGTATGTTCTCCCCATGCCCATGTGGGTTTCCTCTGGATGCTCTGGTTTCCTCCCACAGTCCAAAAGATGTGCAGGTTAGATCACTTGCTGTGCTAAATTGCCCATAGTGTTCAGGGATGTCCTGGCTAGGTGGGTTAGCTGTGGGAAAATATGGATTACAGGGATGAGGTAGAGGGCTGGGTATGTGTGGAATGTGCTTCAGAGGGTCGGTGCAAACTCATCAGCCAAATGCACTGTAGGGATTAGACAGAGGAGTAACGTCACTGCAATAGTAATTGTGTGGTCCTAGGGAGAAGCATTCAAATACCATCATGGCAGCTGGTGGAAATGGAATTAAATTAATAAATCTGGTATTGAAAGCTAACCTCAGTAACATTTGACTGTGAAACCATCACTGATTGTCACAAAAAACCCATACGGTTCACTCATGCACTTTGGAGAACAAAATCTGCCATCCTTTCCCAGTCTGCATTACATGTGACTCCAGACTCACAAAATGTGTTTGACTCTTAGCTGCCCTCTGAAGTAGCCTAGCAAGGCAGTCAGTTCAAGGCAATTAGAGACCAACAACAAATGCAAGCCCAGCCAGTGACACTCTAATCCTTGAAAAGAAAGATCTCATCTAACAGGAAGTCAATAAACACATGGAGGATATCCCCAGTGACCGGGGAGCCTAGAACCAGAGGTCAGAGTCTAAGGATGTAGAATAGGCCATTTAGGACTGAGATATGGAGAAATCTCTTCACCCAGAGCGTGGTGAGCCTGTGGAATTTTTTGCCACAGAAAGTGGTGGAGGCCAAAACATTGAAAGCTTTCGAGGAGTTAGGTATAGCTCTAACTGCTAAAAGGATCAGAGGGCATGGGGAGAAGTTGGGAACAAGGTATTGAGTTGGATGATCAGCTATGATCATATTGAATAGCAGAGCAGTCATGAAGGGCCGAATGGCCTGCTCATGACCCTATTTTCTAAGAAGGAAATGTCAGAGTAGGCAGATGATTCAATCTGGCTCAGCTCCAATTGGAAACCAGCATTCCATACTATGTTGTGCCTGACCGAGCCTAGACATTTACTGGACTCTTCGTTCCACTTCAGTCTCGCCTATACACATCCTGCATCCTCCACAGTAAACATCAAGTTTCTTCCAAGAGGTCAAAAGAGCACTCAACCCAGTCCCTACTGACTCACCAGGAATGCAGTCAACAGTTCTCATTATGATGATCATTCCCAGTTTGAGATTAATTACCTGTTAGGTGCAGTTAGCAGATGATTGTCAGGACATCATGGATCAATACAAGAGGAAGCCATTCGATGCTAGTTCTTTGGTACAGCTATCTAAATAAATGCCTTTTCCTATAGCCTTGTCATTTTTTTTTATCCTTTTAAAAATTCAATTCATTCCCTATTTTTTGAAAGTTCGTTTTGAATCCACTGTACCACTATTTCAGAGCCAGGTATTGCAGAGCATAATGACCTATTTTCATTAAAAAAACCTTTTATTTGCTGTCCTCTGGTCCTTTCACCAGTGACCTCAAATCTGCCTCTTTAGCCTACCAACCCTCCTACCTGTGTATACGGTTATGCACCATCTACTCAATAAAAATCCCTTTGTGGTTTTGATCAGCTGTGATAAGTCACCAGCCATACCTTGTTTGCTTTTAAGGAGAACAACCTTTGCAGATCAACCAGAGGAGGTTGATTTGACCCTCAGCTTGTTCCACTGCTTTCTGAGGTTATGCCAAATCCATGACCTAACGCTCTGGACCCACCTTTGTCCTACATCTCTCAATATCTTCAACCAACAACAAACACATTACTAGTAATGCCTTATACAAGACTGCAGGAGGACTTTTCTTGTATGGAGAGCAGTAGCTTCTGTTCTTGAGGCAGATCTCAGGCATATTATGGCAATGGCAGTGGGTGGGAAGCATGTAGACCACGTGACTGAACTGGTGGTGGATGAGAAGTGTGTAGACCATGTGACTTCACTGTTTGGGGGTTGGGAAGAGTATAAATCGATTGGGAAGAATGTAGACAATGTGACTGCACTGGTGGGGATTGGGAAATGTGTAGACCATGTGATTGCACTGGTAGGGAATGGGAAGAGTGTAGACCATGTGACTGCACTGCTGGGGATGGTAAGAGTGTGGACCATGTGACAGTAATGGTGGTGGATGGGAAGAGTGTGGACCACGTGACAGTAATGGTGGTGGATGGGAAGAGTGTAGACCATGTGATGTAATGGTGGTGGATGGTAAGGGTATAGATC
>NC_063357.1:8656136-8665952 GCF_021869965.1 Rhincodon typus | reverse complement strand
AGTGTAGACCATGTGACAGTAATGGTGGTGGATGGGAAGGGTGTAGATCATGTGACAGTAATGGTGGTGGATGGGAAGGGTGTAGGCCATGTGACAGTAATGGTGGTGGATGGGAAGGGTGTAGATCATGTGACTGCAGTGGTGGCAGATGGGAAGAGTGTTGACCACACAAACAACAGCAAGGGATGGTCTTTCACTGAACAGTTTGGATAAAGTTTCAAATAAACTCTGTTGAATATGAGGAACAATGGCCTTTTTAACTGAGTAACATTTTAAGATGAGTAACATTATCAGGGAGACTGTGGTCTCTGTTTCCATAGCTACAAATATTATCTCATTTGGTTTACAGATGAGCAATGACTACCCAATTAGAGAGGTCTAAAAATAATACAACCGTTTGTTACAGATCAGTCATTAATATTAATGAAAGAGCTGTCAAAACTGTTGTAAACATTTGATGTAAATTCAGTTAGCCGTGGCAATGGTGGTGTAGGGTTCATTACAGATTACAAAATAAATAGATTGCAAATCCAACTTATTCTTTTATTACCTCACTCTTTCCACATATTTAGGTTTTATGTCATATATACCATAGAATCATAGAGATATACAACACATAAACAGACCCTTCGGTCCAACTTGTCCATGCTGACCAGATATCCTAAATTAATCTTGTCCCATTTGCCAGCATTTGGCCCATATCCCTTTTAAACCCTTCCTAGTCATAAACCCATCCAGGTGCCTTTTTAATGTTGTAATATATGCCAAGTAGAGCCAATCAGCTATAGAGCCATTGCTGGAGGATTTCATAAGTAGTGACCTGCAAATCTTTGAAAGCCAATGGTTATTTGCAAAACTACTTACTCCAACAGGCTCAAAAGAGGCTATTAGGAGAAAGGTCCGTGTTTCTCTGACCTAGACTACCTGACGCATAGCTCCAATGCAACACTCCTTGCTTGTCTCTTCATTTCATCTGAAGTGGGCTAAGAAGCCATACCTTTCTCTTTAAAAAAAATTGCTACTTTTTAGGGAGAAAGTCCAGCTCTGCCACTATCTCAGAACGGTTGTCCCCAATGACAGTCAATAGTGTTACCATCCATGGGGTATTACTCTCACACAGTCACTATCTTGGGGACTACCATTGACTGGAAACTGAACTGGACCGGCCGTTCAGGTACTGTGGGTGTGAGCAAGAGTGGGTCAGATGTTAGAAATTTTGAGGGGGCTAATAACTCATCCTCCTGACTTCCCACCCGCTACAAATTAGGTCTTTGATGGAATACTCCCCACTTACCTGGATGGGTCCAGCTCCAACAACACTCAAGGAGCTTGATACCTTCCAGATTTGCACCACTTTATTTGCTCCCTCCAGCACTGATGTAGGGTAGCAGTGTTGTTCATCATTTACAAGATGAACTGATTTCCAAAACTGCAACCTCCACCACTGAGAGAGTCAATAGCAACATACACCCGACATGGGAACACCACCATTTCCAGTTCCCCTCCAAATCGCTCAACACCTTGACTTGGAAATGTGTCGCCATTCCTAAAGTGTCGTTGGGTCAAAATCCTGGCTGTCCCTCGCAAACAGCACTGTGGTTGTCCTTACACCAAATGAATTGTAGTGGTTCAAGAAGGCAGCTCACCACCAGCTCCTCCAGGGCAACTATAAACGGTCTACAAATGCTGACCCAGTGACACCGATCTCCATGAAAGAATAAAAAGAAAAGAAGTTATTCTTCGGGCAATAAGTGAGGGTGTTAACCACCAGAGGCCACATCCTGCAATAATATTGGAAGTCAGTGGGACCACAATCTCCTGAATCTTTCTGGCTGTCGATGGCCTTATAACAGAGCAGCTTCACTTAGCTAAACCTTCAGGCCTAACATTGTAGCCCGGGTTAACACACTATGGCCCACACATCTCTCGGTCTCATTTTCAAAGAATAAAGAACAGTACAGCACAGGAATAGATCCTTTAGCCCAAGAAGCCTATGCTGACACACGTTACCTTTCTAAACTAAAAAGCTTTTGCCTCCACGTGGTCCCTGAGTTCCCTGCCTATTCATATATCTGTCAAGATGCCTATGAAACATGGCTACTGTATCTACCTCCATCATTTCATCTGGCAGCGCATTCCAGGCACACTTTACCCTCTGTGTAAAAAGCTTGCCTCTCCATTAAACTTTCCCCCAAATCTATTTCCCCTAGAAATGAACTTTTCTACCCTGGGAAAAAGACTCCGACTATTCATTCTGTCCATACCTCTCATAATTTTGTAATCTTCTATCAGGCCGCTCCCCCCCGCCCAAGCATCCATTTTGGAAGGTCTAATGCAGAAGGGAAGTATACAGTAAATGGCAGAACCCTTAGAACCATTAACATACAGAGGGATCTAGGTGTACATGTCCACAGTTCCCTGAAAATGGTAACACGAGTGGACAAGGAGGTCAAGAGAGCATGTGGAATGCTTGCCTTATCAGGGCACAGAGTATAAAAATCGCCAAGTCATCTTGCAGTTGTATAGAACTTTAATTAGGCCTCATTTGGAATGTTGTGTTCAGTTTTGGTACCAATAGGATGTAGAGGCTTCAGAGAAGGTACAGAAACAGCTTCCAGGATGTTGCCTGGTTTGGAGGGTCTTAGCTGTGAGGAGAGATTAACCATAAGACCATAAGACATAGGAGCAAAAATTAGGCCGTCAAGTCTGCTCTGCCATTCAATCATGGCTGATAAGTTCCTCAACCCCATTCTCCTGCTTTCTCCCCCTAACCCTTGATCCCCTTGATAATCAAGAACCTATCTATCTCGGTCTTAAATGACCTGGCCTCCATAGCCTTCTGTGGCAGTGAATTCCATAGATTCACCACTCTCTGGCTGAAGAAGTTTCTCCTTATCTCCGTTCTAAAGGGTCTTCCCTTTACTCAAAGGCTGTGCCCTTGGGTCCGAGACTCTCCTACCAATGGAAGCATCTTCCCATAATCCACTCTGTCCAGGCCAGATTGGACAAACTTGTTTTTTTTTTTTATCATGTGAGTGTCAGCATTGAGAAGGTTCCTTTTGACATTAATATTTCCCTATTGCACCTGTACCTTGGAACAACAGCGGTTCAAGAATTTGATCGTTGCCGGGTGTCTACCATTGTCACTCTGAGGCAAGCCCGGGAGCGGTTTTCTATCCCTTTGCTCAGTGCCTTCTTCCCTCCTGCACTGTTTTAGTGACACGCTGAGAGTGAGGGTTCAGGGCAGGCACAGGTGCTGGAGTTAGCAGATTTCCTATGGGGGTTAGCCCAATGACAATAATCTCACTCAGATTCATGCGCAAGGGTTTTCCATTCACACATACACATTGACTGTTGTTGAAAGAGATGTTACACTGCTGAAGCACTAGAACATAGAACATTACAGCGCAGTGCAGGCCCTTCGGCCCTCAATGTTGCGCCGACCTGTGAAACCAATCTGAAGCCCATCTAACCTAAACTATTCCATTATCATCCATATGTTTATCCAATGACCATTTAAATGCCCTTAAAGTTGGCGAGTCTACTACTGTTGCAGGCAGGGCATTCCACGCCCTTACTACTCTCTGAGTAAAGAACCTACCTCTGACATCTGTCCTATATCTATCACCCCTCACTTTAAAGCTATGTCCCCTCGTGCTAGCCACCACCATCCGAGGAAAAAGGCTCTCACTGTCCACCCTATCTAATCCTCTGATCATCTTGTATGTCTCTATTAAGTCACCTTTTAATCTTCTTCTCTCTAACGAAAACAGCCTCAAGTCCCTCAGCCTTTCCTCATAAGACCTTCCCTCCATACCAGGCAACATCCTGGTAAATCTCCTCTGCACCCTTTCCAATGCTTCCACATCCTTCCTATAATGCGGCGACCAGAACTGTACGCAATATTCTAAGTGCGGCCGCACCAGAGTTTTGTACAGCTGCAACATGACCTCATGGCTCCGAAGCTCAATCCCTCTACCAATAAAACCTAACACACCGTACGCCTTCTTAACAACCCGATCAACCTGGGTGGCAACTTTCAGGGATCTATGCACATGGACACGGAGATCTCTCTGCTCATCCACACTACCAAGAATCTTACCATTAGCCCAGTACTCTGCATTCCTGTTACTCCTTCCAAAGTGAATCACCTCACACTTTTCCGCATTAAACTCCATTTGCCACCTCTCAGCCCAGCTCTGCAGCTTATCTATGTCCCTCTGTAACCTGCAACATCCTTCCGCACTATCCGCAACTCCACCGACTTCAGTGTCATCCGCAAATTTACTAACCCATCCTTCTACGCCCTCATCCAGGTCATTTATAAAAATGGCAGTGGCCCCAAAACAGATCCTTGCTGTACACCACTAGTAACTGAACTCCAGGATGAACATTTCCCATCAACCACCACCCTCTGTCTTCTTACAGCTAGCCAATTTCTGATCCAATCCACTAAATCACCCTCAATCTCATGCCTCCGTATTTTCTGCAATAGCCTACCATGGGGAACCTTATCAAACGCTTTACTGAAATCCATATACACCACATCAACCGCTTTACCCTCATCCACCTGTTTGGTCACCTTCTCAAAGAACTCAGTAAGGTTTGTGAGGCACGACCTACCCTTCACAAAACCGTGTTGACTATCCCTAATCAAATTATTCCTTTCTAGATGATTATAAATCCTATCTCTTATAATCCTTTCCAACACTTTACCCACAACCGAAGTAAGGCTCACTGGTCTATAATTACCAGGGTTGTCTCTACTCCCCTTCTTGAACAAGGGGACAACATTTGCTAGTCTCCAGTCTTCTGGCACTATTCCTGTAGATAATGATGACATAAAGATCAAAGCCAAAGGCTCTGCAATCTCCTCTCTAGCTTCCCAAAGAATCCTAGGATAAATCCCATCCGGCCCAGGGGACTTATCTATTTTCACACCTTCCAGAATTGCTAACACCTCCTCCTTATGAACCTCAATCCCGTCTAGTCTAATAGCCTGTATCTCAGTATTCTCCTCGACAACATTATCTTTTTCGTGTGTGAATAGTGACAAAAAATATTCATTTAGCACCTCTCCTGTCTCTTCGGACTCCATGCACAACTTCCCACTACTGTCCTTGACTGGCCCTAATCTTACTCTAGTCATTCTTTTATTCCTGACATACCTATAGAAAGCTTTAGGGTTTTCCTTGATCCTACCTGCTAAAGACTTCTCATGTCCCCTCCTGGCTCTTCTTAGCTCTCTCTTTAGGTCCTTCCTGGCTAACTTGTAACTCTGAAGCGCCCTAACTGAGCCTTCACGCCTCATCTCTACACAAGCCTCCTTCTTCCTCTTGACAAGAGATTCAACTTCTTTAGTAAACCACGGTTCCCTCGCTCGACCACTTCCTCCCTGCCTGACAGGTACATACTTATCAAGGACACGCAGTAGCTGTTCCTTGAACAAGCTCTACATTTCAATTGTGCCCAGCCCCTGCAGTTTCCTTCTCCATCCTATGCATCCTAAATCTTGCCTAATTGCCTCATAGTTGCCTTTCCCCCAGCTATAACTCTTGCCCTGCGGTATATACCAATCCCTTTCCATCGCTAAAGTAAACGTAACCGAATTGTGGTCACTATCACCAAAGTGCTCACCTACCTCCAAATCTAACACCTGACCTGGTTCATAACCAGTACCAAATCCAATGTGGCCTCGCCTCTTGTTGGCCTATCTACATACTGTGTCAGGAAACCCTCCTGCACACATTGGACAAAAACTGACCCATCTAAGGTGCTCGAACTATAGCGTTTCCAGTCAATATTTGGAAAGTTAAAGTCCCCCATAACAACTACCCTGTTATTTTCGCTCCTATCCAGAATCATCTTTGCAATCCTTTCCTCTCCATCCCTGGAACTTTTTGGAGGCCTATAGAAAACTCCCAACAGGGTGACCTCTCCTTTCCTGTTTCTAACCTCAGCCCATACTACCTCAGTAGACGAGTCCTCATCAAACGTCCTTTCTGCTACCGTAATACTGTCCTTGACTAACAATGCCACACCTCCCCCTCTTTTACCACCTTCCCTGATCTTACTGAAACATCTAAACCCTGGAACCTGCAACAACCATTCCTGTCCCTGCTCTATCCATGTCTCCGAAATGGCCACAACATCGAAGTCCCAGGTACCAACCCATGCTGCAAGTTCACCCACCTTATTCCGGATGGTCCTGGCGTTGAAGTAGACACACTTCAAACCACCTTCCTGCTTGCCGGTACACTCCTGCAACCTTGAAACCTTATTTATGACCTCACTACTCTCAACCTCCTGTACACTGGAGCTACAATTCAGGTTCCCATCCCCCTGCTGAATTAGTTTAAACCCTCCCGAAGAGCATTAGCAAATTTCCCCCCCAGGATATTGGTACCCCTCTGGTTCAGGTGTAGACCATCCCGTTTGTAGAGGTCCCACCTACCCCAGAATGAGCCCCAATTATCCAGGTATCTGAATCCCTCCCTCCTGCACCATCCCTGTAGCCACATGTTCAACTGCTCTCTCTCCCTATTCCTTGCCTCGCTAGCACGTGGCACGGGTAACAAACCAGAGATAACAACTCTGTTTGTTCTAGCTCTAAGCTTCCACCCTAGCTCCTTGAATTTCTGCCTTACATCCCCATCCCTTTTCCTACCTGTGTCATTGGTGCCTATGTGGACCACGACTTGGGGCTGCTCCCCCTCCCCCTTAAGGATCCCGAAAACACGATCTGAGACATCATGGACCCTGGCACCTGGGAGGCAACACACCAACCGCGAGTCTCTCTCGTTCCCACAGAATCTCCTATCTGTCCCCCTAACTACAGAGTCCCCAATGACTAATGCTCTCCTCCTCTCCCCCCTTCCCTTCTGAGCAACAGGGACCGACTGTGCCAGAGACTTGTACCCCATGGCTTACCCCTGGTAAGTCGTCCCCCCCAACAGTATCCAAAACGGTATACTTGTTTTTGAGGGGAATGGCCACAGGGGATCCCTGCAGTGTTTGCCTGTTCCCTTTCCGTCCTTCTACATCTCTCACTCATTACTTAGCATCACATTTTTGTCATGACTTAACTAGAGAGTAGTGCACTAGTAATTGTGCCCCACAAGTCATTACAAAACGTATAAACTCTTCAAATTCCACTGGGACTGCCGAAATGACCACTACTCAGGACAAAAGCATTTCACGAGGGTTGTCAGTAACAGAAGAAAATGACTATTGTAATGCACTTTAGGAAGAGCAGTGACAATGAAGGCTTTCTAATTTATGTAGCATAAACTGTACCCCTATCTACACACACAGACAGACACACACACACACACACACACACACACACAGAGTCACACAGTCTCACACACAGACACAGACACATACACACACAGACACAGACAGATACACACACAGACACACACACACAGACACACACACACAGACACACACTCACACAGTCACACACAGAGACACACACACAAGCGCACACACTCACACAGACACACACACACACATACGCACACACTCACACAGACACACACACACACACACACAATGACAATTAAGATGGACAAAAGTTTAACATATATACCATGAGTGGAAAAAGAATACAGACAAAATTCCAAAGGTCAAAATTCCAGGCTACAAGGTGGAAAGTTATTTTCTCAATGTTGTTTTGATTTTTGCAATGAAGACCAGCTATTGCCTGTAGAATGATGGTCCTTCTTCAATTCAATAATTGGTCAAGTGGGCCCACAGTGGATAAAAGAACCAATTTACAAATATAATTCAGAAACAAAAACAGAAGTTGCTGGAAAAGCTCAGCAGGTCTGGCAGCACCTGTGAAGAAAAATCAGAGTTAACATTTTGGGTCCAGTGACCCTTCCTGACACCAGAATTTAGGAATACCATTCACTGCCTTTATTTTCTATATTCTTTCATGGGACGGGAGTCTCTGGCAAGGCCATCCCCAATTGCCCTTGAACTGAGCGGCTTGCTCGGCCTTTTCAGGAGATGACAAAGAGTGAGCCACTTTACTGTGAGACTGGGAGTCACATGTAGGCCAGACCAGGCAAGAACAGCAGAATTCCTTCCCTGAAAGGGAATTAGTCAACCAGGTGGGTTTTACAACAGTCGATGAGAATTGTCACGGACATTATTATGGAATCCCTACAGTGTGGGAGCAGGCCTTTCGGCCCTTCAATTCCACACTGACCCTCCAAAGATCATCCCAGCCACACCCAACTCCTTATGCTAAGCCCATAACCCTGCATTTCCCATGGCTAACCCACCCATCCTGCACATCTTTGGACTGTGGGAGGAAACCGGAGCACCCAGAGGAAACCCACACAGACACGAGGAGAATGTGCAAACTCTATACAGACAGTCACCCAAGGGTGGGATTGAACCCAGGTCCCTGGTGCTGTGAGGCAGCAGTGCTAACCACTGAGCCACTGTGTAACTGAGACTAACTTTATAATTTCAAATTTTATTCATTGAATTTGAATTATATCAGCTGCCATAATAAGATTTGAACAGAATTTTAATTAGTAATGGGTTAAAGAGATATGGAGAGCGGGCAGGAAAGTGGAGTTGAGGCTGAGATGAGATCAGCCATAATCTAATAAATGACAGAGTAGCCTCGAGGGGCTGAATGGCCTACTCCTGCTCGTAGTTTTCATATTCTTATGCCACTGTTTCCCCTTCCAGGGAATGTAAATGAATTTTAAGAAAATTCTATTGGATCAATTGATCAGACTAGATCAGTTCTCCAGCAACTTCTGTGGGTGGCATGGTGGCTCAGTGGTTAGCACTGCTGCCTCACAGCACCAGGGATCTGGGTTCGATTCCACCCTTGGGTGACTGTCTGTGTGGAGTTTGCACAATCTCCCCGTGTCTGTGCGGGTTTCCTCCAGATGCTCTGGTTTCCTCCCACAGTCCAAAGATGTGCAGGTTAGGTAGATTGGCTGTGGTAAATTGCCTGTAGTGTCCAGGGGTGTGTAGGTTAGGTGGGTTAGCCATGGGAAATGTGGAGTTACAGGGATAGGGTAGGGGGTGGGTCTGGCTTGGATGCTGTTCCAAGGGTTGGTGTGGATTCAATGGGCCAAATAGCCTGCTTCCACACTGTAGGGATTCTATGATTCTTCCCCCACCTTCTCTCCTTACACCAATTTCTGATCATTCAGCAGCTCTGAGCACAGTTAAAGCTCTAATCCAACAACTCTGTGCAGTTAACTAAGATATTGGTAAATAACTCAGCGCAATAATGATCTATCCTTTCTGTTAACTGGATCCAAACAGATGGATAGGAGTGAGGAAATAGACAAAACTGTCCCAAACAAAACATCAAATGCAGTGAGTGTATGGCAGTAATTTAATCTCCTGTTCCCAGGAGGAATCACAGAGAGGATGGCGTCTGTCTGGCAGAGGGATTACTACCAATAATTCCCTGACATGCATCAGCATTGTTTGTATTATAAGTGGAGTTTTTAAATAGCTTTTGACAGAGACTACTTCTTTTCATGTCAGGGGTCAGTGCAGAATGAGGTAGGACCAAGCCTTATAAAGTATTCCACTGTGGACTAGGGCCTTGTGGGATATTATATTCAGCTGAAATCTCTTATAACATCAGGCTGCAGACTGAGCCCTGTCCAGTGTAGACCCCTACCGTCAGGCCGCAGCCTGGGCCGTGTCCCTCAGGCTGCAGTCTGAGCCCTCTCCCTCAGGCCGCAGCCTGGGCCCTGTCCATCAGGTTGCAGTCTGGGCACTGTCCCTCAGGCCGCAGCCTGGGCTGTGTCCATCAGATTGCAGTCT
>NC_063357.1:8635582-8656126 GCF_021869965.1 Rhincodon typus | reverse complement strand
TGGGCCCTGTCCATCAGGCTGCAGTGTAGGCCCTGTTATCAGGCTGCAGTCTGGGCCCTGTCCCTCAGGCCGCGGTCTGGGCCCTATCCATCAGGTGGCAGTCTGGGCCCTATCCCTCAGGCCGCGGTCTGGGCCCTGTCCCTCAGGCCGCGGTCTGGGCCGTGTCCATCAGGTTGCAGTCTGGGTTCTGTCCCTCAGGCTGCAGTCTGGGCCCTGTCCCTCAGGCCGCGGTCTGGGCCCTGTCCTCAGGCCACGGTCTGGGCCCTATCCATCAGGTTGCAGTCTGGGCCCTGTCCATCAGGCCACAGTGTAGGCCCTATCCCTCAGGTCATGGTCTGGGCCCTATCCATTGGGCTATATTGTGGGTCATGTCAGCATGTTTGATAGACATCAACTGTCAATATTGCATTACATTTACAGCTTAACTAATTAAACTACTTGGTATAACTCCAAATAACAGTTGAGCAATATTTCTAAATGTCAAAGCTAAATAGTTGTATTAAACACTGTGAAGGTGGCAGTGCAGATGATGCGTTGCACCTGTAGTATGTGAAAGGTAGTGGACACCAGATCTGGAGCCTGATTGCCTGCAGCTGGTGGAACTTTGGATCTGAGTTAGTGAGCTGAAGCTTGCGTTTTAGACGCAGTGATGCATCAGGAATGGGGAAAGTTACCTGGATGCTTTGTTCCAGGGGGTTGGGGGGAGCACAATCACACGCCTCAGGATATAGTCTTCAGGTTTGCTCTGTGGTCGGGGTTAGGAAGGGTGAAGACTGGTGAGATAGGTAGGACTGCTGAGAGATGTGAGCTACCCAAGGTTTGACCAACACGGACAGCCAAAAGATTTTACTCCCCGAGCCACAAAGGGTGAATAGGATTAGCGAGTTCAATGTGTAGCTCAAACATTGGTGTGCGAGAAAAAGATTTTGATTCATGGGACACTGAGACAGGACTGAACAACGTGGGAGCCGTATCTTTGAGAGGTGTGACACGAGAAACAGAATGGGAACAGAGTTCTGGGCCAATTCAATACCTGAGGCTGAACAGAGGGCATTGGGGGAGAGGGATCATGTGATGGGAAGTGTGGGATATTAAAGAGAAAGTACAGGGCAGTACTGCAGGATACTGGAGTAGGAAAGGATAACCAGAGGTGACTGGAAGGGACAGAGTGCACAAGCATATATCTGTGATGATAGGGACTCTTGTATTGCAGGGGTAGCGTCCTTGCCTCTAGACTAGAAAGCCTGGGTTCAAGTCTCATGGAGGTGTGTAATAACATCTCCGAACAGGAACAATATTATAGCAGTGATGGGTGAATTAAAAGCATAAATAAGTATGGTATGACAGCCATTCCTGAAACATTGGGGCTGCATGTTACAGGCCCATTGCTGGGTGTGTTTTGGGAACAGGGGCATGTAATAAAGGCTGGGTACCGAGCTCACAACCTTCCCACCCACTCCTCAGCTCACGCCCATAACACAGGCTGGAAGCAAGTGTCAGAACTGGCAGACCACTCACCATTTGGAAGTCAATAATTAAGGAACTTCTGAACTTGTTAAAAACTTCATGGACCCCAACATTACGTTGATCAAGCCATAATATGATGGGCTGTGAATAGGTAGATTCTTTTACTGTGCAGGGAACCCTGTTCCAACTGTGCAGGCCATTGGTGAGAGCACAGCTGGAGTGCTCCATATGGTGTTTGTTTCTTTAGCCAAGGAAGTAATGCACTCCCATTGGAAACAGTTCAACAAAGGTTCAAAAACAAAGTTGCGGGAAAAGCTCAGCAGGTCTGACAGCATCTGTGAAGGAGAAAACAGAGTTAACATTTCGGGTCCGGTGACCCTTCCTCAAAACAAAGGTTCACTTGGCTGGCTCCTGGGATGAAGGGGTTGTCTTATGAGGAAAGGATGAGCAGGACCTGTGCTGACTGGAGTTTCAAAGAACGGGAGAGGATCTTACTGAAATGTTTTGGGGGAGGGTGGGCTTGACAGGGTTGAAGCTGTGAAAAGCTTACCTGTTGTGGAGAATGGAGAACGCAGAGGCAGTTTCAAAATGAGGGACCTGCAGTTTGAGATTGTCATAGTCATAATCATAGAGTCAAACAGCACAGAAATATGGGGGGGTGGGGTGGGAATGGTGGGGGGTTGGGGGGTGGGGGCGGGATGGGGAATTACTATTGTCAATCTTTGAAATTCCGTGCAGCCAACTCCCCCAGAGAGCAATGGAAGGTGCATCATTGAACATATTCAAGATGGAGTTAGACAGAGTTTCGGTTGATGAAGGAGATGATGTTGATTGGTTGGGGGGTGGGTATGTGGTGGGGGGGTGGTTGGTGAGTTGTCAGAAACTAAACTGGAGTTAAGACCCCCCAAAATCATGGTCAGCCATGATGTTTTCAAATAGTGGAGCAGGCATGAGGGACCAAATAGCCTACTCTTGTTTCACTATATCAGGACGTTAGGCTGGAGCGTAGGCCCCAATCTCAGTGCTGGGGACAGATGCTGAACGCCTGACATTGTCTGAATTCGATCCTTTTCGTTTTGTTGACCTCTGACCCTGATGGTGGGGTGTGCGCAACTTAGTGTGACTGACACTGACCGGCATATTCCTGACCTTTCTGCCATCTGACTTCAATCTGCACGCCACTGCACTGAGACGAACGCCACCTTTGTCCGCTTATAACCAGCAAAAGATGGTTTTCCAAGAAATTAGAATGGGAAAGAAAAGCCACATTATTTTTTAAGAATGACAATTTTACTCGCGGCCTTTGTCCGTGGGAGTGCCTAGTGATTCCTGGAGACTCTAGGGCCACTGTGGATAGCTGGTGATCCCAGAGACAAAACCAGGGGGTGGGCAGAATAAAAATATTGGAGGTGGGAAAGTGTTAAGAGAAAAAGAATGGATGGCCCAGATTCACACTGCAGCTAAAATCCCTTTCCACTAAATCACCTCAGCAAAGGCAGCAAAGACACTCGGCATATATGGCGGGTTTAAAAAGATATATAATCGTTATGTTTTTGATTTTGTCAAGGCAAAGTGTATGCTGTCTGACATTGTGGTGTCTCAATTACCAACAAACTCCCACGCAACCCGAGATATCCAAATATTTGCCATATTTTTTAAAAAGTCTACAAAGGAAGAATGGCGTGTAGCCTCCCGCTGAGACATATAAAGTACCTCTTATGTTTACATCCTATTCTCATGCTGCTGCCTGAAGCATCTGACAGCTTGACACAGTAACAGATCCCTGGATTCTGCTCGTTGCGAGAGCGTTGTGAAGGAGAAAAAAAAAACCTGAAGAAGGTGTGCATTTGTATAGCGCCTTTCACAAACCTCAGGACGTCCCAAAAGCGCTTTACACAGGGGTAAGCCATTCAGCCCATCAAGTCTGCTCCTCCACCTTGTAAAATGATGACTGACCATCCACTCCAACTTCTTTTCCCCACATTATCCCCATATTCCGTTATAATAATGGCATTTAGACTCTGTAAATCTCTAAACAGATTCAAAGACTGGGGTTCTTCGGCAATCTAGGCAAGAGAATTGCAAAGGTTTACCACCCTCTGAGTAAAAACAAGTTCTCCTCTCAGTCCTAACTGGTTCCTCTCCTATTTTGAAATTGTGCCTCCTGGTGTCCCTGCTATAGGGAGGGTATTGTTCAACTTGAAAGGGTTCAGAAAAGATTTACAAGGATGTTGCCAGGGTTGGAGGATTTTTGAGCTACAGGGAGAGACTGAATAGGCTGGGGCGGTTTTCTCTGGAGTGCCGGAGGCTGAGGGGTGACCTTATTGAGGTTTATAAAATCATGAGGGGCGTAGATAGGGTAAGTAGACAAAATATTTTCCCCAGGGTAAGGGAGTCCAAAACTAGAGGGCACAGGTTTAAGGTGAGGGGGGAAAGATGTAAAAGGGACCTAAGGGGCAACTTTTTCACACAGAGAGTGGTGCGTGCATGGAATGAGCTGCCAGAGGAAGTGGTGGAGGCTGGTACAGTTACAACATTTAAAAGGCATCTGGATAGTCACAGGAATAGGAAGGGTTTACAGGGATACGGGTCAAAAGCTGGCAAATGGGACTGGATTAATTTAGGATACCTGGTCAGCATGGACAAGTTGGACCGAAGGGTCTGTTTCTGTGTTGTACATCTCTATGACTGTATGATTCTAGACTCTCCAATCCCAGAGGAAACATCTTACCTGCATCCACCCTGTCAATCCCTTTGAGTATTTTGTAAGTTTCAATGAAATCACTTCTCATTCTTCAAAATCCTAGAGAATACAGGCCCAGTTTCCCCAATCTCTCTTCATAAGACATTCCTGCCATCCCAGGAACAAGTCTGATGAACCTTGACTTCACTTCCCCTATAGCAATAAGACACCTTCCTGTGGTCAGGAGACCAAAACTGCACATGCTACTCCAGGTGCAGTCTATCCGAGCTCCTATACAATTGAAACATGACTTTAACCGGTGAAATTCTTTTTAAGCGTAGCTACTGATGTAACGGAGGAACATGGCAACTTGCACCCAGTAAGATCCTGCAAACGGCAACGTGATAATGACCAGAGAATCTGCTTTCTTTTGAGATGTGGGGTAAATATTGGTAGGTGATGCCTGCCCTACCATTCTGTGAAACTGTGCCACAGGATCTTTCCTATCCACTGGCAAGGCCTTGGTTTGAGTTACTTTATCTGAGAGCAGCAGCTCTGACAGTGCAGCACTCTCTCAGTAATGCACTGGTTGATGACTGTGTTCAAATCCTGGAGTGGGACTTGAACCCACAACCTTCATACGAGAGTGCTCGAGTGAACTTCAAATAGAAATGAGAACACTGATGAGTGGTAAAAGGTGACCTGGTCCAGCAGGTCTGCCTTGCCCTCCATGATGACCAGACTATTGTCCCTAAATACTTCCTCTTAGACCCACTTTGCAACCATATGATCTCCTGAGAGAGGCAAAGAAAAATTGAGATCAATGTCCAAAAATGGCAGAAAAATGATCTGGAAAATTCCTCTCCCACCCACTCCCCTTCAGTGATCAGATCCTGTCCAGGAGATGGCATAAAGAAAGGAAGAGTCGAGATGCTTTTAATTTTTTTTTCCATTCATGGGATGAGGGTGTCACTGGCTAGGCAGCATTTGTTGCCCAGAGGGGCAGTTCAGAGTCAACCACATTGCTGTGGGAGTCTGGAGTCACATGTAGGCCAGACCAGGTATGGATGGCAGCTTCCTTCCCTAAAGGACATGGGTGAACCAGATGGGCTTTTTCCCCATGATTGAAAATGGATTTGTGGCTCTCATTAAATATGTTTTATTCAATTCAAATATCACCATTTGCTGTGGTTGGATTTGAACCTGGGTCCCTAGGATCTTTGGATTAACAGTCCAGCATTAGTACCATTAGGCCGTTGCCTCCCCGTAATCTGTTCATATGTGTTAGAACATGTATCTGGGGTAGGAGGGATTTGGACCTGAACCTTCATGATCCAGAGGTAGGGACACTATCACTGCACTACAGGAGTCTCCAATGATAGGCCAACCAATAAGTTTAAGAAGATGTAATGAAAGCCCAGGCAGTGAGGGGAATGGGACAGGACAGGCTTGGCATTTGTTTGTTGTTAAGAATCTTAATTAGAAACATGAGAGACTTTGAATAGTTGCTTGCTCATCTAATTAGCGACATGCACAGAGAAATGTCCAAACTCCCAAGGCCACAGAACCATTAACACTCACTACAGAGATGGATTAAAATCACAGAAGCCTTTCATAATGATTAAAGATGAGCTGAGGGTTCCCTTTTGTGCAGCGACCCCTTGACTGTCAGGAAGCTCTAGCCAAAGTGGGACTGTTATTTTTGTTTGAGTCAAGCTGAACCAATTCCACAAGCAATAAATAACAACTCAATCTGTGATGCTATTATCTAGCAATCAGCCAGGCCTGATTATCAATAACATGGACGACATGACTCTTGATTAGAAATTGACAAAGAGATTACGTGAGGCAAAAAAAATTACGTGTCATTAAAAACAAATAAGGTGCTATGTTAGAAAGAGCTGAGAAAAAGAGAAGCATTAACACTGGGTTCGATTCCAGGTTTCACGATTTAGAAAGGGTATCACAGCCATAGAGAGAGTACAGGAGGCATTTAGTAGATCAGTGGCAACTGTGAGTGGGCTTGAGAATCTGGGGTTGTTCTCCTTAGAGCAGAGAAGGAGCAGGGGGAGGTTTGATTGGGGTGTCCAAAAATGTTGAAAATGGGGAGAAACTCTTTGTGAGACTGCAGAGTCGGTGTAACCGGAGAACACAGCTGTAAGATGTCTGGCAGAAGCAATCTTCAAGGGTGTTGAGGGCTGGGCAATTAATGCTAAGTGACGCCCACATCCATGAATAAACTTTTTTTTAAGAAACAGTAATTGCCAACTTCTGCCTCGGAAGGTTCAAACTCAGTCGACGTCCTGTAGGATTTTTTTGTGCCCAGTTTTCCGAGCTCCCTTATTCTTTACTTTGGAAAGGTTGATCTCCTCCTGCGTTCACTGCTTGTGCAAGCCTTCCAGCAACTGTCCATTGTCCCCTGCCCGCACTTGCATAGAACATAGAACATAGAACATTACAGCGCAGTACAGGCCCTTCGGCCCTCGATGTTGCGCCGACCTGTGAAAACCAATCTGAAGCCCATCTAACCTAAACTATTCCATTATCATCCATATGTTTCAGATGATCTCTCACAGCATCTCGAGGCCTCCTTATCCATTCCCTTTCTGAATCCATTCTCTTTAGATGCGGCTGACATCCCATCGTAGCTTCCTGGCTGGATCCTTTGCTCAGTCACCACTTTTGACCAAACTCAGCTCCTTTCGCAGGTGGTACATTAATCCAAGCTCTAGCCCCAACTCTTGAACTGCCTCACCTGAAGAAGGAGCGAGGCTCCAAAATCTTGTGTTTTCAAACAAACCTGTTGGACTATAACCTGGTGTCATGTGGTTTCTGACCTTGTCCACCCCAATCCAACACCGGCACCTCCACATCATGCCTTAGAAGTGGTCATGATGAGTCTTCCCTCTGACCTTTGCAAATGCGCACCAGGCAAGGGACATGTTGTCACACCCTGAGCTGTTCAAACGAGAAGTGTACCCAGCTGTCCAGGCTCTGGGGCAAGCGATTTCAGGTTGGCTGCTGTTCTACCGGGGGAGAAGCTTCATTTGGGCCCTGGTACCAACACTCACCTCAACCCCACTCCCGTACCCCAAGTCACCGGCTTAAGTTGGGCGTGTGAGGCCTCCATTCACGGCATTCACTCCATATCTGCCTGGGTAGGGTCTTGTGGTTTGGGCTAATACCAACAGATCTGCTTCTCCACCAACAACTTACATTTCTGTAGCACCTTTAATATAATGGAATGGCCCCAAGATGTTTATAGAACACAGTCAGATGACCAGAGGGTCTTAGGTTTTAAAGAAACATCTTGAATGAGGGAATGAAGTCTCCAGGAGCAGATCATTATTGGATAAACTTTATGAACTGAGGCTAATGCCCCTTCTGGGGCAGGTTACTTCTGCCTCCTTCATTGTTAACAGTGAATTAGGTTTCATATTCCTGCAGTGGGCACTATCCCAGCATCTCACCACTTACTTTGAACTCAGGACAAATGGAAGTCAACTACAGCACCCACCGCTCCACTGCTCGTCAGTCCTGTCTCTACACCAGAGCATGGCCAATACCCCAAGTAGATTTTGCCCCAAACTTCATCTCCCTCCCCCTGCTCTGATTGTGCATTCCTGCCCTGGCAATGGGCAAGAGATGTGAGGCGTGTTTTTGGAGTTGGGTTCAGTGGGCACCTGGAGGAGCTGGAGGTGAAGTCACTTATTGGTCCCAGATCATTTGTTGGGTGTAATGAAATATTTATTGCTGCTTTGAGGATGACAGCCATTCAGAGAGTGTGTACTGTTAAGACAAGAGTATGTTTCTTTTCAATGAGCTCCAAACAGCTTTCTGGCAGACTAACAAATACTATGCCAGCAAACAGGGAGTCAGGGAAAATTGGCCTTTTCTGTAGGAAAGGAAATTGAGTGTATACTGAACTTTGGGTCTGCTTGGAGCATGTTTTTGGTGAGACACACCTGGAGTACTGAGCGCAGTTTTAGTCTCCTTATCTCAGGGAAGGATGTTCTGATGATGGAGGGAGTGCACTGGACATTTACCAGACTGATTCCCGGGATGGCAGGACTGACGCATGACGAGAGTAAATTGGTTCTTCAATGAAGTTTATAAGAATAATTGGGTCGGGGGTGGGGGTGTAGCGTGGTGGGATCTCATAGGAACCTATAAAATTCTAACAGGGCTAGATAGGGTAAACACAGGAAGGACGTTTCTCATGACTGGGGAGTTCAGAACCAGAGGGTCGCAGTCTAAGGATATGGTGTAGAACATTTACGACTAAGGTGCGGAAGAAATGTCTTCACCCAGAGAGTGGGGAGCCTGTGGAATTCTCTTCCACAGAAAGCAGTTGAGGCCAAAACATGGAACGTTTTCAGAAAATAGTTGGATATAGTTCTTTGAGATGAAGAAATCAGAGGGTATGGGGGAGAAAGCAGGAACAGGGGACTGGATTGGATGATCAGCCATGATCATATTGAATGGCAGAGCAGGCTTAAAGGGCTGAATGGCCTAAATCTGCTCCTAGTTTATTTTTTATGTTTTATTGCACAGGTGAAGACTTGTTGAATGACTGAATCTTTGAACATTTTTCAGAGTGATTCAATTCAGAAAAGCTTAACCTGTGACAGACCAGACACTTGTCATTGTTTTTGTTCGATAGCACTCAGTCACCTCCTGTCCGCTACCTCATTTCCTGCCCGGATACATTTACTGCCATCGATCTTTCTGCAATCCACTTTGGGGCCCCAGACCATCAGGAACTCCTGTTCTACTCTTGCTGACCTTTGAACTTTCTCTGCACCCGGTTACTATGACCCATGAACTGACTGGTCCAAAAGAGGGACTAATTCCCTTGACTGATAATCTGCACAATATTGAGGCCAAGTCTGGCTTGCGCTACCTCGTTTCAAACCTGCAATGCCAGGAGAATTTGGGGTGGGAAGCAAGGAGGGAACAAGTCAGGATCTCACAGGAATCCTTGGCAAGGCAACCAGGGTGAGAGAACTGTTTAATTTGCAGGGTATTTTTTATAGGTGCTACCTTTTGGGGTGGAACATTTTAGCTTGGCACTGAAAAGCACTGGCAGCCAACAAATAGGCTTGTTTGGTGCCCCTCGGCTTTAGCAGTCAGTATGATTTAAATGCATTATGCACAGCTCAGATATAGTGCACCAAAGATGTCTTCCCTCTCAATTCTTGGTCAATCTCAGGTTCTCTTTTTACATGAAATACAGGAGTCATTCAGTCTCTTCAGCTTGCCCTGCTGATCAATAAGATGTTGGCCACTCAACTTCTCTGTCTCTCTGACCCCCGACCCGAACCCCCTCCATCCCATGAGAGACCAAAATATTTATTGAGACCCCCGTCTTCAGTATACCCAATGATTGAATATCCATAGCCCTCTGGGATAGAAAGTTCAAGAGATTCGTGACCCTCTCAATGTGGCTTTTGATGGTCCACTGGATTCAAGGCACCGTGAGAACAGACTAGGTAGAGAAGACAGCCTTAGATTTGATTCCCATCACACAGTCAACTGCCCAGTGTTGGGTTGGGACAGCAGTTGAGTGCTAAAGTTGGTTGGCCTTATGTTTTTGGGTTGGAGAAAGTAGAGTCAGGTTGCTGGCCGTAGATGAGGGAATTGTTGTCAGGCAGGAATGCTGCTTCAGATCACTTCCAAAGGATACATGCTATGTATCAGCATGGTTTGGAATTGAACTGGACTAGCTTACCCTGCTTGGTAGGGTAACTAGATAAGAAAGAGTAGGTGATGATGCCAGATATCAGTGAAAATGTAATCTAACAAATGCCCACACCTTCAAGAAAAATGGTGAGAGGAACAGAAGGGCTGGGTTGGAGATAGAAGGGATACTGACGGACAGGAATTAAATCTGTCTCAGATTTTCTCCCTGCACTGTGCTATGTTACCAGTCATCCATTTACTAAAGTATGAAGCACAAGTCAGTCCGTCTTCCGCATCTGCATTTGTTTATATTTCCCAGTTCAATGCAAACTTCAGTCTGCTCTCTCCCACTTCCCAGCAACTCCCCCTACTGGGGAAAACCAGCTCTTCAACATTTGCTCCAGTCAGTATCCGCTGCTATCTATTATCTGTGGAGCACGTTCTAGTTCTATCTTAAAGGGGCTGTCATTACAACACTGCACTGGCACAAGCCAAGGTATTTCCCTTAGTATAGCTGTGCCAGTGCTGTTGCTTTGGTTTCCCCTTATTGCTGTGCCAATGATTCCATTGCATGTACTCCCAAGAACACAGCTCTTTTTATTTGCTGTTTGTCCCACTCTTTTCTCCCTTGCACCTCATCTCTGTTAGGGCACGCAGGGCACTGCTGCTCCTGGAAGCAGTCAGCCCCACTTCTCACAGCTGGCCTGAGTGGAGCAGCCATTGGAAAGTTAGTTTCCTGGCTTTTTTATCCAGCGCCATGCCCTGCAAAAACTAGCAGTCTACAGTATTCGTTGGGAATAGTGGTTTGTGTTGGGGGTTGGAGTATGGAATGCACAGCAAGGATTGGCGTTGTGTGGGGAGGACTTATTCAAAGTCTGACTCTCCTTTCCCTCTCGCTTAGTTTAATATTCAACCTCTGGATTTGGGCATCATTGGCAAGGCCAATTTGTTGGCTATCCAGATTGCCCTTTATTCAGAGGCTTGCTGGGCCATTTCAGGGGGCAGTTAAGAGTCAGCAGAATTGCTGTGGGTCTGAAGTCACATGTAGGCCAGACCAAGTAAGGATGGCAGATTTCCTTCCCTAAAGGGCATTAGCGAACCAGATGGGTTTATACAGATCTGGCAGTTTTATTACCAATGCTAATATAAATATTTCATTGCACATTTATTTATGAACTGAGTTTAAATTTCCCAAGGACTATGGTGGGCTTTGAACTCCTGCCTGCTCTAGATCATAACCATAAGATGTGGCGGCAGGTGTATGCTCCACAGTTTAAGGAGATCATGGCCGATCTGATAATAACCACATCTGTTGCCTTTGTTGGGACTGCCACTCCATGTCATCCTGAGTTCCCTTTAACAGTGAGCCCTCCCACACTGCATACTGAGGACAGTTGATAGCCCAGAGCAGGAGAAAGCCCTTAGTTCCTGTAGCTCTTAGTTCTCCCTTTTGTGGCACGTTTTCAACCAAGCATCTATAGCGTATGTGTGTGGGCGCATGCGTCTGTGTGTGTGTATGTGTGCACGTATGTGTGTGTGTCTGTGCGTGTGTGTGTGTGTGTGCCTGAGTGTGTCTGTGTATGTGTCTGTGCATGTGTGTCTGTGCTTGTGAGTCTATGCATGTGTGTGTATGTGTGTGTCTGTGTGTATGTGTCTGTATGTATGTGTGTGTGTATGTACATGTGTCTGTGTCTGTATGTGTGTGTGTCTGTGCGTGTGTCTGTGTGCGTGTGTCTGTATGTATGTGTGTCTATGCATGTGTCTGTGTGCGTGTGTGTGTGTTTGTTTGTGTGTATGTGTCTGTATGTATGTATGTCTGTGTGTGTCTGTGCCTTCACAAGATTCCTTTGTCCCTTCCCTGCTGTTCGGGTGGCCTCCCTAACACAGTAACATGCCTGCCTGCTGAAAAAGACCCTGTGACAATTGTAGAGGCTCTGTTAGGGAAAGGTGACACAGGTCACCACATTAATGGCCAAGTGAGGAAGTAAGAACGTTGCTCATTTTCCTGCCGTGGGTACTGGCATCCTGCAGGAAGGACCACAAGCAGGACACAGACTTAGCTGGGCACTGCCTTCAACACAACAGAAAACGCAGGCATGCCCGGCACAAATTCCCTCCAGGTGCGGGATCTCAACTCCCCTGTCATTGCACAGGCCCCACAGCCGTGAGATTGCTATACAGCCTTGTTTGCCAGTCGGTGAGTTCGTTGGTACTTAGCTGGCAGTTGGAGGTGGGGGGTTGAGCTGCACAAGCAGCAACAACAAAAGAAGTTCCTGAGCTTCATTCAGAATTGACGCAATAAAACAAATGCTTTTGGACTCGTTCAGGATGAGATTTCCATGTCCCTCTGAAGGATCTGAGCTGTACCTAATGCATCTAAATAGTGGAAAGAGTGCAGAACTAATGCATGGTTGAACCAGGGTTCGGTAGACTGTTGGAGGAGATGGCAGGAGGTTATTGGTATCGGCAGCAAGCAGGAAAATTGGGATGCCCTGATTCCATAGTCTCTGCACCTCTCTGGGAGCGGGCTGCAATTCTGTATTGCTGGTGGTTTCAGTCTGCTGTGTGTCCTCGTACACGACTTTTCTCAAACTTCAGAGTCCTAGACTTGCTGTTTTAACGTGGTGTGATGTACAAGGGCCCAAGCGTTGGCCCCTGGTGGTAATTGTGTGCCGGCTGGACAATGATGAAGGCTCCCTGTGTCTCACAGGGTTTGCTGATTATGGTTTCTATTCCACGCCCGGCGATCAGCGGGCCACTTTCTCGTTTGCGGACTACGGCTCAGTCGGACTGCGGGCTGCTCAGATGCTGCGCAGCGAGCACGCTCCGTCAGCAAGCAGCCCCTCCCTGCACCATCTAACCAATGCGGATCAGTTTAAGAACCCAGGTTTGTGCTCCACATTCATTTCTTACGGTGGTGGTGAGGCGGAGGGAGGGAGGGAGGGGGGGTGCGGGAGAGGTTGGGGAGGGAGGAGGGGAGTGGGGTGACGGCTGGGTATATGGGGGGGTCGGTGGTGATGGGAGCGGGGAGCGCGGTGGAAAGGTGTGTTGGTGTGGTGAGAGTGGGAAACGATCTAATCTAATCTTAGAGCAACACTGCAGGCCTAAAGGCCACATCTCCACGTCTGTCCTGTGTGGCATGTTGTTGGGGAGAGGGGGAGTGGGGACTGTGAGCTGGGGAAGTGGGCTTCATAATCACTTTTGTCTTTTTCACAAGAGGGTAAAAAGATTTTATGCCTCACGTGATTCCCGACCAACCCCGCCACCCGCCTCCCCCACCCAAAAATAGCCATTGATCGATCATTTTATACATCGGTGACAGTAAATAATTATTTTGACTTCTGCATCAAATTGGTGTGTGTGCTGAATATGAAGTGGCCTCTCTCTCCTTTGGATAGTTTCTGTGCTTTTAAAAGGCTTACTATTTTGAGCGGTCATGTGTCTTTTCACCCCCCAGAAATGTTGCAATTTATAAACTTTTACAAAACACACACAGTCTCGACTCACTCTTCTGCCTCTCAGCAGCTCTCATGATATCATGGCGTGTCAATTCTATGGTTCCCTTTTACCTCTCTCCCACCCCCCAGCTTGCTACCCATCAATGCCAGCACAGGGGGAGGGGGTTAGAGATGGTATCCCCACTCCTGAGCCACAGGCTGTGCCGCAAGGTGTCACCAAAGCGGAGACCATTCTGTCTCCTTCCCTGGTCATAAAATCTCGGAATCCCTATGTTTATCGTGGTGACCATCAGTTCTGCGGAAGGGCCACTAGACCTGAAACATCATTTTCTTATCTCTCTCCCCAGTTGCTGGCAGACCTGCTGAGTTTCTCCAGTAATATCTGTTTCTGGGGCCCAGGAATCACTCCCACTCAGTGTGGAAGCAGGCCATTCGGCCCATCGGGTCCACACCGACCCTCCAAAGGGCATCCCGCCCAGACCCCCACCTCTACCCTATTCCAGTAACCATGCATTTCCCATGGCTAATCCCTGGACACTACAGGGCAATTTGGGTAGACAAACAGGAGGCTGGAAGAACACAGTAACCCAGGCAGCATTTGGAGGACAGGAGCAGTTGACGTTTCCAGTATTACCCTTTTTCCTGAAACATTGACTGTTCCTTTCCTCCAGATGCTGCCTCGCCTGCTGTGTTCTTCCAGCCTCCTGTTTGTCTACCTTGGATTCCACCACTGCAGTTCTTTTGTCTCTGTGGGGCCATTTAGCATGGTCCACTCACCTAACCTGGATGAATAAGCGAATTTATGTATTTAATTTTCTTCTACATTTTCCCTGCATTTTGGAGCAATTTCCATTTAGCCCCATTCCTCCCCCCAGCCCCCCACTTTGTGGGCACAGTCAAGGTCAAAGCTGTTCTCCTTGTGATAAGCCGCGATTTGACTGGCTGTTGAACACCACTATACTTTGGCTGGGAATGGAGTGATTTATTTTTCTCTAATCAAAACAGAATTTGGATGTGGGCTGGACCACGGTAAATAGCAGTGGCGACCAGGTGTTTTTTTATTCTTTATTCATTAACAGGATGAGGGCATCATGGCTAGGCAGCATTTATTGCCCATCCCTAATTGCCCAGAGGGCAGTTAAGGGTCAACCACATTAGAAATATAAAGAGGGTTAGGCTGCGAATCCTCAGCACCATCTGAGGAGAGAGACCTCAGGGTGCTGACCTCCCTTGGTTAATAACTTGACATCAGAATCAGTTGAGACCAACGTTTGTCGACCTTAAAAAACGTTAGCCTTGCCTCTGTCTCCACAGGTACTGCTCATCCTGCTGAGAGTTTCCAACACTGTTTTTTTGAAGTCAGCTTCTATCTTCTGCTTTTGTATTGAGGGCAAAGTTGTTTCATCTCTGAAAAGAAATGCTTAAAGGGGCTGTGTCGTCGCTGGGGGGCAGGGGAGAAGGGAAAATAGATTTGGAAATAATTTTAAGCAGCCTGAAAATGTCTCAGTTGGGTGGCACTCCAGTGTTTGATGCCGTGTCTTCACATTAGCATCGCACAAGTGTGAACCTGTGGTCCAGGCCAACACTTTGAGAGTGCGGCACTCTCCAGGGCATTGTCTCTATGGTATTGTGTCAGACTGGTGCCTCATCCATTAGTTCAAGTGGCTGTGAGAACATCCAGAGGCAACGTTTGCAGAAGGTGCAAGGGAGTTGTCCTGGACCCCGACCAAAACACATCTGAACTCATTTAGGATCTTGCTGTGCACATATTGAATGCTACATTTTCCCTTAACACAACGGCACATCAAAGAGAAAAAAACTACTAACTGTAAAACACTTTGAGGTTTTCTGAGTAAGTGAAAACTGCTGTAAGAATGTAAATTCTATTTGTGTAGGGAAATGTCAGTAAGTAAGACATTGGGTAGTGTCCCTGCCTCAGAGGCAGTGGCTCCAGGTTCGAGTTCCACTCCAGGACCTGACGGCTGAGGGAGGTGTGTTTGTAACACAGCCAAATAGGTTGATCATCAACCTGCAAATCCTTCCAGCACACAGCCACAGCCTATGGTAAGAGCGGGAGTGTTTCCTGGCACAGAAACAGGAACTGCTGGAGAAACTCAGCAGGTTTGGCAGCATCTGTGAAGCGAAAGCAGAGTTACCATTTCGGGTCCAGTGACCCTTCTTCAGAACTGATGGTAGCTGGGAAAAGGTTGGTATATATGCTGAAGATGGGGTGGGGGAAAGGAGAAGGAGTAAAGGATAGGTGGAGATGGAGCCCACAGAGAGAGAGAGACAAACAGTTGGGCAGACAAAGGAGCGGGTAAAGATCACCCTGGGAGAATGAAAGGCTGCCAATGGGTCCTTTCAATAGCTGACAATGTTTGTGATAGCAGCCGGTGTGACAACAAGGCCTAGTATGTAGGGGCTGGGGTAAGGACACGGGAGAAGTGCTCAGGCCCTAAAATTATTGAACTCCATATTGAGACCTGAGGGCTGCAGGGTGTCCAAGTGGAAAATGAGGTGTTGTTCTTCCAGCTTGTGTTGGTCTTCACTGGAGCACTGCAGCAAGCCTGAGATAGAGATGTTGGCCAGGGAGCAGGGTGGTGTGTTGAAGTGACAGGCAACTGGAAGCTCAGGGTCACTTGTGCGGACAGAACACGGGTATTCTGCAGAGCAGTCCTGCAGCTTGCGGTCATCCAGTCAGAATTCCTGGTCGGAGATAGTAGGAAAATTTCTGAAGAAGGGTCTAGGCCCTAAACATCAGCCTTCCTGCTCCTCTGATGCTGCTTGGCCTGCTGTGTTCATCCAGCTGTACATCTTGTTATCTCAGAATTCCTGGTCAGCCTTGTTTGTGGAAACTTGGTGTTTCCACTATCATTATCCATATCTCCAGACTGCAATGTGTTGTTATAGCAGCTCGGACACTGAGTGATCTCTAACAGGTCACCCGGTCAATCATTGCAAAGAGATATTTTTACTCACCACCTTACCAAACGTATAAAAGTGACAGAGCAGAGAGACATTTTCTGAAGAAGGATCCCGACCCGAAACGTCAGCTTTCCTGCTCCTCTGATGCTGCTTGGCCTGCTGTGTTCATCCAGCTCTACACCTTGTTATCTCAGAGAGACCTGTTCCCTCCCCATGTCTGATCCACAGCTCAGAATGACATTTCCCAGCTGACCTCCCATTTCCTTGGGTGCACAGAAGTGACAGAAGTGTAGGGTAAAATTCCAGGGTCCAGCAGGGGAAAAATACTCTGGGAAATTCGTTCTCAATACACCCTCCCCCACCACCTTCCCATCTCAGGTGATCAAACCCACTGCAGGAGATCCCATGGACTAAGCACATCCCACAGCAACGTCTCAAAAGTGCTTCACTCCTTGTGACATATTGCCTGCTGTTGACCTCTTCTATTTTATTTGGTGAAAATTGACATTATTTTATTTGATTTTGATTTTAGCATGTTACGTGTACTGAAATACAGTGAAAAGTTTTGTTTATGAGTGGTACAGGCAGATCACAGCAAGCAAAGGATGTACAGATCGAAAAGACTTAGAGGCATACAGGTTACGTAGCAGGTTACATTACTTGAGGTTAGAGTCCATTCAACAGTCTGATAACGGCCAGAAAGAAGCTGTTCCTGAACCTGCTGGTGCGTGTGTTCAGGCTTCTGTATCTTCTGCCTGATGGAAGAGGTTGTGGGAGATCATTACCGGGGTACGATGGGTCTTTGATGATGTTGGCCGCCTTTCTGCGGCAGCGAGCCGTGTAAATGGAGTCCATGGATGGAAGGTTGGCTTCCGTGATGGTCTGGGCTGTGCTCACAACCTTCTGTAGTTTCTACCTGGGATTACTAGTTCAGTGACATTGCCACTATGTTAACACCTCCCCTCTTAGACAACCTCAGAATCTGGTATTGAATTAGCGACATGACTACTCAGTAAAATGATACCACATAACTCCCGTTCCCTATTGTCAGTGAGTTCATGATTCGCTATAGGAACTTGTGTATATAATTAACAAACCAGCCTGGCTACAACATCCAGTCTGTTACAATCCCTGTAGAGATTGATAACTTTCTAAGGCAAATTAATTTCCCAAATGACCAATGGAAGTGAACTTGTAGACAGCATTTCACTTTTTAAGATGTTTAATGTGATGAGTAAATTATAGTCAACATTGATCAAACAATTAAACCAGAGAGTATTTGAGAAACTCAGCAGGACTGCCAGCTTCTGTGGAGAGAGAAACAGAATTAATGTTTTGAGTCTGGTGACTTCTTCCGTACTGTTCTAAAGAAAGGTCACTGGACGGAAAATGTTAATTGTACTTCTCTCTCCACACATGCTGCCAGACCTGCTGAATTTCTCATGTGTTTTCTCTGTTTGATTTGAAATTTCCCGTATCCTTTGACAATCATTCCTCCCCACTGGAATGCCCTTCTTCCCTGGAATCAATCTTGTAAATCTTTGCAGTCGTTTGAATACCGTAAACAGGGATCAAACCCGCTGACCCTCTAGATATGAGTGTATGACTTTGCTTCCATTAAACTGCTTCAGAAAGCATATCCCTGGCCTGCTGTGGTAGCAGCACAGTGGCTCAGTAATTAGCACTGCTGCCTTGCAGGGCCAGGGACCCAGGTTCAATTCCAGCCTTTGGTGGCTGTTAGTGTGGAGTTTGCTCATTCTCCCTGTGTTCGTTTGGGTTTCTGCTGGGTGCTCCATTTTCCTCCCAAAGATGTGCAGGTTAGGTGGATTGGCCATGGGAAATGTAAGGATAGAGTAGGAGAAGGGTTGGGTCTGGGTGTGATGCTTTTCAGAGGGTCGGTGTGGATTCGATGGCCTGCTTCCACACTGTAGGGAGTCTATGACAGGTATATGTAAATGAACTGATGGACAGCAATGATTGTACCTATGATCTGGAGTCAGCTATGAGGGCTGAATGGTCTAATTTTCTTATTGCTTATAAAGGTAGTCAACTGAGATTTCACAGTGTTACAGATGTTCCTCTTCACCACCATCCCCACTCCCCTACACCCTCCAGGCCTGTTGCCACCTCCACCAAAAATTTCTTCAGGTGTTCGGGCAGGAGGTTCATTGTTGGAGTTGAGTTTGGGCCAACTTTCGCCTTCAGTGCGATAGTGCTGGAGTCAGATTAAAGCCGGTTACATACGATTCGCCAAAAAAAGGCGATTTTAGTTGCCTGCTGAATAAAGTTCCCCTTGTTGTGTTTTTTTTTCAGTTCGCTCTGTACTGATTCTCAGCTGTGCCATCTCCATTTCTCTACCCAGGAGTGCACTCCTTGCGTGACAATATCGGTCCTAACCTGTTAGCCTGACTCTGCATGCAGCCTTGTGCCCTGAGGTCACAGTTTAACTTGTTTAAAACGTGGTTCCATGGGTAGTGCTCTTGCTTCTGAGGCAGAAGATTTTTGTGTTCGAATCCTACTTCAGGCCTTGAGTGTAAAAGTCCAGGCTTGATTACAGGTGGCCATTTACCTTTTGCAAATTGGTTCTCATACTTCCTGTCATGTTGATGGTAATTGGCTAATAAATCAGTCATCCATCAGGAATTGATAAACTATGCGGGTTAGTTTATTAAACACAGTAAAATACATTATAAGTTAAGCAGAGATAACAAGGTGTAGAGCTGAATGAACACAGCAGGCCAGGCAGCATCAGAGGAGCTGACGTTTCGGGTCGGGACCCTTCTTCAGAAATGGGGGAGGGGGAAGGGGGCTCTGAAATAAACAGAGAGAGGAGGGGTACGGCTGGGGAAGGTAGGTGGGATGGTGATAGGTGAGTGCAGGTAGAGAGTGGCGGGGATTGCTCAGTGAGGTGTGAGGAGCGGATAGTTGGGAGAGAAGATGGACAGGACAAGGAAGCGGGGATGAGAGGGAGGATTGGTCATAGGATGAGGCTGTGGGTGGGGAGATTTTGAAACTAGTAAAGTCTATGTTTAGGCCATCGGGCTATAGGCTCCTGAGTGGAACATGAGGTGCTGTTCCTCCAGTTTGCGGGTGGCATCATTGTGACACTGGGGGAGGCCCAGGATGGACATGTCACCCAGGGAATGGGAGGGGGAGTTAAAATGGTTGGGGACCGGAAGGTGTTGCAGAAGTTAAGCAGACATGTAACTGCATTTACTGCTAATGCCACCATTAGGTGGTTAAGTGCCTCCGAAGGAACACAGGTATGCTGTGCTGCTATGTCACTGCAGAGTGACAAAATGACAGCTGCCAGGGACACCATCTGTGTTTGGAGATAGTAAGAACTACCGATGCTGGAGGCCGAGATAACACAGCGTGGAGCCGGAGGAACACAGCAGGCTGGGCAGCATCAGAGGAGCAGGAAAGTTCTTCTGAAGAAGGGTCCTGACCCAAAACGTCAACTTTCCTGCTCCTCTGATGCTGCCTGGCCTGCTGTGTTCCTCCAGCTCCGCAGCGTGTTAACACAGTGTGTTTACTGCTTTGAGAGTTGCCTGGTCCATCGTCATCCACATCCAATTGTGGATCCGACAAGCAATTAACTGTCTATCGCCAGCCCCCGCGCTGAGCATGCTCCACAAGTGGAGTACAGTGACGTCAATGACACGTGTGCAGATGCTTCTTACCACAGCCAGCAGATGGCACAACCTGCCTCTGTGCATACACAAGTGCCCACTTTTGGCATTGGGGATAATCGCTCCGTTCTGTGTGCACAGCCTGCAGGCCCACAGCAAGCTAACTGCCAGGCAGAGTCACAGCATTGTATGTGTTTCTAATCAACCAGTTCAGAGATATTATTACACACCTCTGGGGTGGGTGAGACCTGGTCATAGGCTCCCTAACCCAAAGGTAGGGACACTACCAATGCGCCACAAGAGCCCCGTGCAACATTGTGTACATATGACACAGGATTTTAAAGGAGACCCCTCGTTAAAGTTCCTCATTTTGCAACCATTCTGATATCTCTTTATTACTTTAAAGTGCACTGTTGCCTACAATGAACAGGAAACACTACCATTGCAAAGATATATGATTGGCAGGAAGTGCCTTGGATTGCCGTAAGGTTGTGAAAAACACCATATAAATGCAAATTTTTCTTTCTTCAATAATCTTTTCCTCACTGTTGTTTGTCTTGACCAACCCTGTGAGATCACTTCTCTGTCAGCGCCTTTCATGTCCGAGAAACACAAGCGTTCCGAGGTGTTTGGCCTGACCCTCAGTCAGACAGGAGACCGCAGCCCCCTGCAACTCCCCGACACACACACCCCCGCT
>NC_063357.1:8563579-8625582 GCF_021869965.1 Rhincodon typus | reverse complement strand
GAAAAGGGTCTAGGCCCGAAACGTCAGCCTTTCTGCTCCTATGATGCTGCTTGGCCTGCTGTGTTCATCCAGCTCTGCACCTTGTTGTCTCTGTTACTTAACAGGATGAGTTTTAAAAAGAACTCAGAAAGTTGTCTCGCCTCCGAAAGACACCCAGACCAACACTTGGACTGAAATAAAGGGGGAAATCCCAGGGAGCGTTTCAGCTCAGGGCCTCATAGCCCTCTCTCCGATCACCCCTCAAACTCCTTTGCTGGGAGGAAAGTGGCCCTGTGGCTACAGTTCCTCATTCTGTAACCATTCTGATGTCTCTTTGTTACTTCTCATGGACCCTCCCATCCTTCCTAAAGTGTGGCCTCCTGAGCCGAATTCAGTAGCTGAATTGTTAGCTAACCACTGCACTATACAAATTGTATATGTACAACTATATAGGATATTTAGGTTGTATACCAATTTCTATGGCATACATCAATATACATAATAATCTAATATGCGATAGATTATATATGTATCAATATAGATTGCATACGTTTCATTGCATAATATATCATATTTCATATATTGCATAATGTCAATATATATTGCTTCAATCTCAATATAAGAGCACAATAAGAAATAAGAGCAGAAGTAGACCATTCAGCCCATCCAGTCTGCTGCACCAGTCAGTGAGATCACAGCTGATCTGATCATCCTCAACTCCATTTTCCTGCCTTTTCCACACAACCCTGATTCTCTGACTGACTAAAACTTTTTCTGCATATATAATCAACAAATAATAGTCACCATTGTGCCACAGTCTCATTAGAGAGGGATGACTGGTGGTGAGTTTAACCTGGGGGCCACCATGCCTTAGGTGAGGGGCAAAGTTGAGAAGGTGGGATGGTGCCAGAATTGAATCCACACTGTTGGAGTTACACTACATCACAAACCAGCTGTCCAGCCAACTGAACTCCATAGGTCAATATCAATGGTATATATCAATATATGGTATGTATCTCTCTCTCTCACTCTGCGTGTCATTCATATGTGTCACCTCATTGTAGATTAAGTTTACTGGCTGGATTTAACAGGAAACTGTTCACAGACAGACAGTGCCATTGGCATAGTGACTCCCCAAGATCCCACTGCTGCTTGTGTAAGCAAACAAAACAAAAATGGAGTTTAAATGGCTCCAAGGTAGATGCTGCCTGTGAACTCTCTGCGCTGTTTCCTCACCCTCCACACAATGTGCATATCAGACAGACACAACCAAGTTGAACTGCCTCCTGTGGAACTAATGAAAGCCCTCTGTCCATTGGGAGCTGGGGGGGGAATGGAGTCACTGCTGCACATATCCACAACTGTTGGTGTAGGTCAAATTGAAGAGATTCGCGCAGGCTTTGAGAACGTAACTTGAATTGATTTTTATTATAATTTCAGTTCGTGTTTTCTTTTGACTCCACTCAAAGAAAACCTCTGTAATTTTCAAACAAGAAAGACGTTTTCTTTGTACATGACGGATTACATTCCCCATGTCTTTTGGGAGCTTTTGCCTTGTGCCTTTATTTCCTGCATGTGCTAAATGTCAAGATATAAGTGGGCTTTGAGCGAATGTTTTTTGTGTACTTGCAGTGGGACCATTCACTGCCCCACACCCACCAACATCCCCTGCCGTTAACCTGTTTCTCATGTGTATGTGTGTGTGTGTGTGTGTGTATGTGTGTGTGTGTGTGTGTGGCAAGATGCTTCAATCAGGGGGCACTGCCCAAGGTCACTGTATGGTGACTCCCAACTTACTCATGCATTTGGATTCCCCTTTTTACTAGTCATGCTCTTTGGGATAAAGTCACAGTCCATAGACTACAGTGGCATGACTGTGTCACCCCATCGACTCCTTTAAACAGAATGTGACCTTTGATCTGAGTAGAGGTTGCTAACCATCCAGGATTGCCCTGGAGTTTCCGGGAATGAAAGATGAATGTTCTGGATGTGGTGAGGAAGATCACAGAGCTGTTAAAAGAAGGGGGCATTTTGTTTTTAACCTTCTTTGAGCACTTTGAATGATTAGTTAGAAAGCAAGGGGTTGGGTCTGGGTAGGATGTTCTGAGGGTCAGTGTGGACATGTTGGGCCAAAGGGCCTGTTTCCACACTGCAGGGATTCTATGATTCAATCATGGGATAGGTTGGGAGAAGGATTTTTTGGCTTGGTTGGTTGGGGGCAGAATTGGAGATCCTGTGGCAAAACGTTCAGGAATATGCCCAAGTCGGATTTGGCAACCCTATATCCAGGGCTGGACAGTGTTCCCTGGTGAGACAGCGCCTCCTTCAGGGTTTTGTTGGTTGGCACTAAGGTCATTGAAGGAACTGTTAGCATTGATTAGAGCTCAGCCTGAGGCCCTTCCTGTTTACCCATCACATTGTCAGGATAGAGCAACAATATTCACACATGGTGCCTCTGGGACCACCATGTCTCTCTGTCCTCCACTGTAATAATGCTCATGCATATTGTTTTATAAAGACCTAAACAGATTAAAGACTGCAATAAACAATGGGCATTCAGTCCTCCAAGCTTCTGGCTTTACTTGCACGTGGTTGGACGGTCAGACTGTTACAGCAGCAAGTTTTGCAAACTAAGCCATTTCACCGGGAGTCAGGAGAAAGATTCCAGCCCCACATTCTTGTGACCTCCCATTGCAGTGTGATGGGGCATCTCCCGTCCATGTGTGTGTAGTAGTGAAAAAGTACTAGGAGCAGCAATAGGCCATTCGGCCCCTCATTGCCGGCTTCGTCATTTAATACCATCATGGCTGATCTCATCTCGGCCTCAACTCCACTCTCCTGCCTGCTCCCCATAACCCTTCAACCCATTACTAATTAAAACTCTGTCTGTCTCCTCCTCAAATTTATTCAGGGTCCCAGCATCCGCCTCACTCTGGGGTGATAACTTCCACAGATCCACGACCCTGTGAGAGAAGTAATTCCTCCACAACTCTCCCTTAAATCTGCCATCCCTTATCCTAAAACTGTCACCTCTTGTGGTGAATCATGACATTTTGCCAACCGGGGGGTGGGGAGGAGAGGTGGGAGGGGCAGGTGTAGCAAGCGAGAGAGAGGACAAGAGAGGGAAACGTTTCAGAGGATTGCTGCTGAGATAGTAGGAACTGCAGATGCTGGAGAATCCGAGACAACAAGGTGCAGGGCTGGATGAACACAGCAGGCCGAGCAGCATCAATGTTGTGTCAGAGGATTGCTGCTATTGGAATTGGCTGCCTGATCTCGCAGAATCCTCTTCAGTGCTCTGACTCTCTGTAGAGTGAGGACCTACACAGCAACTTCATACAGACTGAAATAAGCAGAGCTCTGTGCAGACCAGCCGGCTGACCTGTTTCTCGTCACTGAATTCTTTGTTGAGGAACATGAGTGTTGCACATATGAGCGTGATTTATTTTGAAAAGTTTCCTGTCCTCCTTTACTCTCCAGCATCCCCCACCCCTTGTTCAATCTCCTCTACGTCCATCCGCTGCGCTGCATGCGAGGATTTTGTCTTTCCAATCGGAATACGCTCTCTCTCCGACACAGTGATGGGCCCAGAGAATGACAGCCTGTCCCTGTCCAACTGAATTCCAGCCTCTGGTGTCATCTGTACAGAATTTCCTCAGTGGTTTTCCCGATCTCCCACTGTAATGCCAGCCAGAAATCCCGGGAGAACGTGGCTGGTTCCACTCAACATTTGTGGAAGTGACGGCTAAATGTCTGGAGGGAATGTTTCTGGGAGATCAAAATGATCGCACCCACAGCCAGAGACTCAGCAGGCTGAAGCAATGAGTTGGATTTATTTATAAAATCAGAGAGAAGTCATAAAACACAGAGAGTTTGTCCACTGGGATTTAGAACGTCCAGTTCATCAGAACTCTCGCCAGCCCTCCTTTGATATGGCTCAGCGGTTCGCACTGCTACCTCACAGCACCAGGGACCCGGGTTCGATTCCACCCTCGGGTGAAGTTTGCACATTCTCCCCGTGTCTGCGTGGGTTTCCTCCCACAGCCCAAAGATGTGTAGGTTAGGGTGGATTGGCCACGATGAGTTGCCCCACAGTGTTCAGGGATATGCAGGCTAAGTGGGTTAGCCATGGGAAGTGCGGGGATAGGGCAGTGGATCTGGATGGGATGTTCTTTGGAGGGTCAGTATGACCTGCTTCCACACTGTAGGGATTCTATGATCAACATGTTGTGAAATCAAAGCCACCTTTCGCAGTGATGCAGAGCTGACATGCCCTTGTGTGGGGAGCTTCGGTGAATACATAAGTCTGCTGGTTGAACTGCCTTCTGAATCCAGCAGAAATAAAAGAGTCGTTGCCTGGCCTCTTTGAGAAAGTTACAGTGGTATCACTGAGTAACAATGGAAAAACCATGTAAGAGTTTTGGACTGGCTGAGATGTAGGTGAGGCAGGTTTAATACGTACCCAGTAAAGACAACTTGTAACCTTCATCACATCGCAACCGTATGAACACCACTGAACATTTGGGGCCAATCTAGTGAGTTTTTTTTTATAGAATCCCTACAGTGTGGTAACAGGCCCTTCAGCCCAACACGTCCACACACACCCAGACACATCCCCCTATAACCCACCTAATCTAGGCATCCCTGAACACTATGGGCAATTTAGCATGGCCAATCCACCCTAACCTGCACATCTTTGGACTGTGGGAGGAAACCAGAGCACCCAGAGGAAACCCATGCAGACAGGGGGAGAATGTGCAAATTCCACACAGACAGTCGCCCGAGGGTGCTGTAAGGCAGCAGTGCTAACCACTGAGCCATTATGCCGCCCCCAGCTTACACTCTTCTGACCCAAAGTCAGAGGCGTTATCCACTACGCCACTGGCACACTACGATTGTTATTCACTTGTCCCTGACATTAACACCTTAACTCATTCTGCTAATTCCTAAAACTAAAGCCCTTTCAGAGGTAAATTAAACACGTAATCACCTTTATTTGGAAGGACACAGCTGTGTTGTATTATTGTGAATTTAAAACTAAGATACAAATTTGGTGAATTGAAATCAAATTTACAGAAATGGAATGTTGGTGTTCATGTTCCACACTGGGTCCCTTGCAAACCACTTCACCTAATCCCATCGGCATATCCTTCTCAGACAACAAGGTGCAGGGCTGTATGAACACAGCAGGCCAAGCAGCATCATAGGAGCAGAGAGGCTGACGTTTCGGGCCTAGACCCTTCATCAGAAAAAAGGCATATCCTTCTGTTCCTTTTTGCCTCATTACTTAGAGTCAAAGAGTCATAGAGGTTTAACTGCATGGAAACAGGCCCTTCGGCCCAACTTGTCCATGCCACCCAGTTTTCACATTTAAACTAGCCTCATTTGCCTGCGTTTGGGCCATATCCCTCTGTACTTATCCCATCTATGTACTGTCTAAATATTTGTTAAATGACAAAATTGTACTCACCTCCACCACTATGTCTGGCAGCCCATTGCAGACACTCACAACCCTCTGTGTGAAAAAATTGCTGCCTTGGACCCTTTTGTATCTGTCTCTCTCACCTTAAACCTATGCTGTTGAGTTTTAGACTCCCCTATCCTGGGGAAAAGCTGTTGACTATCTACCTTATCTATGCCTCTCATGATTTTGTAGACCTCTATAAGGTCACCCCTCAGTCTCCTATGCTCCAGGGAGAAAAGTCCCAGCCAATCCAACCTCTCATCATAACTCAAACCTTCCAGTCCAGGTAGCATTCTAGTAAATCTTTTCTGCACTCTTTCCAGTTTAATAATATCCTTTCTATAGCAGAGCAACCAGAACTAAACACAGTACTCCAAACGTAGCCTCACCAGAGCCTTGTACAACCTCAAATTATATAAGTAACCCTTAAATGGATGTATGCCATTGGCTGTAATCATTCCATGTGGGAGCAAGTTTCATATTCTCATCACTCATTGGTAAAAAGGTTACTCCCAAATTCCTGAATGGATTTATTGGATGCCGTCTTATACTTAAAAAGTGTTCACATGGATTACACAGTGGTGAACATCACAGAGTAATGTGCACTTTGTTGAAGGGTCTAATCTGCCTTTTTATATGTGTGCTGTCTCCTGAAGTTTTTAAATGTTAGTCCATTGTTGTTTTCTTTACTCATCCTTGGGACAAGGCTGTCCCTGACAAAACCAGCATTTATTGCCCGTGAGAAGGTGACACTGCTGCAGTTCGCGTGGTGTAGTGATACCCACAATGCTGTTAGGGAGGGAATTCCCCGATTTTGACCCATTAATACTGAAAGAACAATGATAATAGGCTCAGAGAGGGACTTGCAGATAGTGGTATTCCTATGTATCTGCTGTCCCCGTCCTTCTAAGTGGAAGAGGTCACGGGGTTTGGGACCTGCTGTTGAGAGAGCCTTTGCTAGTTGCTGCAGTGCATCTTTTCGGTGGTCCACGCTGCTGCCCATGTGCCCCAATAGCGTAGGCATTGGATGCTGGATAGGGCACCAATCAAATGTCTGCCTTATTCTGGACAGTGTCAATCTTTAGAGTACTGTGTGGGCGCCACTCCTCTGGGCAAGTGGTGTTGGGGGTTGGTGTTCCATGCACTTTGGACTTGTGCCTTGTAGATGGTGCACATGCTTTGGAGAGTCAGTAGGTTGCTGCTGTATTCCCAGCCTCTGCCCTGTAAAAGTCATTGCTTAGCTTTCTCCTCTCTGTAGAGCTGGTTGAGGTGACACACATCAATGATTGTCACACCCTTTGACAGCCTTTTCAATGTGGATCATAGATGGCTTCACAGGGGCAGCAGGAAAACTTCCCCACGCCCCCACCCCCACTATCGCCAGCACCACCGTCTTCTGCAAGTTTGGGATGGAGTCTTTACTTTTCTCTTTAAATGGATTGACCCAGTGCTAACCATCAAAACCAGTCAACTCATTGCCTAAACCACTCTACATTCAATCTTGCACCTTTGTCATTCCAGTGCTTAACGTACCTTTGACATTCCCGTTAAAAACAAAATTAGCTGGTGACGTTCAATAATAGGACTATGTCCCTGACTTCCCTGACACTCAGGATTTCCTGGAGGAACCTGCACCTGGGAAAGGCTGGTGACCTGTCCCAGATCCAGCAGGGAAGGTCAGTTCTCTTCCACGGTTACCGCAGCAGAATCCCCAATTCTTTCTTCCTGCTCTGTGTTTTTCAGCACCGTTTGTTACTGACGTTGGTGAGACCTTGCTGAGGTCCCATGTGTGTCAGTATGATCACTGCGTAACACAGTCCGATAAAGTCGGTGCTTTAGTTAAAGATGGTGAATGAAGGGCAGGGGGCAGACAGACGCCTATCACGTTCACACAGGGCAATTTACACCAGATAAGAAACCAAAAATGACGGAGCGTGGAATGAGTTATGTTTATTTTGACATGATAATAATAAGCTACCTCCAGGAAAATACAAATGATGGCACCCCAACATGGTGCCACTGGTGGGAGAGTCACAGTGTTTGGCATTAAGAGTAGGTTAGCAGCTAGAATTTCTGCCTGTTTAATGAATTCTATCTACCTAATAATATCACGAAAGCATTTAAGAGTTGACTTTAATTATATGCATCTATTATAACTTCAGTGCCTGTGCTTTTGTGATTTAATCAGGCACCTCTGAATGCCTAATGAGTCTGTGTGGGCATGTTTCCCTACTGTTTGGAGGTTTAACAAGGTGCTGATGCTGTGGCTGTGATACCGCGCTGCAATTTATGTTAATAGCCGTTAAAAGTGCGTGTGAAATTCAGAGTGGAAGCACAGGAACCCATTTACATATTGTACCAATTAACATTGGGAAGAAGGGTGAGGGAATTTCTGTTAGTTGGTAATCGTCAGGAATGCACATAAAAGATGGTGAAAACCTTTGATTCCACTGTGTGCTGGTGTATTTACATGTTTGCCCAGTGCCTTTTTTGAGATGGTGCTGCTGCAGATAGGATGGATGGAGAGAGGAGGTGGTGGAAATGAGCAGGAACCAATTCTAGTCACTAAAGCTGGAGAGATTTCCAACGAGGCCATTTGGCCCATCACACCTGCGCCAACTCTTTGAGCCAGCTGACCAATTTAGCCACAAAGCAAACCCTTGCAACAATCCCTGAACATTAGACCCTTCAGTTAGAAGTCCAGGTGCCTCTTGAAAGCTTTAAGCCATATTCTTTGTGGGGGTTGGGGGGTAGTCTCAGCACAGGAGCTCTTATTTTGTCGCCTTGTTCCAGAAAGATTTTAATTAGTTCTTTCCTCATCACTCTTTGGTCGTAGCTACAACGTAGTAAGCCAATATCGAGTGGTCCTCCAGTAGGCCCCATCAGCTGAGCTCTCAAAATCTGCAACACACTTTCCGCCAGGTTCATCGGCGTGCAGAATTAGATGCCTGCAGGCCCACTAACTTGGGACCAAAAATGGACACCCTCCAGCCCCTACCCCAAACTCTTTCACCGAGACTATCCCCACACAATGACCCAGCAGGTGGGAGACTGAGGATGTGACTTGTGAATAATATGTAGTATCTATGGGCACGGATAGCGTGAATAGCCAATGTCTTTTCCCCAGGGTACGGGAGTCCAAAACTAGAGGGCATGGGTTTAAGGTGAGAGCGGAAACATGTAAAAGGGACTTGAGGGGCAGCAGAGTTGTTGTGTGTATGGAACGAGCTGCCAGAGGAAGTGATAGAGGCAGGTACAGTTATAACATTTAAAAGACATTTGGACAGGTACATGAAGGATTTAGAGGGATGTGGGCCGAAGCAGGCATAGACGAGTTGGGCCGAAGAGCCTCTTTCTGGGCTGTATTACTCTGTTTACCAGGAGTATGACTGCCTTCTACTGGCGAGTGTAGTGTGATGGCTAATGGATGGTTTGACAAGAAGTTGACACGTTTGCACTTGTGAGGTGAATCCAAACCTTGGGATCCATAACACAGTCATCAATAAAATTTACTAAGGAATTCAGGAGAAACACCATTGATTGTGAGAATGGGGAATGCGCTGCCATAAGGACATGAACAGCATGGAAGTCAGATAGACACGATGGAGAATAAATAGAAGAAGATGCCAATGGTGGCAGACGGGGCTGTGGCAGCGGGTGGGGAACACTTGTGTGAAGCATAGACCAGTTGAGCCAAATGGCCTGTTTCTGTTCTTTTTTTATTCGCTCACAGGGCATGGCCATCGCTGGTTGGGCCAGCGTTTATTGCCTGTCCCTATTTGTCCTCAAGAAGGTGGTGGTGAGCCACTTTCTTGAACTGCTGTAGACCACCTGCTGTAGGAACACTCAACAGAGCTGTTAGGAAGGGAGTTCAGGGATTTGGGAAGAGTGACACTAAAGGAGCGGTGATATCCTTGCAGACTTTATTGTGCTTCGAGATGGTAGTGGTCTAAACCTGATGTGAATGACACCAGTGACGTTGAGTGGATATCTCACCGTGCTAGGTTGTGAAATTGCTGAGAACTCACTGTGATCATAGATAACCCTGTGAGGGTACAAGCCCAAGCAGTCTATCCTCCGTGCCCAATTGACATGTTTAATGCTCACCTCAGTCTCTGAACTGAAGAACAGTCACCCACAATCTTCAACCAATTTTGGTAAGAAATATTGCCCGCATCCACTGATCAGGTGGCACTACCGATGTGATCCAGGGATAAAAGGAATGTGGTTGGACAGTTGACTGAAACCAGTGTTGTTTCTGTCAGACATTGTCACATAGTTTTGGGAAGGATTTCAAAAGGGAATGTGTATCTTCTTGAACCGCCCCCTAGTCCAAAGTAGGGAATGAGATTCCCGTTGGCTTGCACTGGAGTGACGCCGGTTCCTGGCACTCTGATGTGAAGGGGCACAACTGCTTTGGGGTATTGTTAATGCTGTGCCGCTGTGGTGCCACCTCTATGTCTCCTTTCTGCCCCAAGAAGATCTCTGACCCACCAGGGTTCAGCTGAAATGACTCTGTGCTTAGGGCCACAGTGGGTTAATTACATTAGGTTTGGGTAGGTAGTTGGGAGCAGGCATTGCAAGCAGGCTGGCAGTGTTTAAGAGGGCCTTAAGAGTCTTTCTTCTGTCCCTAACAAAAAACATCTTGAATTTAGATTATGAGCAGTTTGGTGACATTTCTAAACAGAGGCTTGCAGCCTTGGCAGTTAGTTAAGGGGCTGTAGAGGGGTCGGCAGGGAGAGGAGACAGAACACATCCAAATTGCTGAAGTTCCTCAGAAAAGGAACCTTCCCCTCAGCCATGTGACTGCTGTTCAGAATCGAGGATGGTTACAAAACTTCATGCTCAAAGCGATAATTGGCAGAGGGTTCAATGAGATGCCGTGGACCCGTTAGACACAAACAGTACACACTTTGCGATTGATTTTGTTCTGGGAGGTTGGGGGAGGTTGCGGGAGGTTGCGGGTTGGGTGTGATAGTGGGTACAGTCAAACCTGTCCCAATGGTCACCTAGTTTGAAGTCGCCTATCTTAAGCAGCCAGTTCTTCTCAGAACCAACAAATTTCTAATTTAATTAAATAGGGTCTGCACCCGGATTAAACAGCCACCTGCTAACGTGGCCACAACCACTGGTAAAAATGACAGGTAAGCAATGTAAGTAAATTGGAACCTGCATCTTAGAGATTAGTTTGTCACCCTGATACGCAGTCAGGATCTCTGTCCCTGTGGGGAAGAGGGTGGGGGGCGTCGGGGAGGGATTTGGGGAATGACACTGAGCACAAAGGTCTTAACTTCTTGATTGTTCTTCCCCTGCTTTCCCCATCTCCCCCCTCCCCACAAATAAATACCCCAACCTTGGTTGAAATGAACCACCTTGGGTCAAGCTGGAAGGTGACTGTTTAATGCAGGTTTCACTATAAGCGGGATTTGGAGTGTCCTTCAGCAGTAATTGTTACTTCCAGCTTTACTTCGAAAGCAAATGGCCTGGGTTGGGTAGACAGCCACTCTCCCCCACCCCCTCCGGCACCCCCCAGCACCCCTGTTCCACCATTACTGGCAAAGTCACCCACCACCTCCAATGGCGTTGAAAGTTGTAGCTAGCATTCTGAAGGGTCAGACACTTCATTGGATTAGACGTTGTCATCAACGCCACACGCAACACCCACATTTGCAAAAAGTCTGCCAGCTCTCACAGCGCGTTTAGATGTGATGTAGCCAGGTTGTAGTGAAGAGGCAATCTCAGGGTGGGAAGGGACTTAAAGAAGTTGCAGTCAATCTCGGAGGGGAGACACCTTGAGATACTGTCATGCAAAATTAACACGGAGATGTTTTTGATTGTCCTGTTCTGACACGCCTGCAGAGCAGGTGGGACTTGAATCTAGACCTATAGGGGCACTTGCACTGCGCCACAGATGCCCCTGAAAATTAGCACCTGCCTTGACAGGAGAACGCTGATGTTGCAATTAGAGATGTGACAAAAGGCCAGCGTGTCAGTTGTCACCTTATAGTTGTCGCTTCATTCCAGGGAAGCCATCTTGGCATAACCCTATTGCTTTGATTTGCTTTCTTCCCCCTTTCCCTCACTACCACCTCCAGCTAAAAAAAAAGGTTGACTTTGTTTCATTGCAGTTTTCACAGCAAGAGAATTTTCTTCTTGTGTAAGCTGTCACCATGAATTGAAGCTCCAAGTTTGAACAGATAACTTCTGATCCATTTTCCCAAGCTCATTGACTAAGACAGGCCACCTTAAATTCTGAGAAGCGATGCTTTAAACCAACAGTGGGAACTTGAAATCATGAGGGACATGGCTTCCAACTGCACATGCTGCATTCCCTTGGGGTCTTCCAGTGAGGAGGTGCTGTCCCTCATGTCAACCACAGACCATGTGACAATATCAACCAAAGTGGTTCATTTTGCGAAGAAAGACCATCAACAGGAACTCAGTGTTCAAAGGCTGTGTTCAAAGAAGGGGCCAGTTCCTCATTGTGATTTCAATGTTCCATTTATGTGGGGATCTGGTGGGTAAACCTGTCCTGTCAGTTGCCAAACAACCACCATACAGACCTGGGTCCACTGAAATGGGAATTCTGAAGCCTTTTGAACATCTGTAAGTGCAGTGTTACTAATGGCGTGATGGACGGGAATGGCAGAATTGATGCGAGGTGGGAAGCGGTGAAATTAGTCTCCAGCAATTCCAGACAGTACCCAGTTTTACTGCCAAATCCCATCTTTGCTGTTGGAATGGAAGTGGAAGAGATGGGGTGGTGTCTGCAGATATGTAAACTGGCCTGACAATTCGCTGTTTATATTAATTTATATATTTTTAATCAACCCATTCAGATGTGCCTCTGGAGCAGGTGGGACTTGAACCCGGGTCCCCTAGCCCAGAGCTACCACAAGAGCCCTTTTACCATTTTTATATTTTCTCCAAAGACTAGTTTCAAACCCGGTGTTTACGATAGTCCTTTGGGATAACCAATTCTCCCCTTTTCACTGCCGAGCCCCGTGGTGACAATCTGCTTTCCCTGTGGGTGTTTCTGTCCTTGTTTCTTTTTTTTGCACTTTGTCCAAGCCATCCTAGAAGCCGACTAGTTTCTTCACGAGGCCCTAGACTTTGCTAGAACTGTTGACTCTTTATGTTTAGACTCTGGATATCGTTCACTGTAGCTGCCATTTTATTAACATGCTGTGTGGTAGAATTCTAGCTCCTTTGTAGTTTGCATGGGATGTGAATGCTGTCTCAACACGGCCTGATCTAGAGATTGTTATTTCTGCATGAGCATCAGATCTGATGTGACGGAAGGTGTCTCAACATGCGCCTCTTGGTCTTATCTGTGTTGAATGACTGTGTTACTTGGGGATGGTTGATGGAAGTGGGTTGGGGTGCCTCGGAGCTTTTTAGCTGTAGTAACGAGCTGACTATCCATCTCTCGTAAGTACTGCTGTTGTCTTTATCGCATGGCCTTGGATTGAGTGTTAGAAAAATGGGGCCTTAGGCTGTCGTAGTGTTTGGCTTTTGATTTTGTGCATGCCCTGCTCGTGCCTTATACCCAGCTCTATTCTCTACACACCAGTCCTGAATAGCTACAGTGCTCAACCGAATTATGGCGCCCCTGCTTCTCCAGCAGGCACCAACCCACCCCGACCTGGTGGATTTCCTGGAGCCAACAGTCCAGGCCCGGTCGCTGATATCTATGGTACGGCCAGCCAAGACTCTGGTGTCGGTAACTACATGAGCGCTACCAGTCCCCAGCCTGGCTCTGGCTTTGGACACAGCATTGGGGTAAGTGAGGTTTCGATTCACCCCTCTCCTCTCTGTTTACCTCCATCCACTTCACTGTTCCACTGCCTTCCCTTCTCTCACTCTCTCTCCCTCTCTCTCTCTGTCTCTCTCTACTTTGCACTTGTTTTCCACCCTTGCCTAACACAAGCATTTGGTCTGAAACTAAAACCATAAAGAGCTGAGAGACAATCCCTCCAACCCTAACCTCTGACCAAGGCTTTTTCCTTCGGTAGGTAACCTCACAGACCACTGGTCATCTACAAGTGTTGCAAATCCACCCAATATTTGAGGCATGAGGCACCCGAGCTCTTCTGAGAAGATCAACAAGCACGTTTTAAAGTTTTTGTTTAAATTGGGTGACAGTCATGTAATGGAACAGTTATATCGAGGAGCTCAAAGCTCCAAGATTTCGAAATGACTGGAACACAAGTACAGCCTCGAATATCTCTGAAATCTCGCATAAATTAGCAGCAGTCCCTGATTGCTAATGATGCTCTCCTCTGCCCGCCACTCACCGGTCCTTGCAACTCAGTTAGCCTTCTCCATCAGAGCACAGGGTGGCCAATATCCGTCTCCCCGACGCCAAGGTCAGAGGTTGGATTGGCTTTCATCTGGAGTGTGTTATCTGTATCTCCTGAGCAAGTGAACATTGTCACATCCTCATTCTTTCTATTTTGTTTGGTGTAAAGAGGTAAAGTTTATTGGAAATTGTTCATTTGAAAGCGGGCGGGGGTGGAAAATGGGACGATTGTGCTATTTTGAACAGAAAAGTATAAGTGATGTATGTGTGTGGATTTTAAAAGTTCCATTACGTACATTTTGTCCTTTAGCTGTTAAGCCATGTAACAGTAATAATTTTCATATCCATGGCACAGGCGTCCTGTACAGGTATATAAGAAAAAGTCCTCGAAGTACAGTTAGGGCACATCATCCTATTGTGGGTGAATCACAATGTCACACTCCAGAAGGTTCAGTAACTCTAATAATTAATACTGAATGTTTGCTGTTTAACTTGCAGTTTTTTTTAATTAAATGCATGGTTAGCAACATTTGCTTAAAGAAAGTGAAACAAAAATATTTCTGTCTGTAAACAACTGCCTGTATCTCGACCATGAAACAGAAAACGATATTTGGAATGTGTCATACTCAATGGGGCAGTGGGTGCCCTAGTTATTCTATTCCTCAGGATTAAAAGATACTGAAATGTTACATGCAACGGGAGAGGGAGGGAGCATGAAAATGTTACATGCAACAGCCCCAGAAAAGCTATAGATATTATACACAACACGATCCCGGATATTATACATTACACCCAATGAGACTGGAGGAATATTGAATGTTACACACAAAAAGAACAAGGAAACCTTCAATGTTACAACAAACTATTCTTTACAATACAACAATGACATTAAACATACTAGATACAAGAAAACCAGGAAGCATTTACAAGATAATAAATCTGGGCTATCAGACATGTTATGTAGATCATGATCATACTAATTAGCTGCTTCGGGGCTGTATGAATGGGTATTTCCTACGCTTGAGCTTAGTGTCACTGTGGTTCTCAAGTTGTAGTTGCAGAGGGGGACATTGGGATTTTTACGAAGTAATTAAAAATGCAGAAATAGTCACAATCCTTGATACCAGTCTCAAAAGAGTATGTTTATATCTTTGGCCAAATGCCTGTAATATTTCATCAACATAATTTGGAAAGTTTGAATTGGCAAGAGACAGAAATGCTTTTGTTGCATTTTCCTTAAGGCTAGTTTAATGAATGATCTGATGCTGTGTGCAGCATGTCTGGCTGGAAGATTGCCTTCATGATGATCCTAGTGGGCAGTGTTTGCGTTGGTCTGTGGAGGCTGCGATGTTTTGCCTTCATCCAGTAATGGTTTCTGTCCCTTCCCTCATTTGGTTTTTGTTTTTGGTCTTTCTTCTCTACCCTTTTGGTGGCTCGTGTCGGGTATGGTTCCACTGAGGGTGTGGGGGACAGATACCAATTCTTGCCTGCTAGCCTTGTCTGGTTGCTGGCACTGTCCCAGACTCGTTTGGCATCTATGCACATCCGTTTTCCAGTGGGACCGAGTGATGACGGAGCCAAAATCCTGGTTCATTTTCAGTTCTCTCACTCTGGGCCCCTTCCTCTCTGTGCCTCCCCCCCTCCACAAACCGAGACCTCTGAATTCAGACTCCTAAACATCCATTTTGTTTCTCTGCATTCCCATTGAATTAGGAACTGTTGTTACTTTTCAGTCAATGTAAGAGAGGATCCTACAGTCCCCCCCTCGATGGACCCCTGTGATGATTTCCTTTCCCAGGTGACCCAACTAAAGCCCTTCGAACCGTCTTGCCAGAAAGATCTGGAAAGTAGTTCTGCCAAGTCTTTAGCTATTCTGCTCTACATTGTACCTGTGGCTATTTCAATGGTCAATAACTACAGTAATTTCTCATATAAATAGACAACAAAGTCTACTCAAGAGTCTCATTCATACACAGTCACCATACCATTAGCTAACTTCTCTGGTCCCATCCCTCAACAAAATTATCCTTCAAATAAAGCTGTAATTCAGAATGAATTTCCCTGTGGTTTATGGGGAAGTAGCTTGACCTGGAACTGTCAGCTTACGATCTGAATGCTGATATTTCTTTCCTAAATGTTTTCATTGCTAATGTGAACACAGGAATTAGCAGCAGCAGTAAACCACACAGCCCTACCTGACCGCTGTGCCACTCATGACTGATTGTACACCCTTACACATCTTCCCCTTCCCTATCCCTATGCCCATTGATTGACTTAGTATCCAAAATCCATCTAACTGGACCTTGAACATCCTCAAAGAGTGAAAATCCACAGCCCCCCTGAGAGACACAATCTCAAAGATTCGACGTGAAGAAATTTCTCCTCATTTCAGTTCTAGTTCTAAATTCACCAGTGAAGGGAAACGGCTCTTTTCAGTAGCTACTCTGTCAAGGTCACCTTTCAATGAGACCATCCTTTGTGCATCTCGACTCTGGAGAATATAGGACCATTCGATTGAATTCTGATCCAGCCAATATAGACCAATGAAATGAAATGCTTTGGATTTGAAACTCGCCTTTTAACTGTATGTGTTTGCGTCAAGATGCTGTGCTCAAATATTAGATGTGTTGGCATGAACCCATATTAATCCTGAAGAGAGGCTGTCAGTCCTATTAAGATAATTCATTGCCAGACCCTAGCGTATCACAACTGGGCTCTCACTATGCTGTGACCCTGAAGATATGCGATGGTGTATCAATATATGACTGAGAGTCTGAAATTCCTCTTCCCCCCCTTCCAAGAGGGACCTTAGCCCCATTTATGTTGCCAACATTGAAACCTGTGCAGAAGTAACGGAATGGAATTTGACACCTGCTCATATCCTGGCTACGTCCTTTCAGGATCAGTGCTTTGTAAATTCTGTGCCATCTCTTGTGGCTGAGAAACAGCATCTTCTGTTTCCCAATCTCCTTTCCCATCCCCTATCATAGATTCATTCTCACTGCATAACTCTGGTGTTTCTCCTCCCCACCACCTCCTGCATCTCATTCCCATCATGAATGAAAGCACCAGAGCGTTTTTGAGTTTCTCCGAAGCCTCACCAGGCTGCTGGATTTGACACTGAGCCTCTCGGAGGAGGGAGACTCCTGCTCTGTGCTGAGTTTGCCAACCTAACATTGGAAATTTCCTTGTGTGAATCGGGCACCAGTCTCTGATTTCTGTCCTCTACTGGAGCATTGTACGTGTATCCACGGGGAATGCAGGGATAGGCCTGAGGGGTCCTTGAATGAAATGGCCTACGTTCATTGCGTCTGAAGAATGGACCTTTTGGCCAAATATTGAAGGGTTATTGGCACCCAGCACCAATACAAGATCCTAGTTACTGGGGTGGGACAAAGGTCAGGATGGAGTCAGAGTACAGCAGAAACACCAGTCAGATTTGTCCATTAGTACCAAACCCAGCAAGCCCAGAACAAAAACAGAAGTTGCTGGAAAAGCTCAGCAGGTCTGGCAGCATCTGTGAAGTAAACAAAATCAGAGTTAATCTTTCGGGTCCAGTGACCCTTCCTCAGGACAGCAAGCCCAGAGTTCATTAATCACTCACCCCACTAACCAGGCCAAAAGGTGATGGTTTTAAGAGGATATACATACCAGGACAAGTTGGTCCATTCTGTAGCCCCATGACTGGTAACAAAACTTGAGAATACAAATTGGGAAAAACAGATCAGGGTAGATTGGGGATTGACAGCCTCTCCAAACTGTGATGCAATGAAGAACTGGTCAATTCGAATACAATATGTTCCTGGTCCAGATCCCAGAATTCCGTGTTTCCAATATATATGTGAGCTTCCAAACATGAGTTGTGTATAATATGATTTGTTGCTTTTATTATTCTTTAAACAAAGGTTCAGGTCCCTAATATTACAGAAGTGCAGGTCCCTAATATACAGTGATACAGGTCTCTAATACACAAATCTTCAGGTCCCTAATATGCAGAGGCTAAGGTCCCTAATATATAGATATTCAGGTCCTTAATATCCAAAGGTTCAGGTCTCTAATATGCAGAGATGTATGTTCCTACTACACAGAGGTTCAGGTCCCTAATATACAGAGGTGTAGGTATCTAAAACACAAATATTCAAGTCCCTAATTAATAGGTCTGTTTGTACAGAGGCGTAACTCCCTAATATAGAGAGGTGATAGAAAGAGTATGTAGAAACTATACTCTATATTGTTTCCTTACAGAAAGGGTAGCAAGTAATGGCACCAAGAGCCACTGACCCCAATAACAAAGATGCTAATTCTTATGGATTTATATAGTGAGGAAGCAACACTTAAATTGATGTCTATTTCTAATCTAATGTTGCAACTGTTAATCACCTTGATCATTATGAGAAATTGTCTGTAAAAAGTGTTTTACATACCTCCCTCCCTTTAGATCACAGAGTATCTGTGAACGAAGAAGCCAAATGTGTTACATCTGTTGCATTAGGTGACAAGTTGGTATAGAATTCAGCTTAAAATAATATCTTTCCCAAACAATGACCAAAGAGTTGAATGGGCCAGAGGAAGATGGTTCAAATGACGGGGATAATATTATTGCCCACACAAACTGGACCATTGAAACTTCCCAACCCACATCGATTCTTCGAGCTTTGTGAGAGTTTTCCCCTCATTGCTCTAACACTCTGCTGACTTATTGCCTCGCTAACCAGTCAGGGAGGAAGGTGATTCTGAGACGCCACCTCTTAATGGACTCAATGCAAGGTCACTTCCTGTAGCTAAATCATCACTTTTCTTTTGGTGTTTGCAAGTTCTTGTTAAAGAAAGTAAAGAGAAAGAGTCTTGTTTCCTTGTTTGCATTTGTATCAAGCACTGACGGACGTAATAACTGTACAATTTTAGGGACCTTTGATCGCCACGGCATTCACAAATGGATACCATTGAAAGCAAACAGGTGGTTGGTTGGTTGCCATCTCAGGTTTGAGGTATTGCATATTATATCTCTATATGTAATATATTCCATTCCATTTCCCTTCCTTGTTTTTCCTAAGGTAGCTAACTCATCAACACACACCCACATTTCCATCCTTCCCTGTAATCCTTACTTACCTAGTCACTGCTTTCCCACTGCTACACAATCTGAGGACAGAAGGCAGCGTGGGCCTTGGATGGCATGACAGGTTAGTGATCCAAATCCCTCCGCTCCCTCTCTGGGGTTGGGGCCAGGAGGAGCCTGTAGATGTTTCCTCGGTGGCAAAGGATAGCAATACTTGGATTGACATAGCGCCTTTCACCACCTCGGGAACCCGGAGAGGCACCTTGGAAGTTTAGTCGTCCTTTGAAGTGCAGTCATTGATGTACTGCAGGAAGTTACGCAGCCAATTTGCACAAAGCAAGCTCCTGCAGGCAGCAGTGGGGCTATGATTGGATAACCTCCTCTGTTTCAGCCATGTTTATTTCATGGATAGATGTTGGCCTGGCACAATGTTTTCTGCAGTGGGTGGGTGATTTATTTAGATGCAGCCCCTCAGAATTTTATTTTTGCATGGCCACACACACATGGCAACTTAAAAGATACAGATTTGTGCACAGACTGCATGACAGTATGGGGTCTAAGAATGGTCAGCTTGACACCCATTGAGCAGATAGAAGTCCACAGGTCAATACGTGCTGTCCAGTTTGGCACACATCGCCTTGACTAGCAATCAAAAACAGACTGATGTATGATGGTTCAATTCCACCCTCTGGCAACTGTCTGTGTGGAGTTTGCACATTCTCCCTGCATCCTCATAGGTTCCCTCCAGGTGCTCTGGTTTCCTCCCCCAGTCCAAAGATGTGCAGGTTCGGTGGACTGGCCATGCTAAATTGTCCATCGTGTCTAGGGATGTGCAGGCTAGGTGACCTAGCTTAACCATGGGAAATGCAGGGTTACAGGTACAGGGTTGCGGGGGGTGGGGTTACGGGTGAGATGCTCTTTGGAGGGTCAGTGTGAACTCGATGGGCCGAATGGCATGCTTCCATACTGTAGGGATTCAATGAGTAAACTAAATCAAAGTGATTTAACATTGAGAGAGGGGCCACTACTAATGTCTAAGATCCCATGGTGCTGTTTTAAAGAGGAGATCTCTGCAGTGTCCTGAGTCAAGACTCATCCCCTCCAGCAACACCACTTAGAAACAGCTTATATAAAAAGGTAAAGACACTACAGTCTTATCAGACCATAGGGCTGCTCTATCATTACAGAGAGAGAGACAACTGATTGTTGTTTAACCTGAGGGTCACCAAGCATCAGTTGAGGGGAGGGCCCTTTATGATAACCTCAGCCGGTGCCAGAATTGAACCCACTCCTTTTAGCATCACTGATCAGCCATCCAGCCAACTGAGCTAGCATACCTCCAAAAGCTTATATCGATGTCACCTCACTCCAGGTCAAGAAAACTTGTCCCTGATTGGCTGAAAGCAAAATACTGCAGACACTGGAAAAATGTCTGAAACAAACACAGAGAAGCTCAGCAGGTCTGTAGAGAGAGAGAGTCACGTCAGATATGAAACATTAACTGTGCTTCTCTCTTCACAGGTGTTGCCAGACCTGCTGAGTTTTCTCCAGCACCTTTCCGTTTTTATTGTTCTCCGCTTTTCCTTTCTCTCATTTCAACGAGTGACGTAAACATCATTTATTTTTAATGCAAAAATCTTGTTTTGTGTTCAGGACCATGTAGTGAAGGTGCTTTGAGTTGTCTAGTTGTATGGGTGAACACACAATGCTGTGTTGTCCTGAAACACAGGGATCGAGAAAGCCCTTAAATTTTATCCTTGTTTTGTGTTGACGATGGGGAGATGGACCCAAAGTCAGTTACACTGTCAAGGTCAAAATGTCATCATCAAGGTTCAGAGATATCACCAAATTTAAAGAGTGACCAGGCACCGTCCACTTTGGCTTTTAACAGCCTGTGGGAGGATGAGAAGACAGAGGGAGTTAAGGTGAGTGAGAGGAGGAAGAAATGGGCAGAATGGAATTTTTTTAAGGGGCAAGATAAACAGGAAATTTTAAATGAAGCAGTGTAAATAAAATGGGAGAAGGTAAAGCAGGCTGTCATGGTGGGAAACAGAGGCCTGTTCTGCCTTAGGCAATCTACAGGATGATGGTGACACACCCACCAAGCTTCGTTACAGACTAAAGAATGGGATAGAATTTCCACCACCAGCTGTCTTCAGTGCTCTCTAGGCACTTTTGTGTTTAAGGGAGGCAATGGCCTAGTGGTATTACGGCTAGATTATTAATCCAGAAACTCAGCTAATGTTTTGGGGACCTGGGTTTGAATCCCGCCAGGACAGATGGTGGAATTTGAATTCAATAAAAAATTCTGGAATTAAGAATCGACTGATAACCATGAAACCGTTTGTCCATTGTTGGGAAAAACCCGTCTGGGACACCAATGCCCTTTAAGGAAGGAAATCTGCCATCCTCACCTGGTCTGGCCTATGTGTGACTTCAGACCCACAGGAACATGGTCAACTCTTAACTGCCCTCTGAAATGGCCTAGCAAGCCACTCAGTTTAATTCAATCACTACAAAGTCTCAAAGAAATGAAATTGGACAGACTATCTGGCATTGATGCAGGCACCAAAAAAGTTAACGGCAGAAACAGCCCTGTTGCCCCTGCAGGGTCTCCTTACTGACATCTGGGGGGCTAGTGCCAGTATTGGGAGAGCTGTCTTACAGACTAGTCAAGCAACAGCCCGACATAGTCATACTCACAGAATCATACCTTACAGACAATGTCCCACACACCAGCACCACTGGAAATGTCCTGTCTCACCGGCAGGACAGACCCAGCAGAGGTGGCGGCACAGTGGTAGACAGTCAGGAGGGAGTTGCTCTGGGAGTTCTCAACATTGACTCTGGACCCCATGAAGTCTCATGGCTTCAGGTTCAACATGGGCAAGGGAACCTCCTGCTGATTCCCACATACTGTCCTCCCTCAGCTGATCAATCAGTACTCCTTCTTGTTGAACAACACTTAGAGGAGGCACTGAGGGTGGTGAGGGCACAAAATGTACTCTGGGTGGGGGATTTCAATGTCTATCACGAAGAGTAGCTCAGCAGCAGTACTACTGATCGAGCTGGTCAGGTCCTAGAGGACATAGCTGCTAGACTGGGTCTGCGGCAGATGGTGGGGGAGCGAATAAGAGGGAAAAACATACTTGACCTCATCCTTACCAATCTGCAAGCTGCAGACGCATCTGTCCAGGACAGTATCGGTAAGAGTGATCATTGCACAGTCCTTGTGGAGACAAAGTCCCACCTTCACATTGAAAATACTCTCTGTCATGTTGTGTGGACTATCACTGTGCTAAATGGGACAGACTTCAAACAGATCTCGCAAATCAAGTCAGGGCATGCATGAGGCGCTGTGGGCCATCAACAGCAGCAGAATTGTACTCCAGCACAATCTGTATCCTCATGGCCCGGCATATCCCCCACTCAACCATTACCACCAAACCAGGGGATCAACTCTAGTTCAATGGAGAGTACAGGAGGGTGTGCCAGGAGCAGCACCAGGCATACCTAAAAATGAGGTGCCAACCAGCAAAACTGGAATCAATGGTTATCGGGGGCAAACTCTCCACTGGTTAGAATCATAGTGGCATATAAAAGATGGTCATGGTTGTTGGAGCTCAGTCATCTCAGCTCCAAGACATCTCTGCAGGAGTTCCTCAGGGTAGTGTCCTAGTCCCAACCACCTTCAGCTGCTGCATCAAGGACCTTCCTCCATCATAAGGTCAGAAGTGGGGATGTTCGTTGATGATTGCTCAATGTTCAGCACTATACGCAACTCCTCAGATGCAAAAACCTGGACAATATTCAGGATTGGGCTGACAAGTGGCAAATGATGTTTGCCCCACACAAATGCCAGGCTATGACCATCACCAAAAAAAGATAAATTAACCATTGCTCCATCCCTGAATCCCCCACTATCTACTTCATTGGGGTTACCATTGACCAGGCGCTAGGAATATTGCAGCAAATAACTCACCTCCTGACTCCTCAAAGCTTGTCCATCATTGACAAGGCACAAGTCAGGAGTGAGATGGAATACGCCCCACTTGCCTGGATGGATGCAGCTCCACCAATACTCAAGAAGCTTGACACCATCCAGGACAAACCAGCTGCTTGATTGGCACCAGATCCACAAGTATCCACTCCCTCCACCACCGATGCTCGGTAGCAGCAGTGTGTACTATCTACAAGATGCACTATAGAAATACACCAAAGATCCTTTGACAGCTCCTTCCAAACCTACGATGACTTCCATCTGGAATGACAACGGCAGCAAAGACATGGGAACGCCACCACCTGCATGTTCCCCTCCAAGCCACTCACCATCCTGACTTGAAATTATATCACCGTTCCTTCACTGTCGCTGGGTCAAAATCCTGGAATTCCCTCCGAACGGCATTGTGGGTCAACCCACAGCAGGTGGGTTCGAGAAGGCTGCTCACCACCACCTTCTCAAGGGCATCTAGGGACAGGCAATAAATGCTGGCCCTGCCAGTAATGCCCAAATTCCACGAGTGAATAAAAAACCTGTAGTCTTTACCCACTCAGTTGTTGAATTCGAAAAGAAATTGGACAATTGCTTCAGGGTGACAAACTTAGCAGATGTGAGGATGAAGTGGGGGAATGGGGCTCACCGGATTGCTTTACAAAGAGCCATTTTGGGCTGAATGGTCTCTTTCACAGTCAGAAGGACCCTAAATAACAGAATATCTACACCCAAGTCTTTGTCGTAGAGTCATAGTGTCATGTCTTGTGGGACTAAGCTGTATTGGTGTAAGTCATGGATCAGGCTACCAAAGATCAATCAGGGTGTAAAAAAGTATGGAAGAATGCTAGTGAGGAGGAAATGGTTTTCCACACTGGCTGTACGTTTTTAGAGCAGGTCATTCACTATTCCACTCTTGGAAATGCCAGTGTCAAATTATTGGGAATCAATTGATGGAAACCAAGCTCAGTTCATCAAATTCCTAAACTCCCAATTTATGAAAATCCTGTGTTTACAATTAGTAAAATTGCCCCAATCCTATCAGACCATAGGGCTGCTCCCTTGTTCATATGGGTGATGGTTTAGCCTGAAGGTCACTATGCCTCAGGTGAGGGGAGGGGAGGGGTTCAGAAGTTGAATCCTTCGTGGTAATCTCAGCTGGTGTAAGAATTGAACCTGTGCTAGTTGGTGTTATTCTGCACTGTAAAACCAGCTGTCCAGCCAACTGAGCTAACCAGGCCCCAGTTAATACAGTGCACAGAAGTCCAGCTAGGTGATGCCGGCCCCATTTTTAGACTTTGCAAAATGTTGAAAAATATGAGGAAATTGTCCCACGCTGCTGATCCAGACTGACTTCCTACCCAATTGTAACAATCAGCAACCAATTTCTTGCGCTCCTTCTCTCCTTCCCTATGTCCCAATATCAGTGGGATAATGAGCGACCCTGTGTTTTTGCAGCCCTTGAATAGAATAGTCTTAGCAAGTGCAAGATGTCCTGACTGTTTCAGAAGCCACTCAGTTCCTATTCTGTTGTGTTGTATCTCCTATTAATGCACTGGTTTTCCTCCCAGTGTTCTGGCTATTAATTTCAGGCCCATTTAGCCTCCTCCTTACATTCTGGTTTAGTGTTTCTTTTTTATTATCCACTTATAGGATGTGGGCATCTTTGGCCAGTCCAGCATTTATTACCCATCCCCAGTTGCCTAGAGAGCAGTTAAGAGGCAACCACATTGCAGGCCAGACCAGGTATAGGCAGCAAGTTTCATTCTCTAATGGGGATTATTGACAATGGTTACATAAGCTATCCTTAGACTTTTAATTCCAGATTTTTATTGAATTCACATTCCACCATCTGCCATGGCAGGATTTGAACCCAGGTCCCCAGAAGTTTACATGGGTCTCTGGATTAATAGTCTAGCAATAATACCAGTGGGCCATCACCTCCCCATTTGTGTGATAAGTCTTTCTGACGCCAGGGCTCACTACTGTCCAGCAGTGGACACTCGCTCAGAGCACATCACACTTCTATCCAGGCTCGATGGACAATCTTAATCAGAGAGGCATCCTTCAATTTCCTGGCTCAGTCTGCGCTCATGTCTGCTTTTCTAACTTGACCAAGTGCATGCCCTTTTGGCTTGCCAGTTAAGATGCTTGCTTTGCTTTTTCTATGTGGTTGTGCAGTCCTAAGTCAAGTATCATAAAAGCTTGCCGTTCAACCAAAGGCCAGCTTCTGGTCGCAATGGTGAATTTTTGTACCTCCCACACGCTGGCGATTTTAGCAGGCTGAAGCGGACCAAGCTTTGTCTTCCAGCTGGTTTAATCTCCTGGACTGAAACCCATTTCTCCATTCCAAAGAGACACACTTGCCTCTTTCTGTGAATTAAATTTGTGAACCAAAATTCAAATTCATGGCCATCATTCGTCATCCAGTCCGATTTTGGCTGTCCCTGGGTAACCATGCTCTGGGATTCCTGGAGTGCTAGTGGTATAGATTGCTGTATGGAAGGTTGCCAATTAACTTATCTGAACCCAGGCCCCAATTTTGCCAGCTGAATGCAGGACCATTGGCCTGAATTTTAAGCAGCAATCTCATGCTTGTAAATATTTAACGGATGTTGCTGCAAAGTCTACATTTTCGGGTGGCAGGTGCTGCAAAGTAAAGCTAATCCACTTCTCAATCAGAGGGACTCTGTCTGCACTGTACTTAGCAGGAGACCATTGAGAGGTTTAAATGCTGTACTGTCAAAATATGACAAGGACCTTGCAATAATGCTAGGAGTTAAGGGCATATGAGAACAAAGAAGACTATAGTGCCAACAGAAGACCATTTGGCCTATCTAGTTCTTAGAAAGTGCCACCCAATTAAACACGTTCACCTTGCTTAATTTAGTAGAAGGGTCAATCAAATGATTTTAAATGCCTCTGGCAGAGTAAAGGGCATAAATATTAGACCAAAGCAATGTAGTCACACCCTAGTGTCACATGATGTCAACCCAGGATCAAATATATGGGGGAAGAAACAAATTGACCACCTATCAAACTGAAATTCTCTTCGTTTGTACTGGATTTGTATAAAATGTAGTATATTAAACTTATCAGGAACACATGCAGAATAGAAAAGAAGTAATACCGTTACATTGTCTGTATAATGAAAGCACTGTGCTTAGTAAATTAATTGTGTTCCAAACTTTGGCTCCTTGCCACTCACTCTTCAAATATTCATCGAGATTGTCTGCAGATAGAAATTCCAGACAGATAAAATACCACTGGGATACGGGGTGTTACATCAAGTCAACAAACAGGAGTTGTGAAGGGGAGGAAAATGTAAGTGGGGGTGAGTTGCAGACGTTCCTATCCATGATCACCCACACAGGGAAGGAGGTGATGTTTGTGGTTATGTAACTGGACTAATAATCCAGCAATCCCAGGCTATTGGTCAGCAGGGTCATGGGTTCAAATCACACCACGGCAGGTGATGAAGATTGAGTTCAATTTAAAAAGTCCAAAATTAAAAGTTGGCCTAATGGTCATTGCTAATTGTCGCCAAAAAAAACCCAAATCTGTTCACTAATGCCCTCAGGGAAAGAAATCTGCCGTCCTTACCTGGCCTGGCCTACATTTGGTGCTCATATGAACAAATGCTTAAAAAACTACTGAAAGTCTCAGTCACACAATTGGGGAAAGGTGTGTAGCTGCAAAAAGATTTTCTACCCTTCCCCACCCCCCCACCAACCAAAGAGCGAGAAGAATATCACAGGCAGGTCTGGACCATGCTGCTGGACTGATTAGCCTAGTCCCTGACAGATAGCTGTGCCTAATGTTATGGAGGGTATGTGGAAATGTCGGAGACTTGTTTCAGAGCAGCAGATGAAATTTACAAAGGAAGTAAGGAATTACCATGACACCACATTACCAGTGGGGTAGCTAATGAGGGAATGATTCAGACAACCCTGAGCCATTTTGAAGTTTGATGTCTTCGTGTTTCCTAGTGGTTAGTGACATTCATTGACTCCAAAAGAAGGGCAACATTCAGGATAGACAATAAAGTTCAGCTGGCAACAGTTGAAAGATCAAGCATCCGACCCTCTTGTGGCACAGTGTTGCTGTCCCTACCTCTGGACCAGAGGACCTGAGGCCAAGTCCCACGTGCTGCAAAGGTGTGCAATAACATCCCAGAACAGATTGTTTGGAAAAAATAGGTCACACCCACTGGGAGAAGCTCTGGTGCAGTGGTAGTGTCCCTACCGTTGAGCCAGAAGACCCGGGTTCAAGTCCAACCCACTCCAGAGGTGTGTAGTAACATCTCTGAACAGCTTGATTGGGAAAAATAAAGTTGGACCCACAGGGGGTTGAGTCTCATGTGATGCAGTGTAGTGTCCCTCCCGCTTAGCGAGAAGGCCTGGGTTCAGTTCCTAGAAGTATGTAATAACATGATTGAACCAAATGATTTTTAAAAAAATCTACAACTGAGTCGTTGAAGGTAGTGAGGAGATCCCAGCATTGTTGTGAGACTGAAGTTACATAACGGGCCAGACCAAACAAGCTTCAGACCGACTGAGGGTTGGGGTTCATGTGGTGCAGTGGTAGTGTCCCTATCTCTGGACCAGGAGGCCTGGGCTCAAGTCCCACCTGCTTCCAAGGTCTACATTAATGTCCCTGAACAGGTTAATCAGAAAATATGTGAGACCCACTGAGTGTATCTGGACTTGCTATTTGACAGTATTCTTTCCCTCTGTTACTCATGAAGCATTCTCTGCAAAATACCCCTTCTTCCCAAATTCCCATACATCCTCCACTGTGTTTTAGTTTTTTTGTCTTGTGCAGTGTCGTGTTTAGTTCCTGCTGTTATTTAAGTAGCATGTCCATTACTGTGAGGTAACATAATTCTGCTCTTCTCTCTCCCACCCTGTCCCCCTCCTGCTAATGTCTCCCTCACCTCACCCTCGCTGTCCTCAGAGTTTATCAGGAGCACCTTGCGAGACTGGCCAAACTTTCTGACTGGTCCCATATTCAGGTGATGCCATCAAAGCGAAGAAGAAAACTTTTAACAAAATACTCACAAACAGGCACTACATCATCACTGAGCAAAGAAAACTGGAGGTGGTAGTCTGTGGACTAATTGTGTTTTTTTTTAATGAAAGAAATTAAATTGCATCATCTCAGTGATCTACTGTATTATAATAACCTTAAGATAAAACAGAAAATGGCATTTTAAATGATTAATAATAGTCTTTTTAGTGTTTCTTGATTTATTTTGAAATTTATTTGAATCACAAATATTATTTTTCTCCTGCTATTTGTGTTATGGCCTAGTGATGTAGTTCTTAGACTGTATATGATACTTCTGACACCATTAATCAGCAATGTAATCTCTTTGTGTGTGTGTGAGTGTGTGTGTGTGTGTGTGTCGTTTTGACTGGGAAAGAGCCCTGATTTCGTTCACACAGCCCCATCCCCCGTCCCAGATTTTACAAATTCTGAAGACCTGATAAGTGTTTAAGGGGGGTGGTGGTGGGAAGGGGAGGGGCTGGTGTTGGTTTTGGGGATGGAGGGGGAGTGATGCGGTATGACTCAGCTATAACAACAGAAACAAAAAGTGAGGAATAACTGAGAAGGAGATGTTGGGGAGAGATAGAACTGCTGTCTGCAAGTGGGGAGGCTATTGCCCGGTTGAAACAGGGCGATGGGGGAAGACTGTTTCTGTTTTAAATGTTACTGTCTAAAAGGAGCGGAAAAGTAACGATCAGAAATAAATCTATTTTTTTGTCCTGCAATTGTATCTTGGTTAGCTCCACTTTTGGCAATAAGGTCAGGACTGTGAGATTTATTTTCCAAGTCCTTTTTCTATAAGTACTGTTTTCACGGGTTTATGTTTAATTTTCTGGTCGTCGTTTAAAGCGGTGATTATAGTATAAGGCGTTTATTTTTGTCGTTGAAGTTTGTGAACTCTCGAATACTGTAAATAACGATTCCAAGTGGCTGCATATATTCTGTTCAGAGAGAGAGATACTGAGATTGAGAAAGAGTGAGGGATACAAATGTTTTGGTTTTTTAAAAAATATGCTTATGGTGCTGCTCAGGGATAGTGGCACACTTGGTGAAATACAGAATCTATACGTTGGAGGGAAGTTAGAAATGCTATCACGCCTGCTTACCTGGGCGGCACTGTAACGATACTAGTGTAACACTGTTCAGCTTCCTCTGTAGCTAATTCCTGAAGGAATTGCTGACTGTACTCGCGTCATTACCAGTATGTTAATTTCTAGTCGATTTCAACCCTATGTAAACAGCTCCAGAAAAGCATCTTTAGTTTAGGGTTTTTTGTCTCAGTTGTACATGGATTTCTTATTTTACATCGAGAAATGGGAAAAAAAAAAGAATTTTTTTTTCACTTCACGGACTGAAGAAATAATCCACGAACAAGTTTTAATTACTTGAATTGATTTTTTTTTTGTTTGTCAAAATGAACAGGCTGGGAGTTCTGTCTTCAGCCTCGAAATTATCAGTGGCTAAATATTGTCACATTTCAACCATTCGCTTTTCTCTCCTTAATCCACCCTGTCGGTCACCGTATTGCCTGATTAGGGATAAATAGCAAGGCAGTACAAAAGCAAAACTCACACGAGCCTCTTATCCATTTTACTCTGTATTACTGAATTAAGAGCAAAAAGAAAGGTTATTTTTCACGAATACCTCAGTGCTGTATTGGTTTCAGCATAGAAGCATTCTAAAGATTAATTTATTGTAGACTTAAAGATAATTAAAATAACATTTTAAAAAATCGTTGCACTGTGATTGGTAGGGAGAAACTGACAATTTCTATTTGCACATTTAATTATTTGGCATTTTTTTATGGTCCTGGATCCCCTTAGACAGGGGGAGATGTATGAAGGATAGTCTAATTTCTTTTTGTTACATTTGTCTTTTATTTTTAAATTAAATTGAGACAAGTAGGGCTCCAATAGCCAATAGATTGACATCTTGTTAGGATGATGTGATGAAGTGGGAATGTTGCCGGTTAGTTTATTGTATTTTGCTGCACGACAAAGCAACAAATCATCTGTTTTTTTTCGTTTGAAGAAAGAGAAATAGCAGTAATTCTTCAACACATGAAATTTGGTACTCTAAGACTCTTTGTTAATACACTGATTCATAGCTGCTGCACTCCTGGATTATTGTTTCCAGATAGGTTACAGAAGAGTTAGCAATTAACATATGGCCTGACTAGACACAGAAGCAGGTAACTATAGAGGCAGTCAAATATTATGACATGAAAACGACAGTGGATCCTGTCAGGGTTGCTTTTAAAAGAGAAAAAAAAACACATTTGTTTTTACTCCCTGTTTTATTTTTGTCTTCGGAGCAACTGGTTTGTAAAAACGCTGGATGCGTAGACATTTTTATAAGTGAGAAAAGATTTGATCGAGGCACGAAATTGAAATAATAACACACATTTTAAAGAAGATAGAAATTGTTCTTGGGAAGAACAAACAATAGTTCCCTAAGATCTGATTGTAATCAGGGAACATTTGTATTAATAAATAAATATATATATATTTTTGGGGGGTTTGTTGATAATTCTGAACTGTTTTTCCTAGTTTATTTTATTTTTCCTCATTCCCTTTCACCTCAGAGATACATTTCCACATCCCCTCCGCCCCAGTTCATTGTTAGACATTGATGTATTTTTGCTAGTGTATACAGTTGCTATTGTCCTGGAGTGCTGTCTTTGATGCTTAGCGTAGTGATTTTTTAGACAAAATAATTCTAAATAATTCTAAAATAAATCTTGAGTATTAGTTGTAGACGTATTGTAAGTTAAAAGAGGAGAAAAAAAGTTTAAAAAAATTTTTTTAAAGACTAAAAAGGTAAATACAAGTTATTAGATGTAGTTAAATGAGATCTAGGACCAGTAAGGATAGGATTTCCTGTATTTAATAATTAATAATTAAGAAAAAGGTAATTACTAACCATTATAATGTTGGGGCAATTCTGCTGATCTGACATGGTTTCAACTAACCAAAGCTTTCATGACATTTTAATGCTGGTATATGGAAGGCATTAAGTGGATTCCCCACCCTTGTCTTTTTAAAGGGTTGCCATACTACCTTAAATGCTAATGCTAGATATGCAAAACTGGGTTTTTATTATTTTTAAGAGGGACACAAGCTATAATTATGAAAATGATTTTATTAAGAAAAGAATCCATATTTTTTTAAAAGCTCAGATGAAATTGATAAAAAAAATGATTGTGTGATAAGTTTTAATGTTTATATACACATAAACCACAGTCCCAGTGGCCCACTGCACAGATATTTTTGACGAAATAAAATATGTTTTAATGTGTCTGCCTATATAGTAAGGTTTACTTTAGTTCTCACTTGTCTAGAGCGTTGGATTTGTTAAGGTTTTTTGTGACTGAATATTCCGTCACTTTAAGAAGAGTCCATACAATTTTTATTTTTTAATTTGGTCTTGTAGCTTGGACTTTAAGGTAGCATGGCTCTGTTTTGCTCAAATTTTATTTTTCATTGTACAACAGTTTACAGCTGATGAATGTTACACATCTTGCTTAGACTAGTTTCAATTCATTGGGCAAGTGTTGGTGATTTTTCTGACCTGAAAGCTGTTTGACTGAACTCGGTGCTTTTAAGGCACTGCTGTTAGAACTTGAAGCTGAGGTGAGGAGCTCGGGGAGTTGGGGGGTGGGAGTAGGTGGGGCTGGGTCTGGGTATGTGTTGGGGTAACCAGGTACGAGCCACAGTGACCAACCTCCGTGCCAAGCGTGATGCAGCAAAGTCATGAGTTACAGTTTGGCATCACGCTGCAGTCCTCTTGGAGAGTTTTGTTCCCCCTGTTTAAATTGCTGAAGGGCGGGGATTGGGGGGATGCAAGAAAGGGAGAGGACCCAAGGTTCAAGTAACACCATGAAAAGTAGCCCAAGATGCCTCAGCTGGCTTTAGCAGTAACAGAGTGACCATTGCTACAAACATGGGATATTGAAGGAAGATCCTGCACCAATTAATTTCAAGTACTTGAGCCATTTTCTCCGTGGCCGCTTGTTGTACCATGCAGATAGGGGCTGTCAAGGTCTTTGGGATGTCCTGGGGTCACTAGGGATATATTTCTTTCATTTCACGCCTGCACCTCTTTTCTGAATGTGAGACCTCCTGACACTTTGACTTCACCTCAACCTTACCAATAAGAAGCTGTGGAATAGTAAAAGATTAAAATGGGAGGGAAAGGTTGATCCTGCCCCATCTCCTAACCCCAGTGCAGTGCTGAATCAGTTCACCTCATGCTTTATATACTCCATGGTCAAACAAGTCTGGAGTTTAACTTTGTTAATGACTTACGCATGGCAGCAATGAGTGTTATTTGCACTTTCAACATTGTGCTAAAATCCATTGACGTGTTTGGCCGTTGGCTCAATTATTTAATGTCTTTGGAATTAATCTGTTAGACCAGGATTTGCTTTAATGTGGCAATTGCAGCCTCAGGCAAGAACCACCAGTGCTCAGCACTAATGCAAATTGACAGAGCAAACATCTTTTTCTCCTTTGCTTTTTGGGAATGCCAAGGGAGGTCAAGAACCAAAGCAGCTATGATCTAGTTTTTAGGGATGGGTGTGGGAGTATCTTTGGGAGGTGCCCTTGGATTTTTGTCACCAAGTAACTCAATGTAGATGGGATGCTCCATTATGAAGAGATATGGACACAGGCAAGAAGAATTGAAAGATTGAGTTTACTTTTATCTGTTCGATTGCTTAGTGATGCTGCCTACTGGGTAATTGTGAATTTAATTCATTCGCAGCTCTTCCCATCTTGCTGACACTGAAATGGCTACGTGTCAGATGGTCAGGAACAGACAGTCTCCAATTCCGATAGTAATTTGAAACCAAGAAAGATAGCTCTAACATGGTAGTTATTGCAGACAGAGAGATGTTAATGGGATACTGCACTATATGCCCATTTTAGCTCTCTGTCAGGAGCTCACTGCCCATCATAACAACACTACCACTCTTGTCAGATAATTACAGGATATGAAAACCTAGGGCACTAGTTAATTTTATCAATGGAAGATCATTTGGTTGGCTAGTTTAGTTTTACTTATCCAGTTAATGTTTGTAATTAGGTAGTGTTAATCTTCAGAGGGATGAGTGTTGACTGCCAAGTGTCTTTGGCATATGCATTACAGCAAGTAGAGAATGGACAGTGACCACACCAGAATGGAGAGTGGTGATGCCAATTGGTAGTGAATGGGCAGTGACCATACCCATTGGTAGTGAATGGGCAGCGACCACACTAGTTGGTAGCGATGAACAGTGACAACACCATGCCTTCAAGGTGGGCAGTGACCAGTTGATTTTACCAGCTTATTTACTGAAAGTAACATTGCAAAACATTTCCTAGGACAGTTCTTAATTTATGACTACCCCCACCCCCCTACCAGCAGTCTTCTGTATATTTGTCTGAGCACAAAATTGCAATCCATTCTTAGAGCTACTGCTACACAATTCCCACAGCAATTTATTTGGCAAACAAGTTTTTGAAAGGGAGAGCTGTCGGCTCTGATTTGATCCATGATGACTCCTGATAAACATAGGACAGTCCAGAATGACAATAAAGCAGTCAGTCTCTGCCTCAAGTCTACTTTGGCCCTTGACTGACTGAAGGACAGTTTGAATTGGGGAGGGAATCGAGATATCCCCTTGCTGCTGTGCTTTCTTTCCCAGTTTGTTGTTAGGAACCTCAGTGCCACAAGTCGGTCAGAAGTCAGAGTTGATATTTGATTTTTGAGGTGTGGTTTGAGCCTCTTGCCAGCTAATGCTAACGTCACAGACTGCCATCCCTCACCATATCACTCTTCTATTGGTCCAACCTTAAAAGGACCAGGTGTAACAGGAGGGTTGACCCTGAAACGTGTGTGTTTCTGAGACAAGATGTCATGTTCGGGATCTGAGCAGAAGGCCACGATAGCTTCCTTCTTGGTGCAGTGGAACCACAGATGTCCACATGATTTCTCCAGTGGCACCAGATGGATTAACAACAAAGCTGAACTGCCAGTTTCTTTTGCCCTGTGGGTCTATTCCTGTTACAAACAGGCATATAAGACTCTGTGAATGTGGGACTGGTCACTCTGTCATTGCTTGATCCTCAACATTTTTTCCCTCTTCAACAATCTCCTACAAGTTGTTATTAAGAAGTTTTTGTTTAAATGGCCAATCAGTTTGTGAAATTGACCTGAAATGGACAAATATAAGTTGTTTGCAGAGGGTTGATTGGAGATTGGAATCTGATTACAGCCCTGCTGATTATTGTGCTGCTGTCTGGTGTAAACATCTTCACTCTCTCTTTGACTTGTTCTTGCCTTGTTATTTACTTTGTAGATTGAATTGTAGACTATGTTTAGAAATGCATCAGTGTTCCAAAGTCCAGTGCAATGTGTCAGTAAAGTCTGAACTAACCCAGAAAACTGAAATGAGGATGAGACGGAAGAGAAACAAACAAACATTGGTACGAAAGAGGCTTTACTTCCAGCACCTCTTCCCACTTTCCCCCACTCTTGGCTTTAGGATCACCACAGTGAAGTTCAACCCAGACTGAAATTTTCCCTGGTACAGCCCCTCCGTGGTGCAGGACTCCCCCCGGTCTTGATCCTCTACTCCAGAGTCTGTGCCTCTGTCTTGCTTTATTTAATGGCGGTACTGTGCTGTTCCTTGTGTTCCCATTTCTGTACTTCTCACCACATTGTTAAATACTCATGACAAGTGGTTCTGCTGGCAATGCGGGGAGCCAGAACCCTTTTTTATCCCCAATATCGCCGTAGTTTCTTGAACTTCCCCCCTACCCGGCCAAGCCGAGAGAAAGGTAACTTTGGCCAAAAGGAGCCATTTTTTTCTCACATCCTTGATGAGTGACATTGTTCCTGGACAGAAACATTACTTTGGGCACAATGACAAGAAATATCAAACACGCTTGCAGAAGACAACACTGGAAACTGGGGGCACCCATTGTATCTTTAGGGTTCTGTGTTCCTCACTGTTCTAATTATTGTATCTGTAAGGAGAGCTATCTGCAGCATCCTCCACACTCCAATTACTGCGCCCATACACTCACTGTACCCACTTTGGAACTGCTTTTGTAAGAATCTGATTTTTTTGTGCCTATGTCACTCTGAACAGCCACCAGCTTCATCAAACTACATTTGATTGTAGCATGTTAAAGTGCTTCATGCACTTTGCGGAGATATGGCTGACTCTCCACTGAAATAAAACAGTAATGCCGTGAGTGTACCAGTCTTTCCTGCTGGGTGACTGATCTGCCCATGTTCCAAGACTAGGGCATGATGGCCAATCGCAGGTCCAGGCAGCAGGCTGTTAAGGCTATTGTTCAGCCTGACTGCCTGCCCTCCTGCTGCATCTATACCTGCACCTGGGTGCCCCTCAAATGGAAGCATGTGTTGTCTACCAGCGCACTTCATACCACTCACCAGCATGAGGTGCTAGGGGGCCTAGATCACATCTGGAAGGCTTGTCAACTTTGATCATTAATCTCCTTTGTGTTACAGTGGCGTAATAGTGGTTCCTTTCTAAAGGATCATGTAATTGGTTCGAGGAACCAAGAAGAGGTAAAATTGAAGACCAGTGATTTTGACTTCAATTTGGGCAACAATTTCAATTGGTTGTGCAAAGAAGCCATTTAACACGTTCTGTTCCCTTGTTGGCAACCTCCATTTCAGCATTTCATACAACAGTCTTCAAAAGTACCTCTTTGACTGTAAAGTGTTTTAGGACACCCTGAGATCATGAACGGTGCTATATGAATGCAAGCCTTCCTTTCACACAAGAAGTGAAAAAAGCCAACTTTTGGCCCCTGGGTTCCATCTGCAGCATCTGGTGCAGGCAATTTCTTTGTGTGGACGCCTTTGTATTACTTTAATTCCTAGCTGTTAGCTTAGTACAGTTGTATTTGCCGTTGCTTTTAAGTCTTATCTGATATCCCTCCATATAAATTGTTGCCATCTGCCCTCAAAACTGAGCAAATTAGCCATCCACATGTGTAGGCCACGTTAAACTGTATTGACACCACTTTTTCTGGTCAGTGTGTCTTACGACTTGGTCCAGCCTGAGCAAGCAAGGAAAACCGGCCTCTCCTTAAAATGTAATATTTCAGCGTGCTGCGTTGAATTGGTGCTAATTCAGACAAAGAGAAAGAACTTCAACAGAAAGCATTTTAAGCAATTTCCCTCCATTGGTGATTTGAGCAATGCTCATCAAGGTGATTGACACTCGTATCGATTGTCAAATGCTCTCCTGAGTTAAACGCACCTCAGCTGGATTCCATCCAGGCAACATCACAACCAGCAGAAGGGAACCTCCTTGATATGGAATTGTTTTCTGTTTCCAATATAAATCGGTATTAAGCAGACGTTGCCATTCCATGCCAGTCCAGACTGTTGCTCCAAGGAGCTAGACTTGAACCGCTCAAATTGATGGACTGAAGGGCCTCTTGTGCACTGTAAAACTCTATGACTGGCCGTTTCGATCTTGACCGCATGAATTCAGGTCCTGGAGGGCTCGTCGTGGCTCGTCACACCCAACTCACAACATTGCGGTTCTTTAAGTTATATTCCACAGCCTTGTGCTAAAATCTGGGTTCACTGCAGTGCTGAGGGAGAGCTGCTTTGTCAGGCATGCTGTCTTTTAGACAAAATGTTTTACTGAGGCCCTGTCTGGCCACTCAGGTGGAAGTTTGATGATTCCTTGGCAATACAGAAGGGTTTGTGGGAGAATTTCTCCTTGGTGTGCTGTCCTTTAACCAACAGTACTAAAAGCAGATGACCCAGCTATTATCCCAGTGCTGTTTTGGGATCTTGCTGTGTTTCCATTGACTAGCGCATTCCCTACTTTACAGCAGTCACTTCACTTCAAACACCGTATCATCTTTGGGCTGCGAGGTGGCAAATGTCTCTATGTAAATGCGCAGGTCCTCTCTTCTTACAAGGTTATTTCACTTGATGCCATTTCATGAACAATATTCTCAAAAAAGCTGTTAACAAGTCGACACCGAGTACAATTATACAATGCTGCAAGCCAGCATTTGTTCAGAGTGCATTGTGAAAACTGAATTGGCAGTGTAAGCGGTAAAACTCGATGTTAAGGAAAGGAGAGGGTTTCATTGTGACAAATAAGACTCCTGCTGAAGGGGAAATAATAAGCCAGACCTCGAAATGAAAGATTCACTCAAGCTGTCTGTAAACCCAGTAACTTGCTGTGTATTTCCACTGCCTTCTGCTTTCTCTCGTTATTTGTGTTTTGATTTTTACTCCCATGGCTGTTCTATCTAGTTGCCTCGTCGGGTGCCAGTGTCCGCACCTTGCGTTAAGTCCGTGCAGCAAACCGTTCTACACTCCACAGAAAGCCTTTGTCTAGAAAGCACTTTGAGACATTGCAATATGACAGAGGAAAAAGGTTTGGACAAGGTACTGTCTTATACTGGGGCAGGTCTCCACGCTCTGCCACAGGCTTGCTGAGGAATGACAACTGAGACTTTGATGTCACAGTTGGTGAGGTTTGAGTTATCGCAAGAGCGAGGCCAGCAGCTACTTTACAACAGAGGTTAGACTTCAGAAAAAGTGGCTTTTGGATGTCCTGAGGTCATGAAAGGCTCTACATAAATGCACGTTCTTCCTTCCTCAATGGCTAAAGGGTGTCGTTTCTGCCACCCTCCCCCACCAGCTCTGAAGGGAAAGTAAAAGGTAAAACCCAGATAAAATACCCCTTAAGGATTGAGTTTCTTGAGATTGCTTTACCAAGTGAAGTTCCAGGGGTGAATTTTGTCGTAGTCTTCTCTTGCGATCAGAGTCAGTCCTTACCTGGAGGGAGATGTTTGCAAAAAGGCCGGGCCTTTCCAAGTATCATGGGAATGAGGGGTGGGTGAGCTGCAGTTCGGGGTTTATAATGTCACTGGTTTGTGGTCCTTATATTAGTTCAAGCTAGCGTCCTGGAAGACAAGCCTCAGCTCCATTGTAGCTTCACAATCAACGGAGAGAAGCAATAGCGTTAGATGAGTACGGGGCTGGGCTGGGGGACAATGCAGTTGTTTGCGAACACAGATGCTCCTGCAGGTGTTGGGGAATCACTGTGGCTCACTCACTCTTCCCTCCCCAGCTCTCACCTCACCATGAAAATCCAAACTGTCAACACTGTAAACACAACTAGTTTCAAAACAAAAAGCATCTTTCAGGTCCCTGTGTACGGCTTACTAAGCCCTGTTGTAAAATATGTGGATGGGGCTCTCTCACATCACAGATGTGGAAAGTATAATTTTATATTTGTATTTTCAAAATAAAAAAAGTTTGTGAAAGGTTTCCATCCTCTACTGTGGTCCAGAAATCAATGTGTTTGTCTGAGATAATAAAAAAAGTTTAAAAAATGAATGGTTTTGAACTTTTTTTTGCCAATGTGTTTTGTATTAAACCAGACAGCCAATCAGAATATTGTCACATGGACATAAATCTGGTATTACAGAATGGTTGCCTGCTATATGCACCACACAGTGTTTAAAGCCACTGCTATATTATCAACAACACACAGTATTGATGGACAATGTGTGTACAAACTGACCAACACTGTACAATATTGATGTGCTCACAATACACAATGGCTAATAGAGGCTCCACCCGAGATTAACATGCCTGGAATAGACCCTACCCAATATTGAGGCACCAGAATAGACTTTACTAGGTATAGACTTTGTCAGATGTAGACTTCACCAGACATAGACTGCACTAGCTATGCCACCCAGATGAATATATCACTTGATATAAATGCCACCACATAGACTCCATCTGAAACAAATATGGCCTGATAGAGACATTTCCTGATATACACTCCAGACAATATTCACACTGCATGATATAAATGCCATTAGATTATAGATGCTATCTGATTTAGGTGCCACAAGATATAGACCATGTCCAATATAGACTGTGTTTGTACACCACCCAATATAGTCTTGCCTCAGATATATTCACTGCCTGATATATGCCCTGCCTGATATAAATACCATCAGATATATTCACTGCTCAATATAGGTTACACCAGATATATACAATGCCCAGTACAGACTCCACCAGATACATACACTGCCTGGTATACACTCCTCCAGACATATACACTACCCAGTTTAGACGCCACCAGATATATAAACAAACAGAAATTGCTGGAAAAGGTCTGGTAGCATCTGTGAAAAGAAATCAGGGTTAACATTTTGGATATGGTGATCCTTCATCAGAACAGATATATACACTGCCCAGTATAGACTCCATCAGATAATACACTGCCAGATGTAGACTCCACCAGCTGTATACCCTAGCTGATGTTGACACTGCACCATATAAATGCTGCTTAACATAGGCACTGCCAATTTAAATCTGATATAAATAACAATCAATAACAGTATAGACTCCACCACCTGATGTGGCACCAGCTGATATAGATATCATCAGATATAGCCACCACCAGGTATAGATATTGTCCATTATAAATGCTACAAGGTATTGATACCTTATCTAGATTATAGATACTGCCTGATACTGACGTGGCCCAATATTGGAGATGGCCTGAGATAAATGTCACCTAATATTGATGAACCTGATACAGGCACAGCCTAATATTAGACATCAACTGATATAGACACAGACCAATATAAACACTAGAATAAATATTACCCAGATATAGACACTGCCCAATATTGACATGCCCATAATAAACATAGCCCCTGATATAGACACTACCCCAATACATGTACCACCTGAGATTACACACCCTGAAGATAGACTCCTCCCAGTAAGGAACTAACCAATGTAGACACTTCTCATTACGAACATTGCCCAGTTAGACACACATGATGCATAATCATATGTAATGATTGATGTTGCCTAATACAGACACCACTGAATATTGAGACTGCCCAATATGGGTAGCACCCTCCTTTCAACCCACAGGAGGAGGTTGAGAGAATCACATCTCAAAGCCAGCCTGTGGTTTGCTGCAACTGGACACACAGGAAGGTCCTCTAAGCCTTTCTGACTCTTCTGTTTGCCCCTGAAAGACCACCTCCTGAAGTTCGGAGCCCACTCGCACCACCTGTGGACACATAGAGACAATCCAGACAATCTCAGTCAGTCTTTTTTTTGGCTGACTTTGACTGACTCAGTCCACCATTTGTATCCTCACCCAACCCTCCAATGCTGCGTCCTGGAAGATCATCCTGGGAACGAGTTGGAACTGGAACCTGGCACACTGCCCTGTGCAATGGCTTTTAGTATCCACACATTTCTGCTGCTAGGCTCTGGGTAGGGGCCAACAATCCAACCTGATAGCTCTGTTTCCAACTCTATGAATATTATATGATTGTTGAAACTTTCCAACAAATTCTACAAGGCAGTTGGTTATCTCAGTTGGCTGGACAGCTGGTTTGTAATGCCAACAGTGTGGGTTCAATTCATGCACTGGTTGAGATTACTGCGATGGATTCTCCTTCTCAACTTCAGCCTGAGGTGTAGTGACCCCTCACGTTAAACCCCACCAGTCATCTCTCCCTCTCTGATGGGCAAGCTGGTCCTGAAAGGACGATGCAGAATTTAAAAACCGAAAGAACTGCGTTTGCTGTAAATCAGGAACAAAAACAGAAGTTGCTGGAAAAGCTCAGCAGGTCTGGCAGCATCTGTGAAGGAAAAAACAGAGTTAACGTTTCGGGTCCGGTGACCCTTCCTCAGAACAGGACCCGGACCCGAAACGTTAACTCTGTTTTTTGTCCTATGCAGAATTTACCTTTGTATGTTACATTGACTGTTCCATTGACACTCTAGGACTCAAACAAGAGTGGATTAGAAAAAAATATTTTGGACAGCTCTTACCATCTGTGTGAAAAAGCTGATTGTATTTTTTTGTTCAAAATTAATTACTTTTGCTTATTTGTGTGATAACACTTAGAGTCATTGAGTCACAGAGACATACAGCACGGAAACAAACCCTTCTGCCCAACTCATCCATGCTAACCAGATATCCTATATAAACCTAGTCCCATTTGCCAACATTTGGCCCAGATCCCTCTAAACCCTTCCTATTCATGTACTCATCCAGATGCCTTTTAAATGTTATAATTGTACCATCCTCCACCACTTCCTCTGGCAGCTCATTCCATACACGCATCACCCTCTGCGTGAAAAAGTTGTCCCTTAGATCCTTTTAAACCTTTCCCCTCTCACCTTAAACCTATGCCTTCTGAGTCTGGTCTCCCCTACTATGGGGAAAAGATCTTATCTATTCACCCTATCCACGCCCCTCATGATTTTGTGAACCTTTATAAGATCACCCCTCAGCCTCTGATGCTCTGGGGAAAATAGCCTTAGCCAAGTATGTGGTGAATAGCACTGATGCATTTAAGGGATAATGGGATAGTTGAGGAGGGTGGGAGGAGGCTTCTGAGCAGTTTAAACACTGGCATGGACCATTTGAGCCAAGTATGTGGTGGATAGTGTTAGGTTTTAAAGTCTGGCTCTTTTGGATCATAAAAAAGCAAAATACTGCAGATGTGGGAAATCTGAAATAAACACAGAAAATGCTGACAAAACTCAGCAGGTCTGTTTCCATACTGTATGTTTCTATAAACTATGCCCCATGGCAAGGAGGTCTTGTGGCATAATGAGTAGTGTCGTAGAATCCTTACAGCGCAGAAAGAGGCCATTCAGCCCATCGGGTCTGCTCAAATCCTTGGATTTGAACCAAGGCTAACCCACCTATCCCTGGACACTGCAGGTTAGTTTTTAATACAGCCAATCCACCTAACCCACACAACGTTGGACTGTGGGAGGAAACTGGAGCATGGAGGGACAACTCCACACAGACACAGGGACAACGTGTAAACCACCCAGACAATCGCCTGAGAATGAGGTCAACTGCATCTATAGAGAGAGAAAAGTTTCAGAGTTCTGAAGAATATTGGACTTAAGATATTAGACTCTGGTGTGGTACAGTGGCTCAGTGGTTAGCATTGCTGCCTCACAGCACCAGAGTTGGGTTTGATTCCACCCTCAGACAGCTGTCTGTGTGGAGTTTGCATGTCATCCCTGTGTCTGTGTGAGTTTCCTCCAGGTGCTCTGGTTTCTTCCTGCAAGTCTAAAGGTGTGCAGGCTAGGTGGATTTGCTGTGCTATAGTGTCCGGGGATGTGCAGGCTAGGTGGGTTAGCCATGGGAAATGGATGGTTTCTGGGATTGGGTGGGTTTCTCTTCAGAAGGTTGGGTATGGGCTGAATGGCCTGCTTCCATACTGTAGTGATTCTATGATTAACTGTTTCTCTCTCCACGGATTGCGTGGTTTTCTGTTTGTTTCTCTCCAGGATAATTCGTGATTGCATTCACTTTCATATTTATCCCTTTTATTTTCTCATAGCAATGTATATGTATATATACAGTTTTATCAATGTTACATTGCACATTCTATTGGGGGCCTGTATAGGAAGGAACCTTATTTAGCCTGCTGAGGGCTCCTGATTTCCCTAACTAGCTTATGCAGTTATTATCACACTGGCCATGCTTTTGATTTAATTAACAAAAGATTTCTGACTATCTTTTCCCATGGAATATAATTAGTCAGCATACCTACCAGCTTATAGAGATCGCTCCAATACCCATTGTTTGCTCAGGGGGATGAATGGTTAGCTGCCAGGCACAGCATCAGCTCATTGTGGAGGGTATGAACTTGGGAAGCAGTCTGGGGCAGAGATAGTAGGAACTGCAGATGCTGGAGAATCTGGGATAACAAGGTGTAGAGCTGGATGAACACAGCAGGCCAAGCAGCATCAGAGGAGCAGGAAGGCTGACATTTTGGGCCTAGACCCTTCTTCAGTGTTCATCCAGCTCTACACCTTGTTATCTTACATTGGGCACACTGTTGTTCTAGCTTGTTGTGATCTCTGCCCTGACTGACTTCATTCAAATGTACCCACAAAGCAAAGTATAAAGTATAAAAACAGTAGTATAAAATCTGGGGTCTAGGCCCGAAACATCAGCCTTCCTGCTCCTCTGTTGCTGCTTGGCCTGCTGTGTTCATCCAGCTCTACATCTTGTTATCACAGCAGTCTGAGGCAGGTCGGTACATCAATATAAAGACTGGGTGCAAGGTAGAGGCATCTATTTATGGGGTGTTCCCACTGTCTCTCATTAATAGACCTCAGATGTTGCCCAGTTTGGACTTACTGCTAGCAAGCAAATCATGAGGCACCTTCTCACTATGACAACGTCCTTTAACATATACCTCCATCATTCATTTAGGATAACAGCTGAAAAGCAACACTTGCCACCTTATCTCAGTCCGAAATGCTGGAATTCCCTTCCACGACTTCCCCACTTCTCTTTCCTTCTTTACGCTGCTTCTTAAAACTGGCCTTGTTGGCCAATTGGCCTTCTTTGGCTCAGTGCTAAATGTTGTCTGATCATCCACGCCCTGTGATGCACCCTGGGAAGCTTTGATCTGCTAAAGGCATTGAATGGATGCCAGTTGTTGTTAATGGAAATCTCCTGCAGTTTGCCTTTAGAATGGAAAGTATGCTGAAAAAGGCATTCACCAGAAACTAACAGCATTAACGTTTCGAGTCCATGGGACTTTTGTTCAGAACTTCAGCCTTGCCAGACTTGAAGTATTAAGTCTGTTTCTCTCTGCTCAAACACAGGCACACCGGCTGAGTTTCTACAGCATTCTCTGTACTCGTTTCAGATTCCCAGCAACTGCAGTACTCTGCTTTTATGAACCAGAAACTCTTACCTTGCTCATTCAGAGTTCAGCAATGTACATCTGTGATGATATTTTGGGGATGTTGCACTTAAAATGGCCCCCATCCCATTCATTTATAATGAGATGAAAGATCAGGAACAGCTCTGCTGGACATACCCTCCTCTATTTAATAACAGAGAATTATGAGAACATGCCTAAATATGTGTTGGAATTCCTAATCTCCATGGAACCAGCTGCTCCTTTATAAGCAAATATTTCTGAAATTATAAGGTGCCAGTGAAACAGCCAGGACTGAATTGGGTCTGTAATATGGAGGCATTTGATTTACATTTTGGAGGAAGGCTTCAGGAAAGGGGGTGGGGTGTAGTGTTTATGAAAAGACCCAACTGTGTCAAAGAAAAATAGATTTTTCTCCCATTTGCTGATCCCATCCTGGGGCTGGAATGTTTTGCTCCTTTTCCTGGAGGGTTTGTGTGCGGGGAGTGTTGAATTTGAGAGGTTAGGGGCTAGGTCCTTCCCTAAGACCCTGGTTAGTACCTCACTCATGTCCCCCACAGATTAGCCCAAGCAGAGAATGTGGACCATCCATTGGCCAACTGCTGGGGAGGATGAAGGGGCTCTATTGGCTTGGGTGTGATACAGAATGATCCATTGGTTCAATCCCTGTGATAGCTTCTGGAGACCTGTGATCTTTCTTTGCCCCACACTTGCAGAGTGGTGACCCTTAAGTTCTGTAACTAATTGTCTCCTTCTAATGGAGGGAGATGTCTTTTCTGCACTGGCTGGTTAATTACCAATCAGCCAGGACCATTCAGTTTTGCTCTGCAGTTCTCACTTGACTTTCTTGGGAGCCTCTGGCGAGCAAATAGAAAGTTTAACTTCCAGTTCTCACTGATTTGGCAACATCTCACCTCACTCTTTTCAGGATTAAATTCTATCTGCTACTGATCTGCCCATCTGATAAATCCACCATCACTTAAAACTTTCTTCCTCACAAATAACCATTAGGCCAATCTTTGTGTCATCTGCAAACTTACCACGACCCCTACACTCTCATTTATATCAGATCATGTGGAAGCCCTTATAGAAAGACTGTAATGTTTATCTTTTAGCTTTATTTCTTATTTTCCTAACTTGTACTATGTATAACGTAGAGTAGCATTTTTTCTTTCTTACGATATGTACCTAAGATTTGTACCGAGGCACTAAGATGATGCCATGTGTTGGCAACATTGTACATTATTCATTGTACTCCTGTTCTTTTGTAACTTGAGTATACATGACTGTAAACCTTAATCTTATATCGTTTATATATATATCACAATAAGGGACCCAGAACGCCCCTGGATACCGGGCTCCAGTCTCACAAATAGCCTTTTACCACCACCCTCTGTCTCCCATCATGAAGCCGATGTTGCATCCATCTTGCCAAGTTATCCTGGATCCCATGTGCTTTTACCTCTTTTTCAGTCCCCCATATGAAACCTTGTCAAAGGAGGGTGTGGAGGGAATTGAAAACAAGGAGGGTGAACGCCTTAAATTTTGGGAGTTGGTAGCCCAGGAACCAGTCCCGCCCGAAACGTCAACTTTTCCTGCTCCCCTGATGCTGCCTGGCCTGCTGTGTTCCTTCAGCTCCACAGTGTGTTATCTCTGACTCCAGCTTTGGCAGTTCTTACCAGCTCACCCAGTATAGATCAGCCATCCACAGGAGTGACGTGTGGATAGTATTTGGTGTGGGTCAGGAGACAGAAGCAGCGTTTTAGAGAAGCTCAGTTCTGTAGACGGGCAATAGTTAGAAAAGCAGGCTACAATTCTGATACTGGCAAGAGTCTCGTGTGATTGCTGAATAAAGAAGGTGTTGAATTGAGTTGAAGTACCCTCCCTCCTTACACAGTCAAATAAGCTGATTATAAAATGGCTGTGTGGATCACAGTATGAGCTAGCAAAGGAGGACAGAAATCTGAAGGGAAAACCAAAAAAAAACTGATTCAAATCAAATTAACTTTCATTTGCAAAACGTGTTGGAAGAACAGTTTGCCGAGGGAAATGAATATTAAAATGAAATAATGCAAGGAATCTGTCGTAGTGAGCAATAGACAAAAAATAACTTGTTAGCAAAGGTTCCTCAACAAGAAACCATTTTAAATGAGAGGATACAAACTGCAATTTGCTGATTGTCTTGTTTTATAAAAGTTTTGACTCCAGGAGAGCAGGAAAGTTGACATTTTGGTTTGGGACTGGTTCCTAGGCTACCAACTCCCAAAATTTAAGGTGTTCACCCTCCCTGTTTTCAATTCCCTCCACACCCTCCTTTGACAAGGTTTCATATGTCGTACTGAAAAAGAAGGTAAAAGCACATGGGATCCAGGATAACTTGGCAAGATGGATGTAACATCGGCTTCATGGTGGGAGACAGAGGGTGGTGGTAAAAGGCTACTCGTGTGACTTTCTGCTTAGTATGATTCGATAAGACTCCAGTAAGATGTTAAGTTGAGTTCTTTCTTCAGGGAATAGGTATTGTATGCAGCTCCTTTGATTTAGTGAAATGCAATGAGAGGTGGGGTCACAGGTGCTTGGTATCTTCAACACCAAGCCACACATTATGATCAAAATCTCGAACAAAGAGGTAGGTTTTGAGGAGGAGGGAGAGCTGCAGCAAGGGAATGCCACAGAATGAGATCTAGGGAACTGAGGGAACAGCGACCCAGTTGCTAGAGTTGGGATTGGTCAAGTGGAGAGAGTTGGAGCAGTGCAGATATCTCAGAGGAGCTGTGAGGATACAAGAGATTACAGGGGAAGGGTATGACTTTGACGACACTTGAAAGCATAGGTGAGAATTTTAAAACTCAACGTTGGTCAGAAAAGCACAAGGTTGACCCAGGACTGAGTGCAAGTTAGTTTATGGGTAGCACAGTTTTTTTAATGTCAGTATAGAATCTCTACAGTATGGAAGCAGGCCATTTGGCTCCTCAAGCCAACAATGACCCTCCAAAGACTATCCCACTCAGACCACCCCCGTACTCTATCTCTGTAACCCTGCATTTCCCATGGCTAACGCACCCGGGCTGCACATCCTTGGACCCTTTGGGCAATTTCCCATGGCCAATCCACCCTAACCTGCACATCTTTGGACTGTGGGAGGAAACACAGGGAGAACGTGCAAACTCCACACAGACAGTCGCCCAAGGCTGGCATCAAACCCAGATCCCTTGCACTGTGAGGCGGCAATGCTAACCACTGAGCCACTGTAGAGCCCTGAATAAGTTGTAGATCCTTTCTCACTCCAGCGATTTGAGGACATTATCTCAGTTGACATTCCAGTGTGATACTGAGGGAGTGCTGCGCTGTCAGAGGTGCAGTCTCACAGAAGTGACATGAAACTCAGATTGTGTCTGTCCTGTCAGCTGGGAATGAGAATCCTTGTGGTACTACTTGAAGAGAGCAGGGTGTGTTCCCTGTGTTCTCACCAACGTGTAACCCTCAATCTCATCCCAAAAAACAGATTATCTGATCATTATCTCACTGTTGTTTGCAGGGGGCTTGCTGTGTGCAAAATAGCTGCCATATTTCCTACATTACTATAGAATCTCTACTCCAAAAGTAGAGTGGAAGTCTGTTGCAATGATCCAAAATACCACATGTTTGCTTATAACACAGGCCCATCACGGGAAAGAATCTTTAGTTAAATCTTTACTTTGTCAGTTAAAAATAAGAGTTTTCTTATTAAAATTTCCCTTTTTTGACTGACATCCTCATTATAATGGACTTGCACAGAGGTCCGTTGGCTACAAACCACTTTTAAAGATCCTGATGTTACGATGATGGTGCAAATCTATTGAATGAATTGAGAGATATGTGAGAGCCCTGCACAGGTGTGATGGGAGGAATGGTCTCTTTCTGCTTAGTATGATTCGATGAGACTCCAGTAAGATGTTAATTTGAGTTCTTTCTTCAGAGAAGGAGACTCATGTTTTTGAATTTATAAAGGCGCTGGAAGTCTACACAATCTTATCAACTTATTAATAAAATGAGGACAAAGCCAGCGAGAAGGGAAATTTAATGTTAAAAATTACCTGCCAGATTTAGCATTTAAGCACAGATAAGAAATCATCTTAAAGACATCATTTATTGATTTTATGGGCGATAGACTTTGACATCTAATAACGGGTAACATGTTCTGCTGTCAGGAGGTGAAAAGAGCTTAAGATTTCTCACAAAGTGAAATGCTAAATTCACTCAGAATCTGATGGGCATCTGTTATAAGGTTAAGACTCCCATCACAGTGGGATCTGTTCATATTGCTTATAATCCTTCGAAGGATAATCTTATAGAATTCCAGCATTTCTCAACTATTCATCTTTACGATGCAAACTTTACACTGCAAACAAGAATTAAAATATAATGCACCAAGACAATATTGATCAAACATTGCAAACTCGTTTTTAAAGTCTTGCACTATGTAGATGTCCCACTTGAAGAATAGAGAAGGTAAGCTAGGAAGGAGCGAAAACCTAAACGAGGGATGGACATAAATATCTATGTATTGTCTGTTATCTTTGATGTGGGTTTTGCCTCCAGCAAAAGTGATAATCTTTACGCTAAAGCTTGTAAAAGAAAGAACCATCCGTGAATACTGTGGTATTGAAAGATCCAACAGACAGTTGTTAGAGCTCACTGATATATACAAAGATTGCATGCATGGGCACATTAGTGCCTCGTTAGTATTTGGATACATAAGAACATGGGAAATAGTTCAATAGGAATAGGCCATCTGGCCCATCAAGCCTGCCCCACCATTCAATAAGATCAGGCTGATCTTTTCATGGACTCAGCTCCATTTACTCGCCCCCTCACATAACCCTTAATTCCTTTACTGTTCAAAAATCTATCTATTTTTGCCTTAAAAACATCCAACGAGGTAGCCTCAACTGCTTCACTGGGCAGGGACTTCCACAGATTCACAACCCTTTGGGTGAAGAAGTTCCTCCTTCACTCCGTCCTATACCTGCTCCCCCTTTATACGAAAGAAGAGCATGCCTTGCTTGAAGTGATCCCGAGTAAGATGGATTTTGGGACCTTTAAACCATCATATGGCTTACCAGGAATCTCGTCCACTCTTACCGGCTAGCATTCACATGTTTTGCAGGAATTTACAGATTGACAATCAATTTCTGTATATGATTATGAGGGATATTTACAGGGTGATTAGAAAGTAGCTGATCCCCTTAGTCGAAGAGTCAATACCAAGGGGGCACAATTTTAAAGTGAAAGGCTGGAGGTTTAGAGGGGATTTGAGGAAAACCCCTTTCACCCAGAGGGTGGTGAGGGTCTGGAATGTATGGCCTGAGTGGATAGCTAAGGTGGGAAACCTCACAATCTTTCAGAAATACTCAGATGAGAACTTGAAATGTCATAACATTTAAGGATGTCAGCCTAATGCGGGTAAGTGGGGATAGTGTACGTAGTGGTACACTTTTGCCAGTACAGACTTGATGGGCCAAAGGACCTGTTCTATGAGCTCTCATTTCTTGTGGTCGAGCCCTAGAGTGGGAGTTGAACCTTGTATTTCTGGCTCACAGGCAGCAGTGCTACCCATTGCACAAGCAACGCACTTCCACTGGCCCGAGAAACATATAAATGGCAGGGAGCCATCTTCAGTCACTTGTGAGATTGTGCTGAGGGAAGTGGAAGGACAGAAGAGTAATTGTAGGATCATGGCATGAATTCTGATCGTTACTTTTCTGATACTGCAGATTGAATTAGAAATCTGAATTAATAGACTCAACGGCACAGTGGCTCAGTGGTTAGCACTGCTGCCTCACAGCACTGGGGACTGGAGTTCGATCCCAGCCTCGGGTGACTGTCTGTGTGGAGTTTGCACGTTGTGCATGTCTTTCCTCTGGGTGTTCCAGTTCATACCACAGTCCAAAGATATTAAGGTTTGAAATTGGCCATGGGAAATGCAGGGCTACAGGAGTTGGGTGGGATGCTCTTTGGAGGGGTGGTGTTGGCTCAATGCGCTGAATGGCCTGCTTCCACAGTGTAGGGAACCTATACTAATACCAAACACCATTCTAAAAATGACTAAAGTCGAAGGAATCACTGTGACTAACTGGCACCTACCAGCAATCATCCCAAAACCAGCTCTGTTGATCAATATCCATCCAACTGTAGCTGTCATCTCTTTGTGTTTCACTCTTCAGTCTTTTATTAATTTTTCTGTCTGAACTGGCCCTTTTTCTGATGCTTTCCTTTGATCCCTTTCACTTTATTCCTCACACTGCCTTGCTGTCTCTCACTCTGTCACTCTTATTATCTCTCCCTCTTCTTCATACACTCGGCTTTATTTAACCCCCTACCTGCCTCACCTGATCAGCTAACTCACCCCTGCAGTTTTCATCACTATTTAGTTGTTGTACAAAGTGATTGCTCTGGAAGAGTTAATTTTGAAATTGCATTAAGCTCCTAACAGTCTGAAAATATAACACAGTGAATGGGTGGGGAATTGGGCATGAGCTCCTGGTGGAAAAAGGATCCATCATCTCTAGCACCTGATAGTCTTCAGAAATTAGATCTAACTAGTCAATGAAACTTGTATCTACTGCTCTCATGCAATGAGCTGTCTCTTGCTGTGTAAGACAAATGGCTCTCCTTGTTAAGATCCACCAGCTTTTAGACTCAATTAGAAGGAAGAACAAAAACAGAAAGTGCTGGAGAAACACAGCAGCTCTGGCAGAATCTATAGAGAGAAAGCACAGGCGATGTTTCAGATCCAGTGACCCTACTTCAGAAGGAGAATTACTCTGCATAATGTTATTTTCATTCTGAAAGTTTCCATTCGCCTCATATAATTTTCTGTTGACAACTAGTTTGTATTTTTGTCACAAAGACTCGGCAGAGGCTGTTTAACCTGAATCTACGTCTGTTTAAAATAGTAGAAGGAGATTGAAGCGGGTTGCGTTACTTTAGTTTAGCAATTTTTGTTCACTTTTTATAAATTTTCATTAACCATTTTGTCATGCTTTTGTTACAATGTCTAACCTGATTTAAGTATTCTTTAAAAATGTAGCCAGGTGGTATGTTGACAACATTCTACCTCAACCTTTACAAAATCAGTCTGCCTCAGGTTGTAAGTAAAACAGAGAATTAGGGATGCTGGAGATCATGAAGGGACCCTGGACTCAGAACGTTAATTCTGCTTTCTCCCTCCATAGATGCTTCCAGACCTGCTGAGTTTCTCCAGCGTTCTCTGTCTTTCTGTGTCTCTAATTGTAAGTAGTCAGGTTGTGCAGGAGGGCAACCTCACCAATATTGACAAATTGGAGCTCTATTACCTCAATAAGAAATGACAATATTGAACTACACAGCATGGGGCAAAGTCAATTTTCATGGCAGGTTGATAGACAAGACTGTAGCGAAACTGTGCCCTTTAGGAGAGAGGTGTTCTATGATGTTTCTCTTGCAGATGGGTGTTGTGCCAGAATGTCTCCTTCAGTTGGCAAACATTTTTTCTAGTTCTCCCTGGGTATTTTGCCTTAAAATGAGACAAAAGAATTGTGACTGAGCGGGTTCAGGGCTCACACAAACCCAGGAAGGCTTTTAGTTTTGTTTTCAGTGAGTGAAAAGGTCTCTGCAGGCTGCTGAAGCGAGAAGCTTGAGGTCCCAGGTGCTGGAATGAAGTCATAGACGGCGAGGCTTCCTCTTAAAAATCAAAAGATGCAGTTTATTTCTTTCTTCGGGACTGGAGAGAGACAGCAATTGAGAACCACAACTGTTACACTGGATTGCATTTTTGCCAAAGGAAGTGTCTGTAGGATGCTGTCTATATTGGAACAGTTGATGGTAAATGCTTAATAATACATTATTTTGTTAAGTATTTCAACAGAGTTAAAGTTATGCCAGTTCTTTTTTTTTTGCATTTTAACCGTGCTGTAAGAGTAAAGTGTGGTTTGATCAAGGCAAAATGGTGGACCAATCAAATTGCATCTGGAACACAGCACCTTACACTTGCCTTTAAATAAATATAAAAGTTAGGGTCTAGGCTATCTCCTTACAATATTTCAGGAGTTACGGTTGGTCTGGTCCATATCAAAACCAATAGCTTTCAACAAAGGACAGGTAGCTCCTCTGGGTTGATGACCAAAAGTCCTTTGTGGCTCAGAGAGAAGTGAACAAGAGACCACCAAGAAAGGCTGAGTCGAGACTAGCCCCTGTCCCATCTTCCTTGTTAAAAGCCCTCCCACAACCTTCTTCCGGTCACTAACCAGGCAGCAGGTGGGAGGTCACTGATGGCTCCATTTGTCCCCATCTGTCATGGTGTTCCACTGCTCCTTCTCCTGGGCAGGTTGGGGCTCAGGGGCTCAGTGCTTAAAATCACCGGGACCTTCTACTGCCCCTGGCAGGGATTCATAGGGGCTGGGATGTTGTGTTATGGCTGTACAAGACATTGGTTAGGCCACTATTGGAATACTGCATGCAATTCTGGTCTCCCTGCCACAGGATAGGTGATGTGAAATTTGAAAGAATTCAGGAAATCACTGCGATATTTAATCCACTGTTGTCAACCTTTTGATTCTCTCACTCCCTTTCTCTCACATCTTATTATTGTTTGATGCTCTCCTCTCTCTCTCTGTCTCTGTATTTCTCTTTCCTATTGTCTCTCACTCCATCTTTCTTTTCCACACATTCAGTAATTTCCTGGTGGATCCACTCTTCGACCAATCCCATCACTCTGTTTACAAGGTCAAGAGGAGATGAGGCAAATTGAATCGAGCGATTCCATTTATGCCAGAAATCTGTAGAGTGCACACACAGATGAACAAAAGGGATTGTTTAAAGCAAGGGCCCCTTCCTACACACTCCAAGTCACAGGTATTGAGGCCCAGACCCCAGTCCCCGCTCCATTTGCAGTTGCTAAAATCACAGAAGTTTAGAACAGTGACATTGTGGCTCAGGGGTTAGCACTGCTGCCTCACAGTGCCATGGACGCGGGTTTGATTCCAACCTTGGAGTTTCCACATTCTCCCCGTGTCTGCATGGGTTTCCTCTGGGTGCTCTGGTTTCCTCCCACAGTCCAAAGATGTGCAGGTTAGGTGGATTGGCCACGGGCTTTGCAGGATTACAGGAACAGGATAGGGGTGGATCTGGGTGGATGCCCTTCAGAGGGTTCGTGTGGATTCGATGGGCCGAATAGCCTGCTTCCACACTGTAGTGTTTCTATGACTCTAGAAGTGGAAAGTGACACATTTCATCAACAAACTTGTTTGTGAATGTAATTGACAAAAACTAATGGCATTCCTTCTGATGTATTTGGATTTCGGGACAGGTTTGACAATGTCTCACATGAAAGGTGTCTCATTAAGCTGAAAGCTATGGTAAGGAGCACATGCCACCAAATGGTGCTAAACAGACACAGATATCCCAATGGTGCACTGTCAAATTGAGGAGCATTGGGACAGACATGATGTACAGATACCCCCCTCTCAAAATCAACTCATCAGAACATAGCATATTGGAGGCCATTCAGCCCTTTGATTCTGGTCTGCCAAGGCATCCTATCCAGATGCATCACAGCATGCTTTGGCAACTGCTATTCCCAATTCCACAAGAAACTACAGAGTCGTCAGCAAAGCCCAGTCCATCACACATACCAGCCTTCCATCCATTGACACATAGAGATGTCCAGCACAGAAACAAACCCTTTGGTCCAATTTGTCCGTGTCAATTAGATATCCAAAATTAATCTAGACCCATTTGCCAGTTTTTGGCCCATATCCCTCTAAATCCTTCCCATTCATATACCCATCCAGATGCCTTTTAAATGTTGTAATTATACCAGCCTCCACCACTTCCTCTGGCAGTTCATTCCACATATGCAGCACCTTCTGTGTGAAAAAGTTGTGCTTCAGGTCCCTTTTAAATCTTTCCCCTTTCACCTTAAACCTATGCCCTCTAGTTTTGGACTCTCCTCTCCTGGGAAAAAGGACCTTGACTATTCATCCTATCCATGCCCCTCATGATTTTATAAACCTCTGTAAGGTCACCCCTCAGCCTCCAATGCTCCAGGGAAAATAGCCCCAGTCTATTCAGCCTCTCCCTATAGCTCAAATCCTCCAACCCTGGCAACATCCTTGTAAATCTTTTCTGAACCCTTTCAAGTTTCACAATATCTTTCCTATAGTAGGGAGACCAGAATTACATGCAGTATTCCAATAATGGCCTAACTAATGTCCTGTACAGCCATAACACGACATCTCAACTCCTATACTCAATGCACTGACCAATAAAGGCAAGCGTACCAAACACCTTCTTCACTACCCTGTCTACCTGCAACTCCACTTTCAAGGAACTATGAATCTGCATCCCAAGATCTCTTTGTTTGGCAAGACGCCCCAGGACCTTACCATTAAGATTATAAGTCGTGCCCTGATATGCCGTACCAAAGTGCAGCACCTCACATTTATCTAAATTAAACTCCATCTATACTGCCCTTGCCTTGGGAAAGCAACCAACATAATCAAAGACCTCTCTCATCCCAGTTATACTCTATTTCACCATCTTCTGTTTGTTAAAAGGATTTGAATATAAATATAAGCAGATTAAAGAACAGCTTCTTCCTCGCTGTTATCGGACTTTGAACAGACCTGTCAAATGTTAATGTTGATCTCTCTCTCTGCACCTTCTCTGCGGCTATAACACTGTATTCTGCACTCTGCTCTGCTAACGTGATGCACTTTGTATGGTATGATCTGCCTGGATAGCACACAAAACTGCACTTTTCGGTACATGCTACAACAATAAACCAAACTCAAACTCAATACTCAAACTCGTGGCTGACTCCATTCTCAACCTACTCTCCTGTCTGTCACACATATCTCCGACACTCTATTGTCAATCAAAATTTCACCGAATTCTGTCCTGAAATACAAATCTGTTCCTGTTGAAAGATGGCTCATAAAATCGAACAGGAAAGACTTCAGAGGGTTAAGATGAAACTTAAAAGTTTTTCAGGATTGACAGAAATTATGAAAATCAACACTATCATTTGAGGTAGGCACTTGAATAAATGTCTTTGTGTTGGAACAGAGTACAGTGGAGTTAAGCACTAAAAGTGGTGAAGTGTTCATTTGTTAATGTTACTGATAGTCATTTCTGGGCTATACTTAGATCTACTTTGAGTACAGTGTGACAGCACTGCCAACTGATTCATGACTGACCCATCCTTTCTTAATTCCAAGCATTTATAGTTCTCCATAATGTCTTCTAATAAAAATCTGGAACTTTCCAAGCCTTTCCTCAGGCAACTTCTTAGAGAATAAAAGCAAAATGCTGCAGATCCTGGAAATCCGAAACAAATACAGAGACTCACTGGAGAAACTCAGCAGGTCCGGCAGCATCTGTGGAGAGAGCCACAGAGTTAATGTTTTGGGTCTGATACAACTCTCCTTCAGAACTGAAGAATCTTCTGAAGAGTCATACCAGGCTCGAAACATGAACCCTGTTTGTCTCTAAACAGATGCTGCCATACCTGCTGAGTTTCTCCAGCATTCTCTGTGCTGTTTGAGAATTGGTCCTTTCCAATTTATGTGCCTCCATTCAATAACAGGAGTAAGGCGATGTATTAGTTAAATTATAGGAATCCAAAGGCCCGGACTAAGGAAAGTGGGTTAAAATTCCAGCCTGTTGACAGATTGAGTTAAAACGAGATCCTCGGATGGAATCCTGTTGAGATGTTGGTGATCTTACCTATTGACTAGAGCTCTGCCTCTTACAGGGAAATCCGATCCAACCACTTCACAAATCAGACATCAAGGTCTTGCCTGGAACTGAGGCACGGGGGTGAGGTGAATGCCCTGCTCAGTGAGAGCTGCCAGGCAATCTGAAACTTTTCCTCATCTCAGTCCTCAATCATTACCATGTCTTAGATCTCCCAAAGAGAATCATAGAATCCCTGCAGGGCAGGTAGAGGCCATTCAGCCCATAGATTGTTCACCAACCCTCTGAAGAGCATCACATCCAAACCCACCCCATCCCCACCATGGCTGACCCACCTAGCCTGCCAACTATGGGCAATCTAGCATGACCAATCCATCTAACCTGCACATCTTTGGGCTGTGGGAAGGAATTGGAGCAAACTCACGCAGACATAGGGAGGATGTGAAAACTCCACACAGACAGTCACCTGAGGGTGGAATCGAACCCAGGTCCTTGGTGCTGGGAAACAGCAGTGCTAACCACTGAGCCATTGTGCCACCCAGCAGGAGCAATTCTTTAGACCCTTCTTGATCCAACCCTTTCAGAATATCTTAAGTGTCTCAATGGGGTTGCCCTCTTCCCAGATTTGTTACAGTGCAGAAGGAGGCCATTCGGCCCGTTGTGCACCACCTGTTCTGTTACCGAGTGCCAATCTGCCGTCCGCAGAAATGATCCTGAGCTTCCTGGTTGCCTGCCACGTCAACACACCTCCCTGTTCCCTGGCCAACATCTCTGTCTCAGGCTTGCTTCAGTGTTCCAGCAAAGCTCAGCACAAGCTGGAAGAAGAACACCTCATTTTCCACTTGGGAACTCTACAGCCTTCAGGACTCAATATCGGGTTCAATAATTTCAGGGCCTGAGCACCTTCTCCTATGTCCCTTACTACAAGCCCCACACACCAGGTCTTGTCATCACATGGGCTGCTACCAAAAACCTCCCCTTGTCACTCACTTATGGTCCCCACTGATTTTTCCAGATTGACCTTTACCCATTCCTTTATCTGCCCAACTGTTGTTGGCTCTCTCTGGGCTCCATTTCCAGCTATCGTTTACTCCTCCCCTCACTCCATCCTCAGCATATATACCAAACTTTTGCTAACTATAATCAGTTCTGAAGGAGGGCCACTGAACTTGAAACATTAATTCTGCTTTCTCCTCATAGATCCAGCTAAACATGCTGAGATCTTCCTGCAATTTTTGTTTTTGTTTCTGATTTCTAGAATCCACAACCCTTTGTGTTTTTTTTTGCCATCTCCTGCCTTTCCTCCAATATCCCTGAATGCCATTTCTATCCAAATAACCATCCAATGTTTCTTTTGAACGCTTCCACTAAATCTGCCGCCACCACATTTCCAGGCAGTGCACTCTGTTCCCTAACTACTCGCTGAGTGAAAAAAATATTTTCTCATGTCATCTTTGCCTTGTTTGTATCTCACTTTAAGTAAAAATTCTAAATTCCAGGGAATATGGACCCAATTTACTCTGTCCCTCATTATAAGGCAATTCACTCATTCCAAAGACCAGGTTGTGATTTTAAAATAACCAAGTGGCTTTATTAATGTCCCTATCCTGTAAGTCTTACCTGGTTTGCATCTATATGTGACTTCAGTCCCCAAGACAAGCCTCCTAACTGCTCCCCGCTGCCCATGTGAGCCACACTGTTATATCACACTGCTGAAGTGAATTAGATACATACTAGAAGTAAAATGATTACAGGGCAAGAGAAATGGTCCTAATTTGGTAAGTCCTTCAAAGTCTTTCAGCACAGGCACATTGGGCTGAAGGGTCTCATTCTGTATTGTATGAATTAATAAGTCAGAGTTAAGTGTGGTTAATAAGGAACAGCAACATTCATGTCACAAGAACTTTTTTTTTAAATTGGACTGTTATTTTGTTATGGACCAGACCAGATCCCCTCAAAATATATTAAAAAGGTAGCCTAGACCCTAACTTTTTCTTATTTTAAAGGTAAATGTCAGATGCTGTACTCCAGATTGGTCAAAATACTCGATATTAAGCAATCTATTCAAATACTACAGTTAAAATGCAACAAAAGAAAAAGGAACTTGGAATAACTTAACTCTATTGGAAAATGTGACAGAATAATGGATTATTTTACTACTAAACAATAATTGTTTAATATAGTAACATCCCATAAACACACCCTTGGCAAAAGACAAATTCAGAAACAGATTATCTCACATGCAACCCTAGCTATCCAAGAGGAAAAACATTGAGAGAACACTCCGAGAGTGAGAGTGTAGCAACTGGGAGAGATTCACTGCCTTCCAAACCTGCTGAGACCCAACAACAACTGCTGCTGAAAGAAACTAAAAATCCTAATTCTGTGGGAGCTTGACCAACCCATTCAGGCTGCTTCTATTGTTCCAAATTTAAAAAAAAAGCACCCAAGGCTTCATAAGTTGTTTGTCTTCTCATAGACTGTTTTTCACCTATCCCTTAAAATCTCACTTCAAAAAAAAACCCAGGACAAAATAATCTTTTAAAGCCATAGTATCATCACAATTTTACAAACCGAAACAATTTTTAAGGTGAGAGGAGAGAGACTTAAAAAAGACATGAGGGGCATATTTTTTACACAGAGGGTGCTTCATGTGTGGAATGAATTTCCTGAGGAAGTGGTGGATGTGGGTACAATTACAATGTTTAAAAGACTTTGTACAAGTACATGAAAAGGAAAGGTTTGGAGGGATATGGGCCAAACACAGGCAGGTGGGACTAGTTTAGTTTGGGATTATGTTTGCATGGACTGGTTAGACTGAAGGCTTTGTTTCCATACTGTATGACTCAATGACTCTATTCCAAATCTTGTGACACAAGTTTTTTTTAAAATTATTTTTTAGTTTTTGCTTCTGACACACGCTGAGTTGAAATATCACCTGGGATGTTGCAACCCCTCCCTAACGACACTGTAAGGTCTACCTACATTCATTCCACACATGAAGCACCCTCTGTGTAAAAAATATGCCCCTCATGTCTTTTTTAAGTCTCTCTCCTCTCACCTTAAAAATGTTTCGGTTTGTAAAATTGTGATGATACTATGGCTGCAGCAGTTCAAGAAACAGCTCTCTACCAGCTACTCAAAGGCAACTAGGGATGGGGTAATAATACTGGCCCCCAAACAGCGACGCCCACATCCCATGACTGAATTTAAACAATTTTAAATACACCGTTCATAAATTCTGAGCTTCCTTCCTTTCTTGATGCGCAGACATCGCATAATGGATGATAGAAGTGGATTCTGTAAATAATCTCAAAAGAGAGTTGGGCGTTTACTTGGAAATTATAAATATACAGGGCTGTAGAAAAAAAGTGGGAATCTAAAAGCAAGATTGCACAGAGATGATGGATCAAATGGCCTAATTCTGAGCCATATATTTTTATTATTCTGCCTAGCTTGTTGAAAATCCCTTGCATGTCAAAATTGACTAAGTTCTTCATGAACTTTACAGTGACACCACCAGGGTCCCCAGGCCATTATTTTCCAACCTGAGACTGAGTGAAATCATTTAGCTTAAAATAGCGGACCTTTCTGTTGATGCTCGTTTCTATTTGCCCTCAGACTGCACGCAGTCAATTTAAGGACCAATCAGATATGCTGAAAATCAGCCTGCAAAGGGCAGCACAAAGATCCGAAATCCTTGAGACTGAGGGCAGATGTTTTGGGTTCTCAGGCAATCAGGGGAAGTAGGGAATGGACAGGAACATTGAGGCTCAGAATCAGCCTGGACTATACTGGGAATGGGAAAAGGGGGCACATGGAGACATGAGCACTGGGATGGATGTTGGCCATGTGTCAACATGATGAGAAGCTGACACCTAATGAAAAACGTGAAGTTTTTTTACATTTATTCACAAGATGAGGGCATTGCTGGCTAGGCAGCATTTATTGCCCATCCCTAATTGCCCAGAGGGCAGTCAAGAGTCAACCACTCTTGTTGTGGGTCTGAAGTCACATGTAGACCAGACTGTGTGAGAATGGCAGTTTCCTTCCATGAAGGACATGAGTGAATCAAATGGGTTTTTCTGCCAATTGTCATGGTTAGACAATTAATTCCAGATTTTTATTGAATTCAGATTCCACTATCTGCGGTGGTAGAATTCAAACCCAGGTCTCCAGAATATTCTGGGTCTCTGGATTAACAGACCAGCGATAGTACCACTCGGCCATTGCCTCCCCTTATATGAAAGCCAACAGACAGTGTTTGATGTTAGCTGGAGAGATATTAAAACTATTAAACATATTCAGATCATGTTTAAATTGAGTGAGAATATTGCTGGTTTGGGGCACTGTCCTATGTGTAACCAATCTGCATTTTCCGAGAGTGGTTTGAAGACATTTTGCGTTTGGGTGTATAGAAATGGCAGTACGGTAATGTAACCAAGTATTTTTTTAATGAGTTGGCAAAAACAACATAACATTCAGCTTCAATATTAGAACAATGGCACTTTTTTGCCTAATGTTTTAATTTAATAAAATGACAAAAGTCTGCTGATGTTGAGGGTTAGGGATAAATGCAGGAAAAGTTGGAATGACACAAGGTCTGGGAGGAGGATTCAAATCCCATGTGACGGCCCTTTATTGGATCTCCCATTAGCTACACTAGTGAGCCCCTGAGGTAGGCACAGAGTTCCCGAGGTCCTGAGCTGCTGCCTGGGGATTGAGAGAAGGGCTGGGGCAAAGGGCCATTCTCGCCTGTCTGTCAGCGCTGTCTACTTGGAGGTGAGCTCAAGCTGTGAGGCACATGTTCACAGCAGCTAAGGACAGGTCAAAGGTCAAATGCCGGCAGTGTCTGCCAAACTGTGCAGGCTATCACAGAATAATTGTGGTGCAGAAGCAGGCCATTCGGCCCATCCTGCCTGCAATGGCTCTATTGTTTACTCTGGCTCTATTATCCAGTGCCTATTCCCCATAGCCCTGCGCACTGTTGCTATCCACAAATCCTTCCAATGCCCTCCTGAATGCCTAGTTGAACCTGCCTCCCCTACGTTTCCAGGAATTACATTCCAGACCTTAACTACTCCCTTTGTGAACAATGAATGAGTTAGCTTTATTGTCACATATACTCAAGTGAGTGCAGTGAAAAGTTTACAGTCGCCCCATTACAGCGCACTCTTAGGTACAAAGGTACCTAGGTACAGGTACTTAAGATCAAATCCTTAGGAAACAAATAAAAAGATTAGAAAAGTAAAGATATAAGTAGTCCAGGATTATAGGTCACAGGAATAAATTAGTATAATAAAGAAGTAAAAAGTTCAGAATATCAGTCTTTCTGAGCCTGTCCATGCTAGCACCTAGCCATAGAGGACACCTCACTGCCTCACTGCCACCTGGCCTGGACCCACCTACTTAGGAGTTGCCCCATTTTAGGCACCATCTCTTCGCTGATGGGCCCACTTCGCTGACGCTGCCAAGTTTTTTTTTCTCACATTACCCTTGCTTCATTTGCACATCACTTTAAATCTAAACTCTCTCATTCTTGTTTCTTTTGCAAGCAGGAACAGTTTCTCCCTCTCTACTTCGTCCAGCCCGCTCATGATTTCGAAAACCTTGGCTAAATCTCCACGCACGCATTTCTGCCGTTCTGATCCAGAGTCACCGGACTCGAAGCTTTAACACTGCTCTATCTCCCCACAGATGCTGCCACACTTGCTGAGTTTGGCTAGCAATTTCTGTTTTTGTTTCAGATCTTCACTCAGCCCTTCTTCTCTCCAAGAAGAACAGCCCCAAGTTCTTCAATCTATCCTCATCGCTGAAGTTTCTCGTACCTGGGATTATTTTTGTAAATTGCTTCTGCGCTCTCTCCAATGCATTCACCTCTTTCCCATAATGTGTTGCCCAGAACTTTACATAATGGGCCAGTTGGGGTCTAATGAGCATCTTGTACAAGTTCAACATCACCACTTTGCTCTTGTACTTTTTGCCCCTATTAATAAAGCCGAGATACTCAATGAAGGAGCCTTTTCTTGACACACTGCTGCTGGTCAGCGAGTAACTGTGGCCTATCAAAAGTGGTTGGCTTTGAATTCTCATCCAGGGACTCAAACACAACACCTAAGCTGGCATTCCAAATGCAGTACTGAGGGAGTGCTGCACTGTCGTTGCTGCCATCACTCAAATGCACTATTAAACCTATGCACCACTTACAAGTGGACATCAAAGACTCTATAGATTCTTTGTCAATGAACAAAGAGGTTGTCCCAGTTTTAGCCAATATTTGCTCCTCAAACAACATCACAAAGGGAAAGTATGGTCACTTACCTCAATACTGTCTGTGGTTACATAAGCTACTCAAATTGACTGCCATGTTCCCTGCTTTATTACATTCACGTCATTGTGACAAAGTACTTTGGAACATCCTGAGATTGTGAAAGGTGCTAGGTAAGGGTAAGTTTGTGTTTTCCCCTTACTCCCTTCCCTAATATTCCTGTGTTACCGGAGAACGTTTGGCATTGTGAAAGCATACTCCTGGAAAAAAGTTGTTTCAGAGATAGTAGGAACTGCAGATGCTGGAGAATCTGAGATAACAAGGTGTAGAGCTGGATGAACACAGCAGGCCAAGCAGCATCAGAGGAGCAGGAAGGTTGACGTTTCGGGCCTCGACCCGTCCTCAGAAATTTTCCTGCTCCTCT
>NC_063357.1:8511165-8563179 GCF_021869965.1 Rhincodon typus | reverse complement strand
GTTTGTCTGTGTTTATGTGTGTGTGTGTTTGTCTGTGTTTATATGTGTGTGTGTTTGTGTTTATATGTGTGTGTGTTTGTCTGCGTGTGTGTGTGTTTGTGTTTGTCTGTGTTTATGTGTGTGTGTGTTTTTGTCTGTGTTTATGTGTGTGTGTGTGTTTGTCTGTGTGTGTGTGTGTGGGTGCATGAGTCAGTGTCTTTGTGTGCGAGAATATGTGCTGGTTTGTGTGGTTTGTGAGTCTCTCTGTGTTTGGATGTGTTTGTATGTGTGTGTGTATCTGTGTGTTTGTGCCTGTGCATGTTCATATGTATTTCTGTGTTTGTGTGTGTTTGTATGTGTGTGTATGTCTTTGTATGTGTTTCTCTGCTTATTTGTATATGCTTGTGTATGTGTGCATGTGTGGATGTATGTGTGTGTGTAAGTATGTGAGTATGTGTGTGTTTGTGCCTCTGCACGTGTTTGTGATTATGTGCTTTGTGTGTATGGACGTATGTGTGTTTCCATATCTGTGTGTGCGTATTTGTAAGTCTGTTTGTGTGTCAGTGTGCGAATGTGAGACTGAGTGTGTAAATACGTGTAGTTGCATGTGTGTTTGCGTGTGTGTGAATGTGTGTGCATGTGTGTGTTTGTATGTATGTTGTAGAAGTGAACATCTCAGATATTATGGGGGTTTGGGGGGGTGGGTGGGGGGAGGGTGCCTTGGCCAATAATTTATTTTCAATCAAAATAACAAAAATAAAAGGTGACGTAGTCTTTATAGGAATATAAGAGTTTGAAAGCCAGTGTGAAGAACTCATTGCACTATGAAGATGTAAGAGATTGCATGGAAAAGAGCCAGGAGAGAGAAGCATCATGTGTTCAGAGGACTTTGTCACAGGTCTGTAAGCTGTATGTAGTTCCTTACTTAATAGACAAATTACTCCTCGAATATATTGAAAGCTCGGTCATATTTCCTAGTTAGACTAACCAAACACACAATGATCATGCTGCTGTTTGCGGGAGTTCGCTGTGCAAAACTAGCTGCCATTTTTTTCAAAATTAATTAAGCTTCATGGGCTGTGAAGGGGTTGTGGGAAGTCCAGCGCTCATGAAAGGCGCTATCTAAATGCACATTGTTCCTTGCTTGCCGCCGACCAGCAAAGGGCAGCGCTGTGCGTTTTGTCCCCTCTGTCTGTAGATATTATCGAATATTGCCACCGGCTATTTTGACGCTGTGCTATCGACAAAACTTGATTTTCGGGGTTGTGAGACTGGAGCCCGATGTCTGTGCAATCTGTGTGTCGGCAAGGACAGACTCAAGTGCATGAAATTAATAATGTTGGAAAAGTCATTTGATCCGCGCTTATGTAATTTTCCCTGAAACAGCCATAAAATTAGCATTTGCTTTAGTTCCTCGTGTTGATGCGATCTGGAATAACAAAAAAAAAGGACCTGGATCCGTACTGCGTTAGGGAGACAGCACTGGGAATAGTCGCTATTTAACCTTGTCACTCATATCAACTTAGAGAATTATGTGCACATTATGTGTTTGCAGTACGCCCGAAGGCTTCATGTGGAAGAGTCCTTGAGGCTCTCGTGTCAGCAGTCAAATTTCAATAAACTTCTAAAATATGAGGTTCCATGAACCAAAGAGCAGCTGGGATTAAAATGCAGCCGCAGTGCATTTGCAGACTATTTATTCCTTCTTTTCCCAAGACTCCTTCCTGGCTCGATGTTTGTCACTCGCCATCTCTCCTCCAGGCACTCACTCCTGCTGGGTTACAGTTCCATGGGAGGTGCAGAAAAATATTTCAAAGTTTGCAGCTGATACAAATCTGCCGAATGGAGTGCACTGCCAGGAGTGTAAAATCTGTGTAAAACAAAATAAATTATCAATAAGAGTATTTAAAAATAGTTTTTATTAAAAATAATATTTAAAAATAAAAAAAGTGCAGTTATTAGAGAAGGAGGAATAAAAGACTCACAAACACTTCCTTCTCAATTGTCTCCTATACCTCCAGCCAGGCTGTTAAGAATGAGAGATAGTAGGAACTGCAGATGCTGGAAAATCTGCGATAACAAGGTGCAGGGCTGGATGAACACAGCAGGCCAAGGAGCATCAGAGGAGCAGGAAAGCTGACGTTTCGGACCTAGACCCTTCTTCAGGCTGTTAAGAATGGCAGCTTTCTAAAAGCGGGGACTCCTTACCCCTGTTTTATGCTGATTGTACATTGCATTGATAGTGGGAATGATGATGGACAGCCCCAAAGACCCAACACTCCCACATTCTTCAGGCCTCCATATTCCCCCTCAGCAGTGCAACTAATCTTTCAGAAATTCTAGGGCCAAAGGTGAGGTGGTTTCCAAATTAATCATTGACCAGGGCTTACTGGCCCTTACTAGAAATTGGCCTTTCCTCTCTGAATTAGAATTAGATTTTAGAATTCGGTTTTTAATTGTCATTTTTTTTTCCTTTATTCATTCACGGAACAAGGGCATCGCTGGCTAGACAGTGTTTATTGGTCTAATTGCCCAGAGGGCAGTTCAGAGTCAACCACATTGGTGGTGGGTCTGGATCACATGTAGGCCAGACCAGCTAAAGGACATTAGTGAACCAGATGGGTTTTCCCCCTAACAATTGACAATGACAATCATTAAACTGTTAATTCCAGATAGTTTATTGAATTCAAATTCCACCATCTGCCTTGGTAGGATTCGAACCCAGGTCCCCAGAATGTTATCTGGGTGTCTAGATTAACAGTCCAGTGATAATACCACTAGCCCATCACCTCCCCATACTCAAGACCAGGGATACAGGAGTACAGTGTACAAAGTTGCCATTCTTCAGTGCCATCATAGGTACAAAAAAACCCACCAGAATTAACAGAAGCAACCATCTTAGTTACAAAACCCAAATGAGGCCACGTGAGATTTTTTGCTCAGTCATCCCCCAAGCTCACCTCTTTATCAAAGGAGTGAGTCACGGTGGCTGTCCTCCTCTCCGGCGTGAGACCAATTCTCTCACTCTCCGTCCTCGCCACTGCCAGGATATCCCGGGCTTTCCTGGCACTGGAGCTGTGTATAAAAGGCTATTGTGCACCCGGTCAAGTGCTTCATTCTGGACCCCCGCTTTGTGAACATGGATGTGGAGGCCCGGGTACAGTGGATGGTCCGGGGAGGGACTTCCTCTCCCCCCCAGGACTAGGAAAGGAGGTCCACAACACCAGGGCCTGCCAACCTGTTCTGAGGGTGCCACCTGGTACGGTGCAGTGTCTGCTGCCTGGAGGAGTGCCACTGGGAGGCCAATGAGCCCCTGCACACTGCCACAGTGAGAGGCACCATCTTCTGCCTCACACTCACTCTGTCTCTGCTCCGGCACACACCTCCTGACTAAGCACATATTCTAACATGCTCACTGTTGCACATAACATCATCCATCCCTCGCTCACCCTCAATTACCCAATCCTGCTACGACCCACACCTCTGACTACTCACCCTTCCTGCCCCCTGCCCTTCCCGCTCACTCAGTCGCTGGGTCAATATCCTGGAATTCCCTCTGTAAGGGCACAGAGGGTCAACCCATAGCAGGAGGACTGCAGCGGTTCAAGAAGGCAGCTCACCACCACCTTCTCAAGGGGTAACTAGGGACGGGCAATAAATGCTGGGCCCACCCAGCGACGCCCATATTCCATGAGTGAATGCAAAATAAAATCTCACCACCCTAACCCCACCCTTCAATGGCACCAGCACTAAGAGCTGAACCAGGTATTTTCACCTGACTCGATCCCTCCATCTCACTCAGTCCAGGAGGAATGGCCTACAATAAGACAGACAGCCAGAGGCCTGAGGGGGTGTGGGGGGGGGGCGCACGGTGAGGGAGGGATGAAGTGGGGGTGAGGGTATTTTCTTGACATTCGGCTCCTCACTCCCACAAGGAGTGGACCCTGACTCTGACCACCCCAAACAGCTGACTGACCGTGCCCCAAGTCCTGAACTGATCTCAGATACTGTCGTTGACTGCCTGTACCAGGAACTCCCAGACTGATGACCAGCTCTCCCTGACTTGATTGAGGTCTACTCCTCTTCAACTTTCAGGCATGACCATTTGGTTGAAGCACACAGAATGCAGGCCACTGGAACGTGCTGTGGGTGTGACATTAAGTTACAACAGTGGCATTCAGCAAACTGATCATCACTTTACCTGATGACTCCTGACAACAGTGACAAGCTGCTTTATATTCTTGTGTTTGGTTGGCTCACCGAGCTGGTTCATTGTTTTTCCGTAAACAACGAACCAGCTTGGTGAGCCAACCAACCACAACATCCACAACCCGAGCTACAAATCTGCTCTAAAACCTTAGAGCTGCTTTATATACCTTAAGGGCCTTGTCTGTTTTCAGTTTCCTAAACCTCCTTACATTTGCCTCCTTTTTCTTTTTGACTAAACTCTCCACAGCTCTGATCATCCAGGGTTCCTGAGCTTGTCATCCTTATCGTTCATCCTCACAGGAACATTCTGGTCCTGAACTCTGATGAATGGACCTTTAAAAGACTCCCACATGTCTGATGTGGATATATCCTCAAACAGCTTCGCCGAATCTAATTTGCCCAGTTTCTGTTTAATAATGTCGTAATTAGTCTTCCCCCAATTTAACACTTACACCTGAGGGCCAGTCTTATCCTTATCTGCAAATATCTTAAAACTTATGGAATTATGTTCACTGTTCCCAAAATGATTCTCCACTGAAACTTTGATCACCTGGCCAGGCTCATTCCCCAGTATAAGGTCTAGTTGGGACCCCTCCCTAGTTGGATCTGCATTTTATTTCAATATGGGGATATATATGGTCTAGCATGTCTTGATGAAGAGATTCTGGAATTACAAATTGTTTATCATTGAAGTTTTACATTCTTGGAGAGTCCTTGTTTGTCTCTGAACAATGAGAAAGAACGTACCAGCTCAGAGTAACACCAGATTCATTTAGGACACCCGCTGCTGGTGATCTTTCTGAGCCATTTCAGTTGGTTACCATCTGATGTCACTTGCTGAATCTGCTGTGCTCAGCTATGTTCAAAATGTAGCAGCTCAAAAATTCCAGTTTGGAACCTCTGGTGTTGATGGGTTAATCGCCTTATGGATCACAATAATATGTCGATCTGTGCATGCCAGTAGATCAATGATAAAAGATTCATCTGTTTCAGTGGTGTAGAAGGTTTCAGGTATCTATCCCAAGAGGCTGTGTTGACAGTTAAGATGGATAATGCCAATGCATAGAATGTCTGACCCTTGTCTTGTGTAGACTGCGCTATAGAGATTCCCCAGTTTGCAAATGTCTGATTTACAAACACTTATACTTATGAATGCAATCCCATATAGGGGTATAATTTTAATGTTCCAACATATAAACATTTCCTATACTTACAAACAGCTCCTTTATATTGTCCTGCATTGTGTTCTGACTTGCATATAAATCACCAGAACCCCATCCATACACTCAGCCAGTTTCCTGAGTAAAGGGATGATATTTGCAACACCATTGATTTTGGAATATAATGCAGGTTGTCCAGTCTTTTTGGGCATATCACTTGAATGGAGGAAAGGCTTTAGCTTTTTATGATGGTGTCTGTAATATGTTAAGTTTACCACATGTACTGTTTGACTGCAGTCTGTATGCTGTAGCATTGTTGTTACCTCTTAGGCTTTGTTGACATGTTTATGTGCCATGCCCAAAGGATAAGAGTTTGACTCCCTATTGTTCTTTATCTTTCAGACAATCCATCAGGTAAAAATTGGTTATCTCTTTAAACAACTGAAGTTCTGGTAGAATGTCAATAGATTGCTGATCCATAGCGAGCTGGTTGCTTTTCATTTTTCTTGTGTAGTTTTGTGTTCTGAAAGATGCCAGTATAAAGGATTGTATTTCATTGTAGAGTTTTCTTTTTTGTTTAGCTTTGTTCCTTTTTAGATGTTGCACTTTGTGTTTGTCTGGGTGTTTGGATCTCCTGGACATTTTAGGCCATTATCATCTTGTTGAACATTGCTTACATATGTCACAAAGTTGTAGACACTGTCTTGGTGGGTGGGATAGTGACTAAGCTGAAAGTTACATTGAATCTGTTCATGGTAGCAATAATTGTTCCAAAATCCAGCACTTAGAGATGCCATTGGCCTATTGCATTGGATAGGCCTTCTGTTCTTCTTCTGGTATATTCCTTAGTTTGAAGAGTTGATGGATCTAGAAGCAATGATCAGTTGCATAAGCCTTTTGGCTAAATTAGCTTCAGTGAAATAATATTCTGTAGCATTGTGTCACCACCTGTCAATAGTTTCATCTGATTATCAGCAGTTTGATAACCTGTATATCTTAAAATTGACTCAAATTTGAAATTGATCTTCTAAAACACAAAAGATTCCATCAGAATCTTTGTGGTCATCGTCAGAAGGATTTTATTCAGAGGATTTTATTCTGTTTAATCCTTCAGCACCCAAAGGTAAGGATAGGAGGTTTGATTCCCTATTATTCTTTATCAGCTTTCAGATGATCCAGCAAGTAAAAAATGATTATCTCTTTAAAAAATTGAAGTTGTGACAGAATGTCAATGGATTTCCAATCCATGGTGAGATGCTTGCTTTCCAGCTTTCTAGTATAGTTCTCTGCTCTGTGAAACGTATTAAGGTCTGCATTATGCTGTCGTGTTTTCTTTTTCTCTTTTATGTCTTATCTTGAAAAGATTGTCTCATCTCTTTCATTTGTTGCTGTTGTTTTAAAAGTAACAGTTGGTTTCTCTTTCTTTTGTTGTTGTGGTTCCAGAGTAGCTGTTGGCCAATCAATTTCTTTTCTCATTGTATCTTTAGAAATTGCAAGCTTGTAGTGGCAAGCTTTTACCCACAGGTGGCATTCATGTCAAAAAAAGACTTTTAAAAACATTTTGCCCCCCTTTGGGAAGAGAAAATGGCAGAATTGAATGACATCTAGATACAGAAAAGGGACAATAACCTCTTTAGTACAGATAATGTTTTTTTTGTGAGTGTTTTAAAGCTGTGTTTTCTTCTGGGAGAAGTTTGGAGCTCAGTGGTATGAAATCTATGATTGTTTAATGAAGACAAATCATTGCAATGATGATGATCGCATTATTAGCATTGATTATATTAGTTATTATAATGAATATGATTGGTTATTGGAATGTAAAATGGTGTTTTTATTAAGCTACATATTATAATTCAGCCTCTCTGTTTCCCTCTTACATAAGGATATAAGAACTAGGAGCGGGTATAGGCCATTCGGCCCCTCATGCCAGCTTTGTCATTTAATACCATCATGGCTGATCTCATCTCAGCCTCAACTCCACTTTCCTGCCTGCTCCCCATAATCCTTCAACTCATCACTAATTAAAAATCTGTCTATCTCCTCCTTAAATTTAATCAGTGTCCCAGCATCCACTGCACTCTGGGATGATAAATTCCACAGATTCACGACCCTGTGAGAGAAATGACTCCTCTTAATCTCTGTTTTAAACTTGTTACCCCTTATCCTTAAACTCTTGTGCTAGATTGCTCCGCCAGAGGAAACATCTGCTCTAATTTAAACATTAAACTCAGAGGTTGAATAGATCGGGCCTGTACTCATTGGAATATAGAAGAATGACAAGAACCTTCTGAAACATACAGGATTCTTAGGGGATTTGTCAGGCTGAATACTGTTACGAAGTTGGGTAGAGCTTTCATGAATTGGAAGGCAGAATGTTAGAATTTGTTGGTAAAAATGATCGTGGGGAAAGGATGCTGTGGTCTCTTTAAGAGCTTGTGCTTTGTCTGTGCTTGGAAGTTTATAAATGCAGGTGCACAGACAGTGCCCGAACAGAAATATTTTGTATAGAACAGCCAAGCAGCACCTTTTCCAAGACAACAAGTTTGAATTTGGCCAATTAATTTAAATGAAGCACCTAGATACAGAAAGCCAATTGATTTTAAATCTGATGGTGTTGACAACCTGAAACCAATCATATTATAAAGAATTTGATTATATTGCTATGGTTATATAAGACGAGGGCATTTGAAAAAGGAGGAGAAAGAGCCAACTTCCCATCTGAAAGAGAGAGCTATCTGCGCCCCCCTGCCAGAGTTAGCACCACTCAGCTCACAGAGAAAGCCCATCTAATCCATCAAAGGTACCACTGTATTTTAGCTCAAAGTCCTCACAGGAGAAATTACAGAGAGAATTAGTGGAAGAAAGACATTTGTGAAAAGACCAGAGATGACAGAATATTCCAGAAGACTGTGTGTGCGAACTTGGAGAGATTAATTTATAATTTATTGCTTCTTATTAACTGGGTTTATATTAATGGGACTTGTCTTTATTTAAACAGCATTCCAGTAGAATTTAGAGCTGTTAGGGAGTAGTTAGTAATCTGAGAGGGAATTATCAGCTTGTTAGTAATTTTGTCAATTTGTTCACTGTTGGGTTAAATAAATAAACTGTTTCTTGTTACTTGTAAAGTGGAGATCATGGATTTTCTTTCTTTTAGCCACTCTTTTAATCGATTATGAGGGGAAAGGTGAGCTTCTCTTGGTGTTTCAGGGTAATTATTAGAAGGGGACCTCTAATCCCATCATAGCAGATTGGGCCTTGTGTTTTGGTTCAACTATCAGAGGGGTTCGGCCATTTCCCTAACAATACGGAGAGGTTGTTTCCTTTGTGGGATAGTCTTGGAGCAAAGGGCATCATCTCAGAACAAGGGGTTGCACATTTAAGATAGAGATGAGGAGGAATTTCTTCTCTCAGAGAGTCGTGAATCTGTGGAATTCTTTACCACAGAGGGCTGGATCGTTAAAGCTGAGGTAGAAAGGTTTTTAAACAATCAGGATTATGGGAAAAAGGCTGGAAAGTGAAGTTGAGGCTTATCAGATCAGCCATGATGTCATTCAATGTTGGAGCAGACTCAGTGGGCTGAATGGCCTACTCCTGTTCCTATGTCTTTTGGTTTTATAATTACAGGGCCCGAAAGAAAGCTCAGAGTTCGGGTTAGAAGCCCATGCAGCTTTAGGGCAGTGTAAGTAGGCTGGTCAAGTTCATAATGAAACATTTGCCTCTCTCTGGGAGTGAACAAAGAACAAAGAACAAAGAAAATTACAGCACAGGAGCAGGCCCTTCGGCCCTCCAAGCCTGCACCATCCAGATCCTCTATCTAAACCTGTCGCCTATTTTCCAAGGATCTGTATCCCTCTGCTCCCTGCCCATTCATGTATCTGTCTGGATGCATCATAAATGACACTATCGTGCCTGCCTCTACCACCTCCGCTGGCAACGCGTTCCAGGCACCCACTACCCTCTGCATAAACAACTTTCCATGCATATCTCCCTTAAACTTTTCCCCTCTCACCTTGAAATCGTGACCCCTAGTAATTGAGTCCCGCACTCTGGGGAAAAAGCTTCTTGCTATCCACCCTGTCTATACCTGTCATGATTTTGTAGACCTCAATCAGGTCCCCCCCTCAACCTCCGTCTTTCTAATGTAAATAATCCTAATCTATTCAACCTCTCTTCATAGCTAGCGCCCTCCATACCAGGCAATGTCCTGGTGAACCTCCTCTGCACCCTCTCCAAAGCATCCACATCCTTTTGGTAATGTGGCGACCAGAACTGTACGCAGTATTCCAAATGTGGTCGAACCAAAGTCCTATACAACCGTACCATGACCTGCCAACTCTTGTACTCAATACCCCGTCCGATGAATGAAAGAATGCCGTATGCCTTCTTGACCACTCTATCGACCTGCGTTGCCACCTTCAGGGTACAATGGACCTGAACACCCAGATCTCTCTGTGCATCAATTTTCCCCAGGGCTTTTCCATTTACCGTAGAGGTAAAAGTGAAAAGCCATTTTCACACAGAGAGTAGGTAGGGTCTGGAAGGCACTGCCTGGAGATTTGGCAAAGGCAGGTTCAGTGGGACCATTCAAGAGGGGCGTTGGACGATCAATTTGGATAGAAATAATGTGCATGTGTATGTGGGGAAAAGGGCAGGAGATTGATAGGTAATGATGAGTTAGTGGGCTGAATGGCCTCCTTCTGCGCTTGTCACTGAGTAATGATGCTCGTTTAACAAGACTGAGCAGGCACGATGGGCTGAGTGGTCTCCTGTGTCACAACAATCCTGTGATATCCCACCCTTGGGAACTGCCCATGACGGGGCCATGACTGAGGGCAGAACCAGGCCAGACGGCCCATGGATCCTGGATCCAGGCAATATGGAGGCTTTTGTTGGGGGTGGTGTTTTTGCTCTTGGCTGGTCTGTAGGAGAATGGGAAATGGGTGGATTTTAAAGCGAGTGTGTGTGACAAGGAAGGAAAAGCAATGCTATACCCTCCAAGTAATAGCACCCTCCCCATTTCCTTCCTGCCATTTTAAGCATTTAGATTTAAAAAAAAATGATTTGCAATCCTAGCTGACAGTTTACACAAGCAGTGTTATGGCAGGGATAGATTAATACCAATTACTTAGTCACTATGCTGGATGGATGGCTGATTTTGGCATCTGTCTATCCTCCTAACTATGGAGCTGAACTTGAAGGTGATGTGAAGCTGGTGGCCTGGACACTCTCCCTATGTTACGTGGCACCCCCCCACCTCGCCTTCCCATTCCCGAACCACTCCTGGTAGGGATTATGTAACATTAAAGCCCTCATCTCTGTTTCTCTCCGCACAGGTACTGCCTGACCTGCTCTGTATATTTCCAGCCTGTTCTGTTTTTATTTCACGTTGCCTCTGTTCGTGTGCTTCAGCTTTGAGTGAAGAATGGTTTTCCCTCGACTTCACGAATAGATACACAGTTCAAAATCAGAAGTTACTGGTAAAACTCAGCAGGTCTGGCAGCATGTGTGGAGAGAAATCAGAGTGAACGTTTGGGTCCAGTGACCTTTCCTCAGAACTGCCGAGTTTTTCCAGCTAGTCCAGCATTGGCAGTTCTTTCAGTTTTTTATATAGATATTAGGCTGCTATTTCTCTGTAGATGTTGCACTAAAGACCAGCTATTTTAATTTAAGTGGGTTGAAAGTTGTTTAGCAGTCCACGCACACAAACATTAATGGCCCTTATTCACCTTTCCAAATGCTAATCTGTTAATTGCTTGTCTAACTGGGTCACTTTAACAGCTCATTATTCACAGACTTCTTGTAAATGTCATACTTTGAAATTCTTTAAGATGCCATAAACTACTTCATTCAGCTTGTAAATTGAATAGAAGGCCATGCTTCTGAAGGAATGCTGACTCATTTATATTGCAGCCATGACTCTGCAGCTAGTGGTGCAGAATCTGACCACCGGACCATCAACGCCTGCTTAAGGATGAACAAGAAACAAGAGGAGGCCACTCGGCCCTTACAGCATGCTTGACCATTCTACAAGATTGCAGCTGATATGATTTCAACTTTAGCTCTACATTCCTGCGCATCCCAGATAATCTATCATCCACTATGAGTTATCCTTGTTGAGGGTATTCATGGAAGCAAACGTTGGGTTGGGGCTGGATGAAAGTGGCTAGAAGCTATTGAGGGTGCACAAAGCAATTAGGAAGGTTAACAGCAGCTGCTATGTACATGAAGTGCACACAGACAGTATATCTATTGAAAGTCATATGTGTATGCACATGCATGTTTGTGGTGAACATGCGTGTATACCCACATGCTGCACTGCTGTCCTTGTTCCATTGTTTGAACGTTGCTGTAAAACAGGTCTCATGGACCTGCAGAGTGGGCTCAATTGGGCTGTTTCCCCCTGACACAGCACTACACTAATGAAACTGGAAAGTGCTGCATAAACTCCGCAGGTCTGACAACATCTGTGGAGAGAGAAACAGAGTTAATGTTACGAATCCAGTGAACCTTTGTCAGAATTGAAAGCAGCTGGGAAAGGGTGGTATTTATGGTGGTGACCGGAGTGGGGTTGGAGTGTGTGAGGAGAAGAATGAGCAGAGGACATGAAGATGTGGGGGGGGGGGGGGGGGAGAGAGAGAGAGACAGAAATGAGAGACAAACAAAGGGATTGCTGATGTTGAGCCGAGAGAGAGAGATAATGGTCAGAAATCACGTGACACCAGGTTGTGGTCCAACAGGTTGGTTTGAAATCACAAGCTTTTGAAGCACTGCTCCTTTGTCACCTGTGACTTCTGACTTTGTCCACCTCAATCCAACACCAGCATCTCCACCTCAGAGATAATGGTGAGTGGGGCGCTAATGAGAAGTGTCAATGGTTGAAAACAGGTTGGCTGTGCTAGGAGCAACTCAGGACAGGATTGGGTGGTGTGGGGGAGGATAACAAACATGGAGGAGGGTGTTCACGCTCTGAAATGATGAAACTCAATGTTTAAGTCCTAAGGTACCTAGGTAAGAAGAGATGCTGTCCTTCCAGCTTGTGTTGAACTTTGCTGGAGCACTGCAGCAGGCCTGAGACCGAAATATTGGCATGAGAACATGGCAGTGTGTTGAAGTGGCCGGCAACTGGAAGCTTGGAGTCCTTTTCCCAGACAGGGATTAGTAGGCGTTCCACAAAGCAGTCACCCAGTCTGTGCTGCATTTCTCCGATGTAGAGGAGACCACGTTGTGAGCAGTGAATACAGAAGACTCGAGTGCTCAGATGGGAAGGAAATCTAAGGAAATGAACACCAGTGGCAGGTAATCTTGTGTACCTTTCAGTGTGCAGTGTTGTTACAAGTGGTGTTGGCAGCGAGATCTGCCTTACACCTACTGATGCTGTGCTGTAAAGGAAGAGGTTAGGGACAATCATTTATATACATATATATTAAACCAGAAACCAGACTGCAGGGAGAGTTGGCCTTCACAAGGACAAGGCTCGTCTTGAGACTATTGACACGTATCGCAATAAACATTAACTCAGTACAAATCTCTGGCAAGCTCGTGTTCACTACATACAGTCTGATTGAATCTGGATAACTCTACAACTCATTTACTGCAAATCCCCAAGCTGTAGTGAATCCTGTATTCCCCTCCAATAAATCCAGACACTTTCCCTGAGACTGCTTTAGTCAGCTTTGACCTTGAGCTGGAAGAGTTAAAGAGTGGCTGCATATTTTCAGTTCATAGATTGCTGAGAGAGGTAGTTGTGTAGACATTCCTTGTTAATGCTGTAATGGGTTTTAGAGAACCATAGAACCATATAGCAAAGCTAATTAGTCCACTTGGCCAATGCTGGCCCATTTACCTAATTCTCATGGAATCCCTGTAGTACAGATACAGCCCATTAAGTCTGCACCCACCCTCCAAAGAGCATTCTACCCTATCCCTGTAACCCTGCATTTGCCATGGCTAATCCACCCAGCCTTCATATCCTTGCACACTATGGGCAATTTAGCATGGCCAATCTACCCTAACCTGCACATCTTTGGAGTGTGGGAGGAAGCCTGAGCACCCAGTAGAAACCCATGCAGACATGGGGAGAACATGCAAACAGACAGTTACCCGAGGCTGGAATTGAACCCAGGTCCCAGGTTTCTCTCTCTCTCTCTGCTCCTTCTCTCTGCTGTCTCAGAAAGGGTAAAGCCTGATGACAAAGCAATTGGTGAATCACCCGAATAGCAAGAACTGAAAGATACCGTCAATATTCATGGCTGCCGTTGATTCAGGATGAGCTGTGTCTTGGGTTAAAAAATAACTACTCAAGAGCACCCTATGGTAGTCTTTTATCTTATTTTTATAATGCTCACTATCCCCTTTTTAACAACCCACCTGTGTTTCAGTATGTTCTGATGAAGGGTCTAGGCCCGAAACGTCAGCCTCTCTGCTCCTATGATGCTGCTTGGCCTGCTGTGTTCATCCAGCCCTGCACCTTGTTGTCTCGGATTCTCCAGCATCTGCAGTTCCTACTATCTCTGTGTTTCAGTATGTGTGTGTTTGTTGTTACTCCTTTATTGTTTTTTCTCAGGGTTGTCAAGTAATGAAATTGCTCTGCCTTTCAAGAAAACCTTGTAATGGCTCCTTTATTATTTCTGGTGAACTAGTTAACCATATTTTAATTGGTGTGGGGTTTGGCTGTGTGCTAAAAAGAACATAAAACCTTTGTCGCAGATGAACAAGGAAGTTAAAAAAAAGATGGGGATTGGCTTCAGCTCTCCTCACCAGATCATGAAGAAAGAATGTTTTCTCACATTGGGGAAGAGAACATCAGAAGTCACGAATATAAGATAGACACCAAGAATTCCAACAGGGAATTCAGAAAAAGCATCTTCATCCAAGGAATGGTGAGAATGTGAAATTTGCTCTCACAGTGAGTGGTTGAGGTCAATAGTATAGATATGCTTAAGGGAAGGCTAAAGAATCTATAAGGGAGAAGGGAATAGAGGGTTTCAAAAGTAGGCTTATGGCAGAAAAAATGGGAGGAGGCTCAAGTGACCATAAGAGCAAGGTGGTGATATTGAACTTGTGTAAGATACATGTTAGACCTCAGCTGGAGCATTAGGTACAGTTCTGGGTACCACATTATCGGAAGGATGTGAATGCACTGGGGAGGATGCAGAAGTGATTTACAAGAACGGTTCCAGGGATAAGACATTTCAGTTACCAGGATAAATTGAAGAAGCTGGGACTGTTCTCCTTGGAGAGAAGAAGGCAGAGACAAGAGGTTTTCAAAATCATCAGCAGTCTAAACTCAGTTGCTAGGGAGAGGCTGTTCCGACTTGTAAAAGGAACAAGAGCACGAGGGCATAGGTTTAAAATGATTTGCAAAAGAAGTGAGGAAAAGTCTTTTTCACAGCGAGTAGTTAGGGTCTGGCATGCACTGCCTGGAAATGTGGTGGAGGCAGGTTCATTGGAGGCAGGTTCATTGGAGGCATTTAAGAAGGCATTGGGTGGTTATTTGGATAAAATAATAATTCAGGGTATGGGGGAATTGCAGGAGATTGACTCTAGGCAATGATGCTCGTTTGAAAAGCTGGTGGTCTGAATAACCTCCTTCTGCACTTAACACTTCTGTGATTATTCTGTGATAAATACGGGCATGTATTGGTGAGGCCGAGTGGCCTGTTTCTTTGCAATATCTCCTGTGTAATTTGCTATAATCATCTCTGAACCTCTGATCAATGACCTTTCATTCCTTCCTCCATTGTGAAGCCTCCTAGGTTGTGGCTCTAGCTTGTAGGCTCTGCATTGCTGTTAAGTAGGAAACCCTCCTCAGTCTAACCAGTAATAAATGCTTCCTTGCATACTCCTGGATGTGGTGGAAAAGCTGCACATCGCAAACTCCAGTCATATCACGGACATTTTATGTTCAGATCAGCAGTTCTTGGAGACATCTCACAGTTAACAAAGCAAACACAATTCACACACCTCGGGCAATTTATTTACTCACATGTGCCAGCAAGATCTAAACTTAAATATTGTCCAATAAGCACAAAGTACAATGTCTCATAGAAAGTTAACTGAATGCAAAAGGCAGTCAAACAACAGAGAACAAGATGAGGGAAAGCAGTTTTATTCTTTCATCATTCAACAGGGAACCTTTTCAGGCTTAGGTTATACTCCTTAGAGCAGAGAAGGCAAAGGGGAGATTTGATAGAGATGTTTAAAGCCTTGAAGGGTTTAGACAGACTAAATAAGGATAAAAATGCTTCTAATGGTTAATGGTTTATAACTAGAAGGAATAGATTGAAGATAATGGGTGGAAGAACCAGAGGTGAGATGAAGAAACAGTTTATCCAGAGTGGCTGGTAAGTTAGCAGAGTGTGGAGTGGAGCACGATGGACCTGTAGGACATTAAATGGTATGGGAGAGAACAGGAAAGCTGCATTTAAGCCAGTGTGGAAAGAGTTGGACCTGGAGACGAGAGTATGAGAGAGGATGGGATATCAGCATCTTGAGCGACTGGAGGACACTGGCCACATCTGAGAAAAATCAAAGTTTAACAACATACACAAAAACATAATTGATTGTTTGGTGAGTATTTTCTCATTTATTTTTAAAAACTCATAAGAATTTATCAGCAAATATAAGGTTACTGGCAGTAGCAATGCTATTTAAGAGTATTAACATTTATTAATTAAAACAAATTAAGATCCAAAAAATGAATGAATTAATGTCATAAAAATGATGGAGTAGGTGGTGTGTTGTGGTTTCAGTATGTGGGTGCTGCTGGATGCCAATGTGACTCAAGGCGATGTGATCTGCAGTAAAGCTATAGGGAGAGGTTGAGTAGGCTGGGGCTATTTTCTCTGGAGCATCAGAGGCTGAGGGTTATCCTTATAGAGGTTTATAAAATCATGAGGGGCATGGATATGGTGAATAGTGAAAATCTTTTCCTTATGGTGGGAGAGTCCAAAACTAGAGACCATAGGTTTAAGGTGAGAGGGGAAAGATTTAAAAGGGACCCAGGGGGTAACTTTTTCACACAGAGGGTGGTGCATGTATGGAATGAGCTGCCAGAGAAAGTGGTGGAAGCTGGTACAATTACAACATTTAAAAGGCATCTGGATGGGTACATGAATAGAAAGGGTTCAGAGGGATATGGGCCAAATATTGGCAAACGGGATTAGATTGATTTGGGATATCTGGTTAGCATGGACGAGTTGGACTGAAGGGTCTGTTTTCGTGCTGTAAATCTTGTTGACTCTATGACTCTAAGTGTCTGTGAGCCGAAGGTCTTCGACTCAGTATCAGTGGAGGATGAGCTACTGTGATGCATCAGGAAGGGAAAAGTTACCTGGACACTTCATTGCAGAAGGTAGTCACACCCTTTATGATATGATCATCTGATTTGATCAGTGATAAAAGACGTCAAGCAGTAACTGTGAGTGAAACAGGCTAGGGGACTGAGAAGGTAGATGTGAAGGAGCTTCAGCTTTTGTAATTGTCTAACAGGTTTGAGGTCCTGACAACTGCGATGGATGAGATCGGGGCTGCAAGGTGGGTGAGTGATCTGACCATGACATCATAGCATAGGAAGCTATTTGTGTGGGAGAGACGTGAATTGAAATCATGCAATCCCTACAGTGTGGAAGCAGGTGGTTCGGCCCATCGAGTCCACAATGACCTTCCAAAGAGCATCCCATCCAGACCCACCCCCCAAACCCATCCCTGTAACGCTGCATTTCCCATGGCTAACCCACCGAGCCTGCACATCCCTGGTGACTATGGGCAATTTAGCATGGCCAATCCATCTAACCTACACATCTTTGGACTGTGGGAGGAGACCAGAGCACCCGGAGGAAACCCACGCAGACATGGGGAGAATGTGCAAACTCCACACAGTCGCCCAAGGGTGGAATTGAACCTGGGCCCCCGGCACTGTAAGGCAGCACTGCTAAACACTGAACCACCGTGCTACCAACATGATATGGTGTTCAGGGATGGCATAGTCAGGGGGATAGACACAGTTTGTTGTAGGCAGAGCAAGAATCCAGAAGACTTTGTTGTTTGCTAAGCTTTGGGACATCTGCTCTGAGGAACCTACAATAGGAGATAGTGGATCCAATGATCATGAGCAGCAACACATAGATAGAGGTAGGAGAAAGGTTCTGCGTAGGCAATATGACCAAATAGGGACTGGATTTAAAAGCAAAACCTTCGAAATAATATTCTCTGGATTACTGTCTGAGCCATGAACAAATTGGTGTTGGGTAAATCAGATAAAGAGATGAATCGATGGTTCAATGGATGGAAGTAGGAGAAATGGGTTTGATCATGGGAACTGATAATGAGCAATGAGATAGGATTTACCAGTAACATCTTGATGAAGGTCACTTTAGGTGACAGCGATCATAACACAATGGAATTCCACTTTCAGTTTCAAGGGGAGTAGAATGGGTAATTATATAGGTGTGCAGGCAGAGCTGGTTAAAGCAAATAGAGAAACTAGATTGAAACATAACATAAAACATAAAACATAAAACAATAGAGATGCAGTGGCAGACTTTTAAGGAGATTTAAAAACTCTCAGCAAAGATTTATCCCAGTGGGAAAGAAAGAGTCTGAGAAGAAAGCATCACCTGCAACTAAATAAGGAAGTTACGGATAGCATTAAGTTGAAAAAAATAATACAAATCTGCAAGGGTTAGTGGTATGTCAGTAGTTTGGTCAGATTTGAAGAACCAACAAAAGATGATTTTAGAAAAGGAAGAATTAGACCAGGAGAGAAAAGTAGCTATTAATATAAAAACAGTTACGTTTCCAGAAGTTTTAACATTTTTCTTTTTATTCATTCACAAAATGTGGGCGTTGTTGGTTGGACCAGCATTTATCGCCCGTCCGTAGAAGGTGGTGGTGAACTTCCTGCAGCCCATTTGCTCACACAGACCCATAATGTGTTAGGGGAAGGAGTCCAGGATGGAGTTCCAGGATTTTGACCCAGTGGTGCTGAAGGAATGGTGATTAAATTTCCAAATCCCCAGATGGAGGGGATTTGATGTTCCCATGTATCTGCTGTCCTTGTCCTTTTCAATGGTAGACGTTGTGGACTTGGAAGATGCTGTCTAAGGAGCCTTGGTGAATATTTTCAGTGCATCTTGTAAATGTTGCTACTGAGCATCAGCAATGGAGGAAGTGAATGATGGATTAGATGGAGTGCCAATCAAATGAGCTACTTTGTCCTGTATGGTGTCAAGCTTCTTGAGTGTTATTGGAGCTGCACCCATCCAGGCAAATGGAGAGTATTCCAGCACACTCCTGATTTATGCCTTGTAGATGGTGGAAAGGCCAGTGGTTACATTAAGGACTTAAGGAAAAACATAACTAAAGCTAGTTGCTAGTCTTCTATGGAGTGAGTCTGGGGGATTGATAACAGAAAACCAGGAAATGAGGTCTGCTCCTATGATGCTGCTTGGCCTGCTGTGTTCATCCAGCCCTGCACCTTGTTGTCTCGGATTCTCCAGCATCTGCAGTTCCTACTATCTCAGAGGCAATGAATTGCTACCTGTGTCTGTCTTCACTGTAGAAGAGTTTGAAAACTTCCCAAAGGTAATTAAATATCGAGAGCTGAATTGGAGGGAGGGACCTTTCACAACCTCCATCACAAGGAAAAAGCTGTTGGGAAAACTATTCAGAGATAGTAAGAACTGCCGATGCTGGAGTCAGAGATAACACAGTGTGGAGCTGGAGGAACACAGCAGGCCAGGCAGCTTTTTCTGAAGAAGGGTCCCCATCCGAAATGTCAGCTTTCCTGCTTCTCTGATGCTGCCTGGCCCGCTGTGTTCCTCCAGCTCCACACTGTGTTATATATGGGAGAACTATTAACCTGAAGGTTGACAAGTTGTCAGGAACAGATTGTCTGCATCTTGGGCTCTTCAAAGAAGTGATTATAGAGATTGTAGATGCATTGGTTATAAACTTCCAAAATTCCTTAGGTTCTGAAAGGGTCCTAGCAATGGAAAATAGCAATGTAACATCTTTATTCCAGAAAGGAATGAGACAGAAAACAGGAAACTAGCCTTGTTAGCCTCAGCTCTTATAGGGAATGTGCTTAAATCCATTCTTAAGGAGGTCATAACAGGAAACGTAGAAAACTATAATATGGTTAGACAGAGACAACTGAAAAGGAAATTATGTTTAAGTAATATGTTAGAGCTCTTTGAGAAAGTAACGCACAAAGTAGATTATGAAAAAATTGTCGAAATGATGTATTTGGATTTTCAACAAGCATTTGATAAACTGCCACATTAAAAGTTATTGCACAAGAGCTATACTATGGGGTTATATATTAACATGGATAAAGGGTTGGTTAGCTAACAGGAAACAGAGAGTAGATATAAATGAATTATATTCAGATTGGCAACTGGTGGAGTGACACAGTGTTCAGTGCTGGTACCTCAATATTTACAATATCAATATCAACACCTCACATAAGGGACCAAATGTACGGAAGCCAAAGTGACACTAAAATAGGCAGTTGAGTAGGTTGTCAAATGGAGGCAGGGAATCAGCAAGGGGATATGTAAGTGAGCAAAAATTTGGCACATGGACTATTATGTGGAATATGTGAACTTTTCCACTTTAGCAGGCCAACTGGGAAAGCAGTATACTACTTGCATGGAGACAGCTTGCTGAACTCGGCGGTGCAAATGGATCTGGGTGTCCTGGTACACCAATCACATCCAGTTAATTTGTAGAAAGTGATTGGGGAAGGCGAAAAGGATGGTGGCATTTAGTTTTAGGGAAATGAAATACCAAAGTAGGGAAGTTTTACTGTAGCCGTACAGGCCCCTGCACAAATCTAATCTGGAGTACTGTGTACACTTATTTGAAATATCCTTATTTGAAAAATCTAACTGCATTAGAAGCAGTTCAGAGAAGGTTCACTCAACTTATTCCCTGGGATGAAGGGCTGATTTTAGAATGGAATAAGGTAGCTCTTAATTCATTGGAGTTTAGAAGAATGAAAGGCAATCGCATCGAAAAACGCATTTATGTTGGAGAAGACTTATGAAGACAGGGAAGATATTTTCTATTATGGGGGAGATGAGAACAAGGGGACACATAAGCGTTCTCCTATTCAGGACAGAGGGCTGTTAGTCTGTTTGTAGAATTCCCTGCCCCAGAGTTAGACAGATTTCTGATGGACAGGGGAGTCAAAGCTTATGAGGAGTGGAATTGAGAGCACAATCAAATTAGCCCTGGTCTTATTGATTGGTGGAGGAGGATTAAAGGGCTAAATATTCCCCTATTTTTCTGTGATGGAGATTCAACTGTCACCTTCAAAAGCAAATTAGATTAAGGCTTAACATAGAAACACAGGAGCAGGAGGAGGCCATTCGACCCTTCAAGCCTGCTCCACCATCCATCACGATCATGGCTGATCGTCCAAATCAATAGTTGAATCCCGCTTTCTCCCCATAACCTTTGATCCCATTCTCCCCAAGTGCTATATCTAGCCGCCTCTTGAATACATTCAATGTTTTGGCATCAACTACTTCCTGTGCTAATGAATTCCACAGGCTCACCACTCTTTGGTGAAGAAATGTCTCCTCATCTCCATCCTTAACGGTCTACCCCGAATCCTCATACTGTGACCCCTGGTTTTGGACACACCTACCATCGGGAACATCCTCCCTGCATCTACCCTGTCCAGTCCTGTTAGAATTTTATATATCTCTCTGAGATCCCCCCTCATTCGTCTGAATTTCAGTGAAAACAATCCCAACCTAGTCAATCTCTGCTCATACGTCAGACCAGCCATCCCTGGAATCAGCCTGATAAACCTTCGCTGCACTCCCTCGAGAGCAAGAGCATCCTTCCTCAGAAAAGGAGGCCAAAACTGCACACAAGACTTGGAGTAGAAGAAATTCCAGTAATGAGGGGAATGAGTGGGGTAATGTGGTACACCCAGTTATACTTTGAAAGGGTTAGCTCACAGCCAATGGGCAGAACGGCTTCCTTCTATGCCGTACTGATCTATGATGCTACAATTCCTGTTAATATGCTGCCTGGCCTAATGTTCAATGTAGATGGGCAGACGAAGCATGTTGTAGCTGGCAGTCACTCATGTGCTCTGTTCGTGGGTCATGTTTGTTCACAGTCACCCTTGCACTAATTGTGTTTAAATGAAATAAATGAATGCAACCTTCTCTTCTGACCTAATTAAATGCAGTGTTTGCAGTGAATCCGAAAATCCTATTAATCTTTAATCGCCAGGAGTGAGCTCCTGGGCTGCAGAAATCCTACAGAACTATTGATTATCGTAGTTTAAATTAATTAACGTGATTGTAGCTCACCGTAATATGTCAGCTTTACAAACCCTGGGCAGCCTTCCTCCTTAATTATGAGGTTTCACGGCTTCAGTGGTAACTACTATTTTCACGATTCAAAATCGTTTTTTTATTAATTGAAAAACGCAATTTGCAGAAACAAAGTTAACTGTCTTAGTGCCGGGCCGTGTGAATGGGAAATTCCAGCTTTATGAAAACCTGCATGACAAACTGTGGCTCTCCATATTTCTGGGATAGTAAGAACTGCCGATGCTGGAGTCTGAGATAACACAGTGTGGAACTGGAGGAATACAGCAGGCCAGGCAGCATCAGAGGAGCAGGAAAGCTGATGTTTTGGGTCAGAAATGAAGAAGGGTTCTGACCCGAAACGTCAGCTTTCCTGCTTCTCCATACTTCTGTCGCTCCCTACCCTCTTCCTGACACGTCCCATCCTCTCGTGGAGGCACAGATTTAATCCCTGAGATCGCAGCTCAGAACGACGCCTTCACTTGGAAATGCTCAGCAGGTCGGCTAGCAACCACAAAGAAAGAAACAGAGTTCTCTATTTGGGCCACTGGCCTTCACAAGCATGGCCTGTCTAATGAATAGTCACTAATCTGAATTAATCCAATGCATTCTTCTGCAGGCTGGTCTGTAGAGGATGTCCATGCCACAGTGGGAATGGCTGTGTGATTGTATAGGTAGTGTAAAGTGGTTAGCACTGCTGCCTCCCAGGGCCACGTTCCTGGGTTTGATTCCAGCCTTGGGTGACTGTCTGTGTGGAGTTTGCATGTTCTCCCCCAATCAGTGTGGATTTCCTCCTGCAGTCTAAAGATGTGTAGGTGAGGTGGATTGCCCATAGTGTCCAAGGATGTGCAGGTTAGGTCGATTAGCCATGGGAAATGCAGGGCTATGGGTCAGGTTGGCGGGTGGGATGCTCTTTGGAGGATTGATCCAGACATGATGGGTTGAATGGCCTCTATCAGCACTGTAGGGATTCTGTGAGTTTACCATTGGCTGGATGTACTTCAGGGGTGAGCAGAACATGCCTGGCTTCAGTTTCCCAGGTTCTGCCCAGCTAATTGAGCAGGGTTGGTGGCACAATGGTAATGGCTTTTGATTATTATGCTACCTGCTCAGGCTATTGCTCTGAGGACATGGGTCAAAATTCCATTGAAATATATGGAATTAAAAAGCTAATCTCAGCTACATAAATTGTCATGAAAACCATCTTGTTCACTAATGTCAGTGTAGTAAAGAGTTAGTTTTACCTCTACTCAGGGTATATCTACTCATCACGTGCAAAGCAGTTATGACATAATGATGCCAGATGATGCGGAACTAGGATAAAAGCAAAATACAACGGCTTCTGGAGCTCTGAAGAAAAGTTATACTGCACTCAAAACGTTAACTCTGTCTCTCTCTCGCTTTACGGATGCTGCCAGATCTGTTGAGTTTCTCCAGCAATCTCCATATTGACATGGAACTGGAGCCTGAGCCTGTACAGTTCAGAAGGTTCTCTTTCTTACCGTGCTTTCTAAGTAGTTATGGTTAACAAAATTAGTTAATATTCAGTCAGGGTAGTTTAATTTACATAAATGTGAGGTGCTGCATTTTGGAAAGGCAAATCAGGGCAGGACTAATACACTTAATGGCAAGATCCTGGGGAGTGTTGCTGAACAAAGAGACCTTGGAGTGCAGGGTCATAGTTCCTTGAAGGTGGAGTTGCAGGTAGACAGGGTAGTGAAGAAGGTGTTTGGTACGCTTGTCTTTATTGGTCAGTGCATTGAGTATAGGAGTTTTGAGGTCATGTGGCTGTACATTGGTTTGGCCACTTTTGGAGTATTACCTGCAATTCTGCACTCCCTGCTATAGGAAGGATGTTGTGAAACTTGAAAGGGTTCAGAGTTACAAGGATGTTGCCAGGTTTGGAGGGTTTGATCTATAGGGAGAGGCTGAATAGACTGGGGCTATTTTCCCTGGAGAGTCGGAGTCTGAGGGGTGACCTTATCGAGGTTTATAAAATCATGAGGAGCATGGATAGGGTAAACAGACAAGGTCTTTTTTCTGCGGTGAGCGAGACCAAAGCTGTGGGCATTGGTTTAAGGTGAGAGGGGAAGATATAAAAGGGACCTGAGGGACAACCTTTTCACACATATGGTGGTGTGCGTATGGAATGAGCTGCCAGAGGAAGTGGTGGAGGCTGGTACAATTACAACATTTAAAAGGCATCTGGATGGGTACATGAATGGGAAGGGTTTAGAGGGATATGGGGCAAATGCTGGCAAATGGGACTAGATTTATAAAGGATATCTGGTTGGCATGGACGAGTTGGACCAATGGATCTGTTTCCATGCTGTATATCTCTATGACTGTATATAGCCCATATAGAGGGCCTTCTTGTGGTAGTGTCCCTATCCCTGGACTGAGGGGGGCCTGGGCTCAGGTCCCATCTACTCCAGAGGTGTATAATAAGATGTCTGAACAGGATGGTTAGAAGAATAAGTTCAGGCTCTAAATCATGGAGAAGCGTAAAAAGTCGTGGAGTTATGCAGTGTAAAAAGGCCCTTCGGCCCATCGAGACTGCACCGACATAGCTACCACTAAAGGTGCACTAATCCCAATTCCCTGAACTTGTCCCATATCCTTGAATGTCATGATATGATAAAGCACAGGAGATGGACCAAGGGAGGGAAAGGGGCAGCTGGAGAACATGTGGGAAAAAAAAGCACTCTGAAAATTCACCAAAACCAAGCATATGAATAAACAGTGTAACAGTCAATATTATTAAGGAACTTCATTGACAGAAACTAAGCCCAGCTGGTTTTACAGTGAGTGCCAATGGAGACACCATGTCACAAGAGAACAGAAAATCAAACAGACCACAGCTGTCTGTAGGTGCCCAGTTGTAGGGTACGTAGAGTCATAAAGTCATACAGCATGGAAACAGACCCTTCGGTTTAACCAGTCTACACTGACCATGTTCCCAAACTATACTAATCCCACCTGCCTGCACTTGGCAAATATCCCTCAAAACCATTCCTATTTAGTCACTTAGCCAAATGTCTTTTAAATGTTGTAACTGTACCTGCACCCATCACTTCCTCTGGCAGGATTCCACACACGAATGACTCTCTGTATAAAAAAGTTGCCCCTCATGTCCTTTTTAAATCATGTCCCTCTCACCTTAAAAACACGCACCCTAGTTTTGAACTCCCCTCCCTTAGGGAAAAGACCTTTGCAATTCACCTTATCTATGTGCCTCATGATTTTATAAACCTCTCTAAGGTCAACCTTTAACCTCCCAGGCTCCAGTGAAAACAGTCCCAGCCTATCTGTTCCTCTGATGCTGCTCGGCCTGCTGTGTTCATCCAGCTCGACACCTTGTTATCTCAGATTCTCCAGCATTGGCAGTTCCTACTACCCCAGCCTATCTAGTCTATTTTTATATCTCAATCCATCTATTCCCAGCAACATTCTGGTAAATCTTTTCTGAACCGTCTCCAGTTTAATAACATCCTTCCTATAACAGGGTGACCAGAACTGCATACAGTACTCCAGAGAGGCCTTACTAATGTCCTGTATAACCTCAACAGCCCAAAACCTATACTCAAAGGCCTGAGCAATGAAAATGTGCTAAATGCCTTCTTAACCACCCTGTCTACTAGTGACATAAATTTCAAAGAATTATGTACCAGAACCCCTAGGTCTGTCTGTTCTACAACACTACTCGAGGCCCTACCATTAACTGTATAATCCCTGTCCTCGTTTGTTTCACCAAAATGCAATACCTCACATTTATCCAAATTAAACTCCTTCTGCCACTCCTCAGTCCATTGACACAATTGATCAAGATCTGTTTGTAATCCATTTCCCTAGCCCTGCACTCATCCCTGGGACATCTGTGGAGAGAAATCAGAGTTAACATTTGGGGTCGAGTGACCTTTCCTCAGAACCCGAAACGTTAACTCTGATTTCTCTCCACGATGCTGCCAGACCTGCTGAGCTTTTCCAGCAATTTCTGTCTTTGTTTCTGACTTACAGCATCCGCAGTTCTTTCGGTTTGTATAAGGTTATGTACAAAAACCTTGTCTGGGCCACCACTGGAGTACTGTGTGCAGTTCCGATTACCATACTATGAGGAGGATTTGATTGCACTGGAGGGTTTGCAAAGGAGACTCGCCAGGACGTTGGCTGGGATAAAGCAGTTTAGCTATGAAGCAAGGCTGGATAGGTTCTGTTTTCTTTCGAGCGGAGAAGGTTGAGGGGGCCAGCTGACTGAGGTGTATAAGATTATTGAGGGGCATGGGCAAAGGCGAATAGAGAGCAGCTGTTCCCTTTTGTTGAAGTGTGAATAACAGGGGGCATTATTTTAAAGTGAAAGGCAGGTCGTTTAGAGGGGATTTCAGGAAAACAGACTTTCACTGGAAGAGTGGTGGGGGTCTGGGATGCTGTGCCTAGGAGGGTAGTTGAGGTGGGAAACCTCACGAAAAGTACATATATGAGAACCTGAAATGTTCAAGGTTATGGGCCAAGTGCTGGAAAGTGGCATTGGTGTAGATAGGTTGGCACAGACTCAATAGGCCAAAGGTCTTCTTCTGTACTCATTGACTCTAAGTGAGGAGTACTCTGCATTTACCTGGATGAGTACAACTCCCCGATAACCCTCAAGAAGCTTGACACTGTCCATGTCAAAGCAGCCCGCTTGATTGGCATCATGTTCACCAACTTGATCATTCACTTGCTTTACTGCTGAGTGGCAGGAGTTCTACCATACATGGGATGCACTGTGGTACCACACCAGGCTCTTTCAATAGCACCTTCCAAACCCACAAGCACTACCACCTCAGGAAGCCATGAGCAGCAGATGGCAGAACAGGCTGCCTGTTCCCCCTTAACTCGCACACCATCCTGACCTGGAACAATACCGTCATTCCTTCACTGTCACTGGGTCAAAATCCCCTAACTTCCTTCTTTACAGCGTTATGCATGTACCTACACTCTAAGGATTGTAGTGCTTCAAAAAGGCAGCTCACCACCACCTTCTCAAGGGCAAAAAGTGCTGGCCCAGCTGGCAATGCCTACATCCCATGAATGAATAAATGTTAAAAATGTGTGTGTGCTTGCAAACTTCAGAAAGCTTTTGGCAGCAGAGCTGTACATTTGCGTGGCCGGACCGTGCTGTTTGCGACGTGGCTGAGCGCAAGAGCTGGGCGTTGAGGAATGACCAGAATTTGTTTGGTTGTGGGGAACACAAACTCGTCAAGGATTGCGGGGAGTGGGAGCTTTTCGGGAGCTTTGGCCAGAAATGCGCTGGAGGTGTGGCTTCACAAATTAATTTTTCGCTGCGCCTCTGCCGACCATATGGGCGAAAATCAGACAGAAATTCACCCTCCAACTGAGTCTGGGGTTCCACGGGAGACTCCAGCAGCATCTGTCAGTGGCAAAGGAAGATGGAATTTCTGATAATAAAGGCTGGAAATATATCAGACTGTGTAATGATAATGATAAAAAGTGAATCAGAGATAGTAGGAACTGCAGATGCTGGAGAATCCGAGACAACAAGGTGCAGGGCTGGATGAACACAGCAGGCCAAGCAGCATCATAGGAGCAGAGAGGCTGACGTTTCGGGCCTAGACCCTTCATCAGAAAAGGGGGAGGGGAAGGGGGTTTTGAAATAAATAGGGAGAGAGTGGGAGGCGGATTGAAGAGGGATAGAGGAGAGGATAGGTGGAGAGGAAACAAACAGGTCGAAGAGGCGGGGATGGGGCCAGGAAAGGTGAGTGCAGGTAGGGAGTTAGGAAGGGGATAGGTCAGTCCAGGGAGGACGGACAGGTCAAGGGGGCGGGATGAGGTTGGTCGGTAGGAGATGGAGGTGCGGCTTGAGGTGGGAGGAGGGGATAGGTGGAGGAAGAACAGGTTAGGGAGGCAGGGACGAGTTGGACTGGTTTTGGGATGCGGTGGGGGGAGGGGAGATTTTGAAACTTGTGAAATCCACATTGATACCATTGGGCTGCAGGGTTCCCAAGCGGAATATGAGTTGCTGTTCCTGCAACCTTCGGGTGGCATCGTTGTGGCACTGCAGGAGGCCCAGGATGGACATGTCGTCTGAGGAATGGGAGGGGGAGTTGAAATGGTTCGCGACCGGGAGGTGCAGTTGTTTGTTGCGAACCGAGCGTAAGTGTTCTGCAAAGCGGTCCCCGAGTCTCCGCTTGGTTTCCCCGATGTAGAGGAAGCCACACCGGGTACAGCGGATGCAGTATACCACATTGGCAGATGTGCAGGTGAACATCTGCTTGATGTGGAAAGTCTTCTTGGGGCCTGGGATGGGGGTGAGGGAGGAGGTATGGGGGCAGGTGTAGCACTTCCTGCGGTTGCAGGGAAAAGTGCCGGGTGTGGTGGAGCTGGAGGGGAGTGTGGAGCGGACAAGGGAGTCACGGAGAGAGTTGTCCCTCCGGAAAGCAGATAAAGGTGGGGAGGGAAAAAGTGGCCTGGCCCCTCTGTTGAAGGTGGTTTACATTGCCCAGACTTGGGCAGCATTACAAAGTTTTTTGAATTTCACTCTCACCATTTGCAATGTGACCCTGAACCCCACTTTGCAGGTGTTGCCTGCTAGCTCAAGTCGTTCAGTACAGGCCTAACTGACCTCTTGCTCAGTGTCAGCACGATATTGGCACACTTGGCGCATTGATTGAGAACGTTAATGTGACAAAGATTATTAATCACGTCATTCTGAATTATAAATCTCAATTATAAATCACAGAGGATCGGTCGTGAAACCATTTCCTCAAGTAGCTGCGGCCTCATTCCATCCTCATACATTCAGCCCATTAATATTGTAATCGACAGACACAAACCCAACCTATTGTGGATGCCCAATTAGTCAGGTGTTGGGGGGCAGGGGGAACAGGAAGGAAGCACCAGCCAGGGGAGAATGTGGTTCAGACATCAATTCTGAGTACATCAATTCAAAATTCCTTCCCCCTCTTGGAACAATGAGGAGGGTAGACTTGTAGCTTGTCCAGATTCGGTCAGCTTCATCTCCTTTATTGCTTTCAACCACTTTTTCACTGAATTTGAGCTCCTTCAGCACAATTAATGACCGGTTTTTATTTTACCTGACAAGATGCAAGTGAATTGAAGTCACCCAAAGCCCATGGTCCACAGCAGCTGAGCCACAGGTTGAATTGTGTCCACTGCAGCGTTATCCTCAGATCTGAACTCAAAGCTCCCTTACTAGCTCTTTCTTGTTGTAATTATCCAGCTGAGAAATCACGGAGTGGAATCTGCAGAATGCCATTTCTCAATAAAGCCACAAGGAGACACTGGATCATTCCAGTTTTATTTAACTCTTTTTTCAAAGTTAGCATAGCTAATAAAAGATAAAACCATAAAGCAAAGGAACCTTGTAAACTTAAATGCTTCAATTACCACCCCCTATATATTTTATATCTCTCAGAGCAATACAGAGGTAACATTAGTTTTGAACTGTTCACCCGATTTATTTACAAGTTTTAAACATTGTAATTATAAAATGCTTGTACCATGTTTAAAGCTCAGTTTCTGGTAACTTCTTTAGTTTACTTTGCTCTGAGTCTACAACCAGACTTAACCAATCAAGCACAGTGAAGCTAGATCAGTCACTAGGCTTACGTAATCGAACACAGAGCACTTGAACACCACCCACAATAATATAAACTCCAGGGCCCACCAGTGAGAGTAAAAGGTAAAGTCATCAGAGTCTTTCTCTCTCATTAGAGAGAGACCACTTGCAGTGAATTTAACCTGAGGGTCACCATACCTCAGGTGAGGGGTGAGGCTGAGAAGGACAGTCCTTCATGGTAACCTCAGCTGGTGGAGGAATTGAACCCACACTACTGGCATCACTCTGCATTGAAAGCCAGCTGTCCAGCCAACTGAGCTAATCAATCCCCATCACCAGCTGCAGGCTTGTCCTATAACTGCAAACTGTCATCCTGGGCACAGGCAAGTCCACAGAAGAAAATCAAACAAGAACATAAATTGCTGGAGAAACACAGTAGGTCTGGCATCATCTGTGGAGAGAAAGCAGGGGTGAACATTTCAGCTCCAGCGTGAGTCCTCTTCGGAACTGATAGCAGCTAGGGAAAAGGTGGTTTTTGGCTGATTACAGGGTGGGAGGGAGAGGGGGTACAGATGGGTGACTGGAGATAGAGCCCAGAGAGAGATGGAAAATATATATAGGCAGACAAAGGGATTGTTGATGGTAAGCCAGAGAAGAAGAGAAACTCGTGAGGTGATAATGTGAGTGGGTGAAAATATATTGGCTGAGTTGAAACAACCCATTTCATTATAGGCCCCAAGATGTGGGGTAGGGAACAGACATGGAAGGAGGTGTTCACGCTATAGTATAGTTAAACCTGATGTTGAGTCCTGAAAGCTGTAGTGTCCCCAAGCAGAAGAGGAGGTGTTGTTCACCCAGGCTTGCATTGAGGCTTACTGGAGCACTGCAGCAGGCTCAGAGTGAAGCCTCGCAGTCATTGGGCTGGACACAGGCACGGTCGCTGGAGTTCCCATGGTTTCCCCGTCGGCCTGAGCCCACATCGAATGCTGGCCAAATGTCAGGAATGTGGCAGTGAAGGGGGGCAACATTAATGATCGCTCTGCCCTGGAAGGTGGGAATGCCACCCCCACGATCTCTCAACCTCTCACAATCAAACACGTCCTCTGAATGCATCCACAGAAGGTGCCCTGAAGTGTGGGAGCCGGCAAAATGACTTGAAAAACCCCTGTTAGACAGAATTGGGGTGTGTGAGACTGTCCCAGGTCTCTGTTAAAGCAGGGGAGGACTCCCCTATACAGATAACCCCCTTCCCCCTCACTCCGTCCAGGGAACCCAAACACTGCTGGAGGGAACAAAATGTGGCAACAAAATTCCCAGGCCCAAGCCCTGAATCCACATCATGTTTTTCGTTTGAGTTGGTTAGTGGAGAGTCTATTGGCAGAATGACAGGGAGATATTAATACCTTGGCAGTTCAATTACAGCATGACAGAACTGAAGCTGTCAGTGTGATGAACCCAAACCATTGGAGTACCTGCTGGCTTCTCATCAATCATTTATAAACGTTAATCACCAATCCCCTGCTAGCCAATCAAATCCATGACATTACCTGTCAGGCTGTGTCACTGGGTTGCATCCTCCATTCAGAAAGGATCAGGGATCAGACTGGTCTCCGGAACAAAAGGACAACGCAGCTGAAGATGACACCACCTTGTCTCGTTGTGAACAGTGCTGAAAGATTTTCATCTTCTGTACTTATCAGCGTGGGGAGCTGGTACACGCTGGTTACAATCCCAAGAAGCTGGGATTTTAATTTGGGAATAGTTCCAAAACTTCTGCCCCACCCTGTCTTCTCCCTTTCCCCACCCCGTACCCTCCTCCACAGCCCCACTGGACGATTGCAATAAACATACAATCATACAAATCAAGAGCAGATGTAAGCTTTTCAGCCCCTCTTTCGATAAGTTCATGGCTAATCTGATATATATCTGCTTACCCCTTAATACCTTTCCACCCTCTTGCTAAAGACCAATCTGTCTTCCTTTGCCTTAAAAAGATTCATACTTTTCTCCCACTGTCTTTCCAGGATGGGGGAAGAACTCCAAACACTCCTCTGAGAGAAACAATTTCACCTTATCTTTGTTTGAAAAGGGTGACCCATGATATGTAAACAGTGACCGTTGTTCTAGACTCCCCTGTACAAGGAAATACCCTTTCCATACCTACCCTGTGAAGACCCTTCAGGATTATGGGTGTTTCTAACAACTTTCTTTCCTTTCCTTTCTTAACTCCAGCAGACACAAGCCTAACTCGTCCTCAGAAAACAATCTGTCCTCTTCAGGTACTCATCTAATAAACCTTCTCTGAACTGTCTCCAACACTCGACAGAATGTTCCTGATGTAGTCTCACCAGTGCTCTGTATAACTGAAACATAACCTCCCTACTTCTGTATTCAATTCCCCCTGTGATAAATGGTAATATTCTAGCAGTTTTCCTGGTTACTTGCTGTACCTGCACACAAACCTTTTGTGATTCATGCACGAGGACACCTAGCTGTCTCTGCATCTCAGAGTTCTGCAATGTCTCATGATTCAGGTCATTTTTTAAAAAAATTCTTCTGCCAAACCAGACAATTTCACACTTTTTCCACGTTATACTCTATTTGTCACATTTTTGCAAGCCAAAGCTCCACTTCAGCTGTGTGTAATGGGCTCACAGCCTCACTCACTGAATGAATACAACAGTAACCTGTTTTGTATGTCTGCTCCTTACAAGCAAAGCCTGACCATTACAGAGCACAGAATGATCCAACCTGGTCTGGCATCACTTTGAATGGATTGCCTATCTGCAATTCCACTCTACACCCAGAGGGAGAGCATAGTGGCCAATATTCTACTTTCAACCAACAGCGAGAAACCATTGATGTATGATATCCCTAGGTCTATGAATTGCTGCTGTGTGCAAGACAAACAGACTTGCGTTCATATAACACCTTTCATAACTTCAGGATGTCAAATGTGCTTTACAGCCAAAGGAGTGCTTTGAAAGGTTGTCACTGTTGTAATGTAGGAAAGAAAGCACCCTAACCCTAACCCTAACCCTAACCCTAAACCTAAACCTAATCCTTACTCTAACCCTTACCCAAACCTAACCCTAACATTAACCCTAACCCTAAACCTAACTCTAAACCCAATCCTAACCCTAACCCGATCCCTAACCCTTACCCAAACCTAACCCTAACCCTTACCCAAACCTAACTCTAGTCTTAATCCTAATCCTAAACCTAACCCTAAACCTAATCCTAACCCTACCCCTAACCCTGACCCTAACCCTAACCATAACACTAACCCTAAACCTAATCCTCACTCTAACCCTTACCTAAGCCTACCCCTAAACCTAACCCTAAACCCAATCCTAACTCTAACCATAACCCTAACCCTAAATCTAACCCTAACTCTAACACTAACCATAAACCAAATCCTAACTCTAACCCTTACCCAAACCTAACCCTAACCCTAACTCTAACCAACCCTAACTCGAACCGAACCTTAACCCAAACCTAACCTAAACCCTAACCCTAACCCTAATCCAACCCTAACCCTAACCCTGGGGCTATCTTACCTAGCGTGTTGGAAACTGACGGGTGATCTTGTAGAAGTTTATAAAAGCATGAGGGGCATGGTTAGGGTGAACAGCTGAGGTGTTTTCCCCAGGGTAGGGGAGTCCAAAACTAGACAGTGTAGGTTTAAGGTGAGAGGGGAAAGATTTAAAACGGACCTGATGGACAGCTTTTTCACACAGAGGGTGGTGTGTGTATGGAACAAGCTGCCAGAGGGAGTGATGGAGGCTGGTACAATTACAACATTTAAAAGGCATCTGGATGGGTACACGAACAGGAAGGATTTAGAGGGATATGGGCCAAATACTGGCAAATGGAACAGTTTTGAACTTTCAAAGTGCTGCCAGGGCTTTTCTGGGTGTCTTTGGTAGGATCTGGGAATCTAACTGTAGCTAATTAACAGCCTTTTACATTCATTAGGGATTTCATTAATGGTCCTGATGTTTTTGGTTTGACTTGTCACAACAGAGCAATTATCACGGTTATTTCGTAAAGAATGCTGAACCGCTTGTGAAAACGGACACAGGATCTGACAATGGCTCCCAGAAAATTCTTTCAACTTTCCTTGTTGTTTCATCAGCGCCAGCGAAAGGCAGACGGTCTGTTGTTTTACCTCAGCATCAAAGACAAAAGGCAACATTTCGGATTTGATTAACCCTTGGACAGTGGGACCTTCTAAAGGTGTGAAAATTCCAAGCCTCTGAGAAAAAAAAGGAAACAGGAAGGATCCTGATTTTGGGCTGAGAAGTGGCAGATGGAGTTTAACCCTGAAAAGTGTGAGGTGATTCATTTTGGAAGAACAAACTTGAAAGCAGAATACAGGGTTAACGGAAAGATTCTTGGCAGTGTGGAGGAGCAGAGGGATCTTGGGGTTCATGTCCACAGTTCCCTGAAAGCTGCCACCCGGGGGGATAGAGTTGTTAAGAAGGCGTGTGGTGTGTTAGCTTTCATTAATAGAGGGATTGAGTTCAAGAGCCATGAAGTTATGCTCCAGCTATACAAAAGCCTGGTTCGGCCACATCTGGAGTATTGTGTCCAGTTCTGGTCACCTCATTACAGGAAAGATGTCGAAGCGTTGGAAAAGGTGCAGAGGAGATTTACCAGGATGTTGCCTGGAATGGAGGGAAGATCTTACAAGGCAAGGTTGAGAGAGCTAGGGGTTTTCTGTTTAGAAGGACAAAGGATGAGAGGTGACTTGATAGAAGTATACAAAATGATCAGAGATATAGATAGAGTCGACAGCCAGAGACTTTTTCCTAGGGTGGAGGTAGCTATTACGAGGGGGCATAGTTTTAACGTGAGTGGAGGTAGATATAGGGGAGACGTCAGAGGTAGGTTCTTTATTCAGAGAGTGGGCGGGGTGTGGAATGCATTTCTGGAGAAAGTAGTGGAGTCGGCCTCATTAGGGGCATTTAAGCGGCTGTTAGATAGGCATATGGTTGATACTATAAGGTAGGGGTGGAGGTTAGATAGACCTTAGGTTTAGGGTAAAAGTTCGGCACAACATCGTGGGCTGAAGGGCCTGTACAGTGCTGTACTGTTCTATGTTCTACGTTCTATCACTGCAGAGAATTCCAGCAGAACTGACTTTGTTTTGTAGAACAATGTCTAACCACGTATTAGCACAGCGAGCATTTTATGTTTTGATCTGTAGAAAACAAGATGTGAGACATCATGTTAATGCAGAACTCCAAGAAGATCCTCGAGAGACACGACAGAGAGAGAACATGGAGTTAGGCAACCCAGCTTAAAGACTGCTCTACTAAGCCAGGCTACAAAGGGGAACAGGAGCTGCAGTGCTGTGAAAGCAAAATAAGGGAGCCTGTACTCCCTTCCAGAACCTACACCACTAAGTCTGTAGAACAAGGACACAGCTAGAGTATTGCGTGCAGTTCTGGAATCCACATTGTAGGAGGGATTTGAAATCACTGGAGAGGGTGCACAGGAGATTTATCAGGATACTGCCTGGTCTGGAGAGTTTTACATATGAGGAGAGATTAGACTGACTTGGATTGTTTTCCTTGGAGCAGAGGAGTCTAAGGGCGGACATGATTGAGATGTATAAAACTATAAGGGGCAGAGACAGAGTAGGAAGGAATAAACTTTGGAGAGATCAATGACTGGGGGCATAGATTTAAGGTAATAGATAGGGTTGACGGTCAGAATCTTTTTTCCCAGAGTTGAAATGTCTTATACTAGGGGCATGCATTTAAGGTGAGAGGGGGAAAGTTCAAAGGAGATGTGAAGGGCAAGTTATTTAAAGGGACGTTTAAGGGACTTTTAGATAAACACATGAATATGCAAGAAATGGAGGGATATGGACCAAGGGCAGACAGAAGGGATTAGTTTAATTTGGTGTCATCTTCAGCACAACATCATAGGCTGAAGGGCCATCATCATGTACAGTTTTATGTTCGATGTTCTGTGTAATGGGAAGGAAGTTTAGAGGGGATGTGAGGAGAAACTTTTTTTTCACCCAGAGGATGGTGGGAATCTGGAACTCACTGCCTGTATGGTTGGCAGAGGCAGAATCTCTCAGAACATTTAGGTAATTAAATAATTAGATGGGCACTTGCAATGCCAAGGCATACAAGGCTATGGGCTAAGTGCTGAAAAACAAGGTTAGGATAGTTGGACTATTGTTTAAGACCAGCACAGACTTGATGGGATGAAGGTCCTTTCTCTGTTTCATAGATGTCTATGACCTGATGTCTCTGTGAGACCACACCATAGAAAGGAAAACTCCAACTATTCAACCCCAGGAGCCATCACACCTGCAGAATTCTAAATTCAAGATTTCAATCCTTTCGCCTCAGAAAGAAATAAATTATGCAAGTAACTGTCCTGTAACAATTACAGACCAATTTTATGTTCATCTTGATAGGTATCTTGTACCTGTAGCTACGTTTGATCTTTGTATCTGCATTTAACTTAGAGCTGTATCACTTTTTATTTAAAAACTTCCAGCAATTGTTGTGCAATTGATTAACCTCTATCCTGTTTAAACCTAAAGTTTTGTTGCTGCTTAATTTTAAACCAGAAGACATGAAAAACCAAAAAGGGGTTAAATGAGTGAGAAAAGTTCATAATTCTCAGGCCAGTCAGTGGACCTGTCATGTAAGTAGTTTCTAAACTTTTCTCTGGTGAGTTCAAATGGTCTTATGCATAGTTTTTGGGTTCAATGTAAAGATAGAGTCACCAAAGTCCCACTCTCTCAAAGACAGGCAACTGGTGATGGTTTACCCTGAGGGTCACCACACCTCAGGCGAGGGGAGAGGTTGAGAAGGTAGGTACTTCATAAATAACCTCAGCTAATGCAGGAATTGAACCCATGCTTTGATGTCACTCTGCATCGCAAACAAGCCACCCAGCTAATGTTGATTTGAGTTGAAATATTGAGTTCTGATCAGACTGCTACACCAAACCTTGTCACCCATGGTTACCTTGGAGCTCCTGCCTGCTCCAAGTGCCGCTTGCAATGGGCTCAGGTGGACAACGGCAACCCGCCATTGACCACTGAGCTCTCCTCCTGGCCAATGAGGCCGTTGAAATATCAAAATAGCATCAACGATAATTGAATGAGGGAGAGGGAGACGGCTTGTGTACAGAATCAGGCCCCAGAGATCATCAGGTCTTGGTCTGCTGACCTGCCATTGAAAATCCAGCCCGTGGACCATGACATTGATTATGTCCTGACCAAGTCTCATCACTAATTAGGCTAATTCTACAGGGAATGATACAGACAGTGCTAATGTAAAGAGTTAGGCCACAGATCAGCCACGATCTCAATGAAGGGCAGAACAAGCTCTGGAGGCTGAAAGGCCTACTCTTGCTCTTTGGTTCCTATGTTCAATGTGTGATCTTAACAAGGCATTAGAATCTAAGTATAGTGTTGCAAGAGATTCTTTATTGAGCTTTATCAATACAGTGGATGTTGATGTACATTACGCTCATAAGTGGAGATTGCTGCTTCAAGAATCTTTCCAACTTGAACATAAACCCCTGAAGCTCTTCAGGGTCAGAAACTCCCCGCTCCATGTCTTGGGGTATGGCAGGCCCATTGCTCATTAAATTGTTGCCCTTGTTGCTGGAGCTTAGCAGTCTATGATGAATACAAACACACATAATTATGAACAAATTAATTAGGAACAGGAAATGTCATTGAGCTCCTCGAGCCTGCTCCACCACCAATAAGATCATCGCTGATCTGACTGTGGCCTCAACATCACTTATCTGCCATCCCTCGAGAATGGATAATGTGTAAACTTAGGACGAAGGCTCGGAATGTTATGACAAGAGCTCTCGGCCGGAGGTGGGGATTGGGACAGTGGGAGCTGTTGAAATGGCAGAATTCAGTTTAATGCCTGTAGTGACAGGGTGGGGTTTCTCTGTAGGTAACAGACCAGATAGCTTCAACAGCCTGAGTTCTAATTTCAGTGACACTGGTTAATATTAGGGTGCTTTGACTAATAGGGGATAAAAGTTGAAAAGTTTGCTTGTACATATGATTAAATAAGGGATAGTATGAAACTTGCGTAGGAGGAGGCCTCACAATCACTTGACGTTGCTGTAACATTCAACAAGAACATGGCTGCTCCTCAGCATCAATTCCACTTTCCCGCCCAATCCTCATGTTGCCTTGTTTCCGAAGGGTTCCATAAAATCGCTCAACGGCAGACTTGAGTACACTCACTAGCTGAGCAGTTAGCTCTCCCTGCAGGAGAGAATTCACTAAGTGAAGTACCATCTCAATCTCTAAATGTGTGATCAATCTGGGAGTTGTGACCTCTGGATCTGGGATCGTCCAGTCATCCTTCCAAACTCTATTGAGTACTCGATAAACCCAATGGCGTTTGGAAGGCTGAGGGCGTGATCTGATTGAAACTTACAAAATACTGAGAGGCCTGGATAGAGTGGACATGGAGAAGATGTTTCCACCAGTAGGAGACACTAGGGCCTGGGGGGCACAGCCTCAGAATGAAGGGATGCCCCTTTAGAACTGAGATGAGGAGGGATTCCTTCAGCCAGAGGATGGACAGTCTATAGAACTCATTGCCACAGGAGGTTGTGGAGACCGGTCACTGAGTGTATTTAAGACTGAGAAAGATGGGAAGGGGATCTAGGTTACAAGGGCTAGGCAAGAGAATGGGGTTGATCAAATGATAGAGCAGACTCAATGGGCTGAATGGCCTAATTCTGTTCCTTGTCTTATGGTCATGGGAAACTACCTCTCAGCATTCACCCTGTCAAGGCCTGTCAGGATCATGTTTGTTTAAATTGCAAGCACAGTCAGTTAGCGATTTTCCCTGCTTTGCCTAAGGTCAGTAAACTTGAAACCCCTTCCCGTGTCTGGCTAAGGGAGGAAAAGAGGATTTCAGGAGTGGCGTTGAAGGCTTTTTTGTTGGTTAAAGGCACTCGGTGGCAGAAGGGTTGGTGACATTGGTCAATGACAGGAAATGGATTTGAGGTATGGGTCAGCCATAGTCTCACAGAATGATGGAGCAGGCTCAAGTGGCCAGACTGAATGGCCTGCTGTATTTCCCAATTCCTGGAATTTAGATAAATTGATCCACGTTTTTGAGATATTAAAAGGAACAAATAGAAGAAATTGGGAAAACATAACAACTTCCAGTGTTTGGAAAGTCTGGGTCCAGGGAGTGTATAGTCTTAAAATTAGAGCAGGCCTTTCAAAAATGAAATGTTTACTCATAAAGGGTTAACAGAAGTTTGGAATTCCCTTCTGCAGATGGCAATTGACAGTAGATCAATTATAAATTTTAAATCTGAGATCTTAGTTTAGATGCAGGGTGGTATGGTGGCTCAGTGGTTAGCATTGCTGCCTCACAGCACCAGGGTCCTGGGTTCGATCCCACCCTCAGGTGACTGTCTGTGCGGAAGTTTGCATATTCTCCCCGTGTCTGTGTGGGTTTCCTCCCACAGACCAACGATGCGCACGTTAGGGTGGATTGTCTGTGGAAAATTGCCCATAGTGTCCAGGGTTGTGCAGGCTAGGTGGATTGGCCATGGTTAATACAAGGTTGCAGGGATAGGATAGCGTAGGGTGGGATGCCCTTCAGTGGGTCTGTGTGATTCGATGGGCTGAACGGCCTGCTTCCATGCTGTAGAGATTCTATGTCATAGCATGTGTGCATGCAATTAGATTGCAAGTTTGCTGCGATCTTATTGAACGGCAGTGGCATGGATTTGAAGGGGTGAAAGGCCTCATTCCATTCTCCATGCATCAGCAATATCCCAGCAGAGCACTGCTACTCCTCACAGAAAGTTGACAATCAGATGCAGCATGGAGAAGGGTCACTGGACTCAAAATGTTAACTCTGGCTTCCCTCTCTCCCACGGATGCGGCCAGACCACCCAGGTTTCTCCAGCACTTCCTGCTTTTATTTCAGATTTCCAACATCGGTAGTACTTTTCCTTCATTACAGGACAGTGGTCTGTTAAGGAGAAAATGGTGCATATTTTTCATTTTGTCCAATATGAATCCGCACGATCAACAGTTCGCAAGGTGACATTGGCAGAAGTGGTCCGTAGTCACATTCCTCCCTTCAACGGAAAGGAAGAACCAAATATAAAACAGATTTGAGTGAAAGTACTAGAATCACAACACACCTATTCTTCACACGGCTATCTCATTAACAGGATGCACTCTCAATGTACTACAAGGTACTCCAAACACTCGCAGTGCAGCTTGCTTTACTACTTCCTGCACTGAATAGATTAAACGTATTGGAAAATGCTGAGAATGGAGCTAAACCTAATAACTGAAGCAATAACACACTTCTCCTCAGAGTGGCTTAAGGAGTATTCTTAAGCACCCTCTGCTGACTAAAGACTGTTGCACATCATCATTAATTATTCCAAGGTCAACCGTCTCCTCCTGAAGGTGACTGGACAGTACTGCTGCAGCAGTTCTTTTCGTTACCTCCCTAACCACTCCTGGAGTTAAACTGCACGCTGCTCAAAATCAGGCCCACGTTCAACAAAACCCCTTTGTTCCTTCATTTTCCGCAAACAACTTAGAATCATCGAATCCCTACAGCTTGGAAGCAGGCCTTTCAGCCCATCGAGGTCACACCGGCTCTCTGAAGAGCTTCCAGCCCAGACCCACTCCCCTACACTTCTCATTGCCAACCCACATAATCTACACATCCCTGGGCACTATAGTATGGCCAATCCACCCTAACTTGCATATCTTTGGATTGTGGGAGGAAACCCGCACAGACACAGGGAGAACATGCAAACTCCACACAGACAGTCACCAGAGGCTGGAATTGAACCCGGGTCCCTGGCATCTTGAGACAGCAGCGCTAACCACTGAGCCACCATGCCGACTATGAGCAAGTGGGTTATCATGTCTTCCCTCCTGCCAATTCTCCTTTCCACCTCCGCTCCTGGAAGATTTCTGCCTCCTCAGCGCAGCACTTGAGAGGCTGGGCAGCGAGTGTCAGCAGATCCCTGTTCATCCTGGGACAGCTCAGCTGAAATCTGCTCTGGCTTGCTACGTCCATGGGTGGCGATACATGCCACACACCCAGTCTCTGAGTCAAAGGGTTGCGAGTTCAATTCCCACCGCAAAGGCCTGAGCACAATAACCCAGGCTGATGCATCAATATATATTTGAAAGTGATCAATTTAGAGGGTGATGGAGATAGGGCTGGAGATTGGGACTAGCTGGGTAGCTCTTTCTGAAGCCAGTCCAGACACAGTGAGCTAAATGGCCTCCTTCTGTAGTGCCAAATGCTGTGAAAATCCCAGCGCAGATACCAAATGAAGCCCTGATTACTCCCTCAGGGGTGACGTAGAGGTGCCATCAGGAGAAATCTCCCTGGCCATCAACTGTCCATCAACCAACATCACTAAATAACATCATCCAGCCATTAACCGTAGCACCATTTCTGGTGGGATCCTGCTGTGCATGGAATGGTTGCCATGTGCACTGTCAGGCAATGTTGGTTATACAGCACCCGAGATGTTAATCATGGGTTTGTTTTTGCATCTCTTCACCCGCGCACATTCCCAGGTGAACCCTTTGGTCCAAGACTCAGGATGATGGTCGTGCAGATGCGTGATGGAGCAAAAGTAGAAATTGGGCTCTGTGGTACCCCGAATTCTGGTGCAGCGGGCACGTTTGCCGTGCTGAAATGGTGTAAGTGCCACATGGACCTGTTTCTGTGACCATCCAGTTCAAGTGCCACCTTGGTGGAGATACTTGTATGGGCACTATGAGCGACCTCGATGCGTGTAGATTGGCAGATTGAGTTCTCGGCATTGAATGCTGATCTGATGCCAGTGCTGCCACGTTAGATTTCACTGCTCCAGATGATGCCCTCTTTCGCCCTCGCACAGCTGAATGGGTGTAGCAGAGGGAAGGAACAGCCTTGTCTGAACCTGGACTCCCACATGAGGTGCACAACCATACAACAGCACACTATTTCTTATTCATTCCTGGGATGTGGGAGTCGCTGGTGGGTCGGCACTTATTGACCATCCTTAAGTGTCCTGTATTGAGCTGCCTTCGTGAACCACAGCCACCCATTTAGTGTAGGCTCACCCCTCGTGCTATTAGGGAGGAGAATCTTCTTCACTGAGAGATTCCAAATTTCTTCTCTCTAATGATAGTATCACTTAAGAGGCATTTAGACAGGCATAAAGCACAGGCAGAGAATAGAGAGATATGGACAATATGCAAGCAGAGGGGATTAGATTAGAATGGCATCATGGTCGGTACAGAAATGTTGGGCCAAAGGGTCTATTCCTGTGCTGTACTGTTCTATGTTATGTCAATATTCAAGATAGAAGCCAATGGTCTTTTTAGGTCTCAAAGGAATCAAGGGATAGGAGGATCAGGCAGAAGTATAAGGTTAAGCTTGAAGGTCAGTCACAATTTTATTAAATATTCAAACAAGGAAACCTGTGAGGTCACCTCCTGCTCCTGTTTCTCATGTCTGTATGCTGTAAAATCTCAATATCTTTCCTTTAGTATCAAGCTTAGTGGCATTCACAGTGTTCTACTGGTCAAGTTTTTATGTAGGTCCATCATTACCTGTTGCCTTCTGTGATCAATTCTAGAATTCCATTAGCTTTTCTCTTTACAGCCTTAAGATGAAATTCCCCCCGACCTTAATCCATGGGATGACATGACCTACTTCAAATCACTCTGGGAAACTACTCTTAACTGTTCATTGTTAACCCAGTTTGATAATCTCCTCCCAATTATTTTTGCCTTAATTTTCTTCAGTAGTCTCCATTGTGTCATATTGTCAAAGATTTCTCAGATGTCTCCACACTTATTACTTCGATAGATTTTCATCCCTACCTCCCATCTCCATATCTCTTCAAAGAACCCTGGCGTTTGTCACCCCATTTGAAATCTGTGCTGGCTGCTTCCAATCATTTAGTTATCCATTGTGGGAATTTCATCTACAATAAGGGCCTCTAATATTTCCAGTATCACGGACTTTAATCAATCTGTTCTGTCGTTACTTGGGACTACAGATTCCCTTTGTAAAACTCATCACTCATTGAGCACTCACCAGTTCTCTAGTGTACATCTTCCAGGATGACCAGCCATCCTAGTTTTTCTGGTACTGTCCCAGGTTTCAGATTTCTGTCCTGGATCTTGGATTCTATTGATCCTGGATTTGTCCCTCTGTCTTTTTATTTTAAGCTGCATATGTATACATGGTTGTGCCTTGTAAGGAAGAGACTTCCAAAGGCTTACCATCGTCTGTGAGAAAAATGAAATTCACCTCATTTCTGTCTTAAGAGGGTGACCCCTCTGTAGTGATTATAGCGAGGTCAGCTAGGTGAACCTCATAGAGTATGAGGTCCCTGGTTGGGGCTGCTAATCTGCAGCTGCACACGTGCAGATACTGCAACAATGAAGCAGTTGCAACACTGCCCAACACTCTCCTCAGAGATAACACAGCGTGGAGCTGGAGGAACACAGCAGGCCAGGCAACATCAGAGGAGCAGGAAAGTTGACGTTTTGAGTCGGGACACTTCTTCAGAAAGACGTGCAGCTCCGGAACACAGTTGGCAGTACCACAGCCTCAACCCTTCCCTAACTGTATTATTTCCTCCAAAATTACAGCTCTTCATGATCTCTGTACTCCTCTGTTCCCACCCTCTTGTGTAACCTTGGTTTTAATCACTTCAACACAAATGAATGCATGTCTTCAGCTGACTAGCCTACTTTAAATTGCCTCTCAAAATATCTTCACCTTTCTTTCACTCTTTCAAACCTAACCCTTTGATAAAACATATACAGTTCGGTGTTAATTTCAAAGTTATTTCTTTGGCATTGCTAGCTAATTGCCCCTGAGGAGAAGGAAGTAGTGAACTTCCTTCTTGAACCATTGCAGTCTTTGGGGTACAGGGACACTCAATGCTGCTAGGAAGGGGTTTCCAGGATTTGAAGGAATGGTCAGATGGTTCCAAGTCAGGATGGTGTGGGTCAGTGAGAAGCTTAGACGTTTGGTGTTGCTCCCATAGTTTTGCTGCCCTCTTCCTGCACTCAAAGGAGGATTGGTGAGTTGCTGCAGTACTTCTTGTAGGTGGTACACACTGCTGCTATTAAGCTTTGGCGGTGGACAGAGTGAATATTGAAGGCAGTGGATGTGAGGCCAGTCAAGCGGGTTGCTTTGTGCTGGATGGTGTTGAGCTCCTTGAGTGCTATTGCAGCTGCACCCATCCAGCTAAATGGGGAGCACTCCATCACACCTTTGACTTGTAGATGGTTTATAGTCTTTGGGAAGTTAAAAGGTGGGTTACTCGCTGCAGGATTTTTGTTCTCATAGCCATAGTTTGTACTTGGCTGGTGCCATTCAGTTTCCTATGCTTCTGTTCTATGTTCCTGTGAAATGTCTGGGACATTTTAAAGATGCTATACAAATGCAAGCTCCTTTTTAAATTAAATAATTGTCTCTTCTCTGGAGTTTCGCTTAATTATAAAAAAAACCATTGAGCATACATACAGGCTAAGAATAGGAATAGATCATTTGTCCTTGTGAACCTACTTTGCCATTTAATGAAGTCATAACTATTCTGATTGTCATCTCTCAAGTCCACATTCCTGCCAATCTTTTGCTTCACCTTACTTACTGAGAATCTATCCACCTATGCCATAAAAAATATTCTAAGGTTTTGCTTCTTGTTCTGCATTTTAAGAAAAAGAGTTCCAAAGACTTGCCATCATCTGGGAGAAAAAAAATTCACTCTATTTCTGTGTTATGTGGGTGACCCCTCTGTAATGATTGTAACGAGGTCAGACAGATGGACCTCATAGAATGTGAGTTCCCTGACTGGGGCTGTTAACCTGGCCCAATCAGGGAGCCCTGGCTGACAGATATAAACATGAGTGTCAGAGGTTCTGCTCACTCTGAGAGCTGGCTCTGAGGGAGCTGGATCAGTGTCAGGGACTCTCCGCATGTAAATAAAGGGAGACTTGGTGATGGGATATTGACCTCTGTGGAGTTATTTCAGTGGCAACGAGAATAAAGCACAGTCCTTAAGAAATTTGTTTGCAATAGTTGTCTTTGAGTTGGGGTAAGCATTTCTTGCATTATGTCTTTAGTTTGGGAAGCTTGACTCATTCAATTCTGTCATTGAAGATTGGGCCCAGTATGTGGAAAGAATGCTTTATCTTTTCTGGCCAAATGACATTGGGGCAGTTGAAAAGCAATGAGAAATTCTCCTGACAGCTTGTGGACCTGCAGCTTTTTCAGTTATTAGGACCCTGACTTTCTTTGAGGCACTAGATGTGAGTTGACGGATTTAGTTAATGAATATTACAACCCCAAGCCTCCTGTAATTCTGAGACACGATTGATTTTACTCGGCAATTCAAGAACTGGGGGAATCCGTATCGGGATTTTTGACTAGGTTAAAGATGACCAGCAGAGGCATGTGACTTTGGTTTAACTCTTAATGAGATCATACTGGTTAGTGTGTGGGATTGATGACATAACCATGCAAAAGCACTGAATAGCTGAAGCCCGGTTGGACTTCAAACAGACACTACAACTGGCTCTAACATTGGAAAATGCAGCAAGTGGAAGATATGAGTTACAGGGCATTCCAATGGAAGTGGATACTCTCGCTGGGCCGACTGAGCTTGGGAACAGCACTTGAGTGAAGGTAATTGAAGGACATGTCCTGAACAGGAGGACTGTAGGTCAGCCCACAGCAAAACCCTAAAGCAAAGCCCAGCTAGGCCAAACGATTAGAATTTTATTCAGGATCTGGGCCGGCAATCCATTGCAGTAGCTGCAGAAGCATCCCACACCTTGCAGAGATATTTGCATCATCTATAACTACATGTGAGGCGCTTGATGACTGGAGGGTGGCTAATGTTGTGCCTTTGTTTAAGAAAGGTTGTAAGGAGAAACCAGGGAATATAGACCTGTGAGTTTGACTTCGGTTCTGTGTAAATTATTGGGGGTGACTATAAAAGATAGGATTTATGGATATTTAGAGACACAAAAATTGATTAGGAATAGTCAGCGTGGTTTTGCGCAAGGAAAATCGTGTCTCACAAACATGATTGAGTTTTTTGATGAAGGTACCAAAAAGATTGATGGCAGAGCAATAGACGTTGTTTAGTAAAGCCTTGGACAAGGTTCCGCATGGTAGATTAATTAGTAAAGTTAGGTCACATGGGATTCAGGGTGAGCTTGCCAATTGGATACATAATTGGCTTAATAGTAGGAGGGCTGAAGGGTTGTTTTTTGGACTGGAGGCCTGTGACCAGCAGTGTTCCACAGGGATCAGTTCTGGGTCCACTTTTGTTTGTCATTTACATAAATGATTTAGATGAGAATGTAGAAGGCATAGTTAGTAAGTTTGTGGACAACACCAAAATTGGTGGCATAGACAGTGAAGAAGGTTTCCTAAGATTAGAGAGGAATGTTAATCAAATGGGTCAATGGGCTGAAAAATGGCAGATAGAGTTCAATCTGGATAAATGCAACGTGTTGCATTTTGGTACAACAAACAAGGGTAGGGCTTATACAATTAATGGTAGGGCCCTGGGTAGGGTTGTAGAACAGCGGGACCTGGGGGTGCATGTACATATTTCTTTGAAGTTTGCCTCACATATAGACAGGGCGGTTAAAAAGGCATTTGGCATGCTTACCTTCACTGTTCAGTCCATTGAGTTGGGATGTCATGTTGAGGTTGTACAGGACATTGGTGAGGCCTTTTCTGGAATACTGTGTCCAGTTCTGGTCACCCAGTTATAGGAAGGATATTATCAAGCTGGAGAGCATTCAGAAAAGATTTACCAGGATGTTGCCAGGTATGGAAGGTTTGAGTTATAAAGAAAAAGTGGATAGGCTGGGACTTCTTTCACTGGAGTATAGGAGGTTGAGAGGCGACCTGATAGAAGTTTATAAAATAATGAGAGGTATGGATAGTTAATGGTAGTTGTCTTTTTCCTCGGATGGGGATTTCAAGACTGGGGGTGCATTTTTAAGGTGAGAGGAGAGAGTTTTAAAGGAGACATGAGGGGCAAATTTTTACACAGAGGGTGGATTGCGTGTGAAATGAACTTCCTGGGAAAGTGATGGATGCAGGTACAATTACAACGTTTGAAAGACATTTGGGTAAATACATGAACAGGAAAGGTTTGGAGGGATATGGGCCAGGAGCAGGCAGATTGGACTAGTTTAGTTTGGGATTATGGTTGGTATGGACTGGTTAGACTGAAGGGTCTGTTTTCGTGCTGTACAATCTACGACTCTATGACTCTACGACATTAGACCTAAATTGAGTAAGAAAACTCATAGGCTGGTATGCAGTAAAGTTCACACCCTGGAAAGCCCACTCCTCTCTGGTTTGTAGCAGTTAAATTGCTTAGCAACATCCAAATCAGAACCAATCAAAATAAATATCTGTTAAATGGTCACCTGGTTCAAATGATGGTTGATACTAGTGCGACCTTTTCAGGATCGCAGACCCAGCTTTTACCAAAATTCACACTGGACTCCAATGCTTAAGTTTGTGCAAGTCTTTGGCTAGAATGAGAGCTTGTACTGGGGAACCTTTACAGATTAAGTATAATTCTTTGGTTCCAGTCCCCTAGGAGAAGCAGCTGGTTCAATTACCAATGATTATGGTAAAAGGCTTAGACCCAAGCTTGATGGGGGGGATATTAGTTGAGAACGATTCACCTAGATTGGCTTGACATTTTTCAATTTGAAAACAGCTGTCTGAGTGAAGTTCTAATTAAATACCCAGAAGTTTTTCAGGAAGGTCTCGGGACTATCATAGGAGACAAGGCTACCTTGCATGTTGACCAGGAAACAATTCCATGATTCTGCAAGGCTCTCCCAGTGCCATTTGTCTTTTGGGCAAAAATACAGGCAGAAATCAGAATGCTGAAAAACAGAGGGTTCGTTAAGCCAGTACAACGTGCAGAATAGGCAGCACCGGCCATACCAATTGTGAAGCCTGAAGGGTCGGTTCGCCTTTGTTGGGGATTTTAAACAAATGGTAAATTGCTTTTCAAACCCTTGCACATAGAGGGATTTATGCACAAAGCTGGTGGCAGGATAGGATTGGGTGCCGTTCATGAAGCTGGACATGAGCCATATGTACTTGCAATTGCGGTTAGATGAGAATTCCCAGCTGTACGCTACCATTAATACCTTTTAAGGGTTGGTACCAATCTATGAGACTGCCATTTGGGGTATCATCAGCCTGTGAAATTTTTCAGCAGGCGATGGAGAACATTTTAAAGGGTCTACCCCAGGTCGCCATTTATCTGGATGACATGCTAATAACAGAGAAGTCCAGTAAAGAGCACTTAGAGAACTTGGACATTATCCTTAGACATTTCTCCCAGATGGGCATATGCCTTAGAAGACAAATATGTGTTCCAGGCCCTTCAAGTGATCTACTTGGGCAACAGAGTCGCTAACACTATGTTGTACCAGATGGAAGGTAAAGTGAGGGCGATGAAAGTTGCCCCGGCTCCCACATCCGGCTTTGGTCTTTCCTTGGGCTGGTGAATTATTACAGAAAGTTCATACATAACCTAGTCCCCATCCTGGCATCTCTGCACCAACTCCTAAAAAAAGGTCAGCCTTGGAAATGTTCGCATAGCCAAGCCATAGCTTTCAGAGAAGTGAAGAAACAGCTGGCATCTTCTAAGCTGTTGGTGCACCATGATCCCAAGCGAGATTTCATATTGCCGTGTAATGCCTCCCCGTTTGGTATCGGTGTAGTATTAGCTCATTGGTGGCCCAACGGAGAGGAATGCCCAATAGCATGTGCATCCAGGACTTTAGCTAATGCAGAGCATGAATATGCCCTGACAGAGAAGGAAGGTTTGGAGGTCATTTTTGAAGTCAGGAAGTTCCACATAAATTTGTAATAATAACAGACAACAAACCCCTGCTAGGTCTACTTAAAGAGGACAAGGCAGTGTGGCCCCTAGCTACAGGCTGAATTCAACAGTGAGCTCTAGTACTAAGTGTGTATAATTACACATTGGAACACTGCTCGGGAGGCCAAGTAACGAATGAGCTGCCTCCTGCTGGCAGGTACACCATCGATGGTACCGCCATTGGAAGATGGTAACGGTTTTAAATTTTCTGGGCACACTTCCAGTCACGGCTGACAATATCAGACTTTGAACGCAGAAAGATCCGCTCCTGGCAAAACTGAAACAGCTGGTGGTGATGGGGGAAACCAAAGGGCTGTCACAACCAGAACTGAAAGATTTTTTTGGCCCTGGAGAGGCCAGATCACAGTAGAGGACAGCATATTATTATGGGGAGTAAGTGTGATTGTCCTGAGCAAAGGTCATCACCAGATACTGGCTGAACTCACCTAGGGTCATCCAGGGGTGTCCAAAATGAAGATGTTGGTGAGAGGTTGTGTCTGGTGGCCAGGATTGGATGCAGACATAGCCGCATCAATGGGGCAGTACCCAGAGAGCCAATAAGGACAAAACTTCCAGCCAGCACCTCCCCCACATTTGTGGGAATGGCCGGGTAAACCCTCGGCTTGGTTACACATCGACTATGCGGGTCCTTTCATGGGTTCTTAGTCATTGTGGATGCCCACTGAAAGTGGCTGCATGTGCATAGAGTTCATTCGTCAAACACAGAGATGACAGAAAAACTGTGCATATGGTTTGCAATACTTTGACACACAGAAGTGTTGGTGCCAGATAACGGACCATCATTTACCAGCAGACAATTTGTGTATTTCCTAAAGTCAACGTACAAGGACAGCTCCATACCATCCTTCATCCAATAGTCTGGCAGAAAGAGCAGTACAAACTCTGAAGGCAGGCTTAAAGAAACAGCCTACAGCTTCACTAGATACCAATGTGTCCTGGTTCCTATTTGATTATCAGACCACCCCTCATGCAACTACAGAGATAGCTCCAGCACAGTTGCTCATGGGGAGAGGACTCCGCACCAGGTTAAACCTGATTTTCGTGGACCTGGGGAGGGGGATGGTGAAACAACATCAGAAACATCAATGATGGACACAAGACTCGGCTAAACAAGAGACAGACAGTTTAATTCAGGGGACAAGGTTTGGCGTAGGAACCATGAGAATGGCCCTGCATGGGTAAGAGACATAGTCATTGCAAGGTCAGGTCCGGTGGTGTATAAAGTTCCTTTTATTTATTAACAAGATGAGGGCATCGTTGGCTAGGCCAGCATTTATTGCCCGGAGGGCAGTCAAGAGTCAACCACATTGCTGTGGGTCTGGAGTCACATGTAGGCCAGACCAGATAAGGATGGCAGTTTCCTTTCCTAAAGGACATCAGTGAGCCAGATGGGTTTTTTCCTGACAATCAGCAATGGATTCGTCGTCATCATCAGACTCTTAATTCCAGATATTTGTATTGAATTCAATTTCCACCATCTGCCGTGGTGGGATTTGAACCCAGGTCTCCAGAACATTATCTGAGTCTCTGGATTAACAGTCCAGCAATAATAACACTAAGCCATCGCCTTGCCCTGTCCAGTAGGTGCGACAGTTCTGAACCAGAATGTGGACCATATAAACGCTGCAAACTCACAAACAGGGTGGGAACAAATATGCCTGGCTCCTCAGAACAGTCGGAAAGGCTGGCAGGATCTGTTGGTTCTCACTCTCCGCCATGCTTGAAGATACCTTGGAATCTGAGATGGACATGGCAGATGTTGTTGTCTCAATTCCTTTGCCGCCTGAAGAAGAAAATGAATTTCTTCCAGGATGCTCCAGGTGGAAGAGGTGAGCTACTGTGCATTACATGCTGCCCATATCCAAGGCAGGGTTGGAGGAACCAGACATGGTGCTGAAGCACTCCAGGAGGATCTGCAAAAGAAAAGAAACTGTCCTATGTCCTTGGACTCAGAGGGGGAGGGATGCAGTGTTGGATAAGTTCATGAATAGGAAACATTTGGAGGGATAGGGGCCAAATGCAGGGAGGTGGAATTAGTTTACTTTGGGAACATAGTCAGCATGGACTGGTTGGACTGAAGGGTCTGTTTCCATGTTCTGTGTCTCTATGGCTGTATGATTGTAAAGAGGTTAGCCAGGTCAGCCTCATAGAGTATGAGTTCCCTGATTGGGACTGTCAATCTGGTCCAATCAGGGAGTCCTGGCTGACAGATATAAACAGGAGGTCAGAGGTTCTGTTCACTCTGAGAGCTGGCTCTGAGGGAGCTGGATCAGTATCAGGGACTCTCCGTATGTAAATAATGTGTGACTTAAATAATGGGATACCAGCCTCTATGGAGTTATTTAAGTGGCCTTCTTTAAACAGTGAGCCCTACTTTGATTATTCCACAGAAGGGAGACATCCTCTTCACATCATCCTGCAAAGACTGCTCAGGATCTTCTGGCTTTCAATCAAGTTGCCTCTTTTAAAGTCCACAGAGTACAGGCCTCTCTTTATACCTGCCCATTCTAGATATTAGTCTAATAAACGTTCTGTGAACGGCCTCCAGCACATTTATACCCTTCTTTAAACCAGGGGACCAATCCTGTAACAGTACTCTATATATGGTGTCACCAGCGTCCTGTACAACTGAACCATGACCCCCAACAATTAGCTTAATTTCTGCTTAATGATAACATTCTATTAGCTTTCCTGATTACTTGCTGTATCTGCACGGTGGCTCAGCGGTTAGCACTGCTACTTAACAGCATCAGGGATCCAGGTTCAGTTCCACCCTCGATGATTGTCTGTGTGGAGTTTGCACATTCTCCCCGTGTCTGCATGGGTTTTCTCCGGGTGGTCCAGTTTCCTCCCATAGTCCAAAGATGTGCAGGCTAGGTGGATTAGCTATGGGAAATGCAGAGTTATAGGGATTGGGTGGGATGCTGTTTGGAGGGTTGATATGGGCTGAATGGCCTGCATCTGCACGATGGGGATTCTAACCTTTAGTGGCCCCCAGATTCCCCTACATCCCAGAGCTCTGCAACCACTCATCATTTAGATCATAATCTTCTTTATTATTCCACATTTTCTCACATATGCTGCATTTACCAGATATTTGTCCCATCTGACCCATCTATATCCCTTTGTAGCTTCCTGATGTCTCCTTCGTAACTTACTTCCATCCCTTTCTTTGTGTCATCAACAAATTTAGAAACCAATTTCTGACCCTTCATCCAAGTTGTTAATATAAATTGTAATAAGTTGAAGTCCAGTGTTGACCCTGTGGCACATCACTCATTACATCTTGCTTACTAGAAAATGACCAATTCATGTCTATTCTTCGTTTCCTGTCCGCCAGTAAAACTTTTGTCAATGCCAATATATTAATACCCCACCACAACACGAGACTTTATTTCCACAATAACCTTTGATGTGGCACCTAATCAAATATTTATTGAAGCTAAGTACAGTATTTTCACTAGTTCCCCTTTATCCATGGCATATTTTACCTCTTTGAAAATTGCCAATCAATTGGTCAAACTTGATTTCCCTTTCACAAAACCATGTTGACCCTGTTTGGTTACTCCTTTGCCATGTGGTTTGATGCCACATGATTTCGGGTTTGAGACAGTCTGGTCAGACAGAAAGCAAAATCAAGAGATAGTAGGAACTGCAGATGCTAGAGAATCTGAGATAACAAGGTGCAGAGCTGGATGAACACAGCAGGCCAAGCAGCATCAGAGGAGCAGGAAGGCTGACGTTTCGGGCCTAGACCCTTCTTCAGAAA
>NC_063357.1:8468087-8510765 GCF_021869965.1 Rhincodon typus | reverse complement strand
GTTCATCCAGCTCTACACTTTAAGCAAAATCAAGAACTGGCTTTGGCCTTGGATTTCAATGTAACACTTTATTATACATTCATGCTCAAAACTGCAATAGATGGTAGCCATGGATATGCCAGGCCCCGAGCTTATGGTTACGTTAGACAAGAATTAATCTATCTTCTTTGTGTGTCCATGTTCATGATGTTGTCTGGTCTGGTGTAGAGTGTTCTAACTCCGCCCACACTGTATTATTTATACTTAGTGATGAGGACCTCTGTGATATCATTGCAAGGTTGTTCCAAGGTCCTGAAGCTCTTACTCAACACTAACCTTGAAATTTTTCTAGAACTTCTTTAACAGTAGCTTCTAACATTTCCCGATGTGCAGGCTAGGTGGATTGGCCTTGCTAAATTGCCCGTAGTGTTCAGGGATTAGGTGGGTTATTGGGAAATGGGTCTGGGTGGGTGCTCTGAGGGTCAGTGTGGACTTGTTGGGCCAAAGGGCCTGTTTCCACACTGGAGGGATTCAATGATTCTATGATAACTGGCCTGTACTTCTCTGCATTTTATTTGCCTATAGAGTTATATTCCAATATAATGCTGGACTTTTTATTTCTTTATTCCATTTTTATCTAAGAACTTGTACTGATGTAGCTGTAAAGTACCTTGTACCTAAGATGGCACCATATGTGGTGACTTGTCAATTTTTCACTGTACTCATTTGATTAAATGTGACAAATACTAATTCAATTCAATTCAATTAATGAATGTTCCCTTGAATCTAAGGAGTTTGGAAAATTAGAATCAGCTATTTCAACTATTTCACAAGCTACTTTATTTAAGAATCTATGCTGAAGTCCATTTGGACCCAAACACTTGTTCAGCCTGCAGCTCCAACGATTTTCTCAGTGCCACCTCCTCGATAATTGCAATTATCCTTTGTCTCTGCCTTTCTTCGATGATACAAAACATTTGTTTAATGTATTTGTTTACTTTCATCTCCACACTTTCCACTCTGAATTCTGCAGCCTCTCTTTCTTTAGGACCAAAACGCACTGTGCTAACTCATCTTAATTAAATAGTTACAGAAACATTTACTATTGGTATTTAATATATTTCTAGCTAGCTTTCTCTCTTACCATAATTTTTTCCCTTCCTTATGAAACTTTTAGTTAATCTTTGCCTTTTTAAAACATTGTGTCCAATCTTCTGACCTGCCACTTATTTTGTGCAATGATGTGCTTTTTCTTTAAGCTTGATGCTATCTTTAACTTTTTTGGTTAACCTCAGATGGTGGATCTGGCTCTTAGGATTCTTTTCTCATCAATGTATCAATCCTGTGTATTCTGAAACATCCCCTTAAATATCTGCCATTGCATCTCTATCTCCAACCTAAGTTTACTTTAGCTACTTCTGATTTCGTTACCTCATAATTGCCCTTATTTAATATTAAACATCAGGCTTGGACCCACTCTTCTCTCCCTCAAAGTGAATGTAAAATTCAGTCATATTATGATCACTGCTATCTAGGTGTCCCTTCACTGTGAGATAATTGGTCCACCCCTTTGCACACTGTCATATCTACTATAGTTTTTCTGTCTGGTCAACTCTAGCATGTGCCATTCTAAGAAACTATCTTAAAAATGTTCTATGAATCTCTCATTTAGATTGCCCTTGCCCATCCGATCATAGAATCCTTACAGTGTGGAAAGAGGACCTTCGGCCCAAAAAGTTCACACTGACCCTCAGAGCACCCACCCAGACCCATTCCCCTATAACCCACACATCCCTGAACACTCCGAGCAATTTAGCACGGCCAATCTACCTAACCTGCACACCTTTGGACTGCGGGAGGAAACTGGAGCACCCGGAGGAAACCCACACAGACACAGGGAGAATGTGCAAACTCCATACAGACAGTCACGCGAGGGTGGAATTGAACCCAGGTCACTGGTGCTGTAAGGCAGCAATGCTAACCATGGAGCCACCGTGTTGTTTCCAGTCTATAGCTAACTTAAAATCTCCTTTGAATATCATTGTACTTTTTGACAAAATCCCATGATTTCTTCCTTTCTGCTTCATGTTACCATGTTGTTACTATGTACCACTCATTTAGGTGACTTCTGGCTTTAAGGTTTCTTATCTCTATCCAAACCACATCTGTATCTTGGTTTGAAAACAACAAATGCTGAAGATCACAGTGGGTCAGACAGCATCCATGGAGAGAGAACAAGCTAACGTTTCGAGTCTAGATGACTCTTCATCAGAGCTGAAGTGAAGTGTGGAGGGGGTAGCATTTATGCTATAGTTTGGTGGGTGGGGGTCTGGGGGGTGGAGTGGGTGTAGGGTGTTGGTGGAGAAGAAATGTTGATAGTTCAGAATAAGTGACCAGAATGTGAGAATGGCAGAACAATGTTGTGTCTAATGCCAGAGTGGAAAGGACTGACACTGGGATGGGAGGAGGAGAAGACATGATAACAAGCTAAAGGAAAGGGGAGAAATGGTTCACAATTTGAAGGCGTTGAACTCAATATTAACTCCAGAAGGCTATAAAGTGCCCAGTCTGAAGATGAGATATTGTTCCTCCAGTTTGCGCTGTGACTCAATGGAGCACTGTAGCATGCCAAGGACAGACAAGCGGGCATGCGAGCAGGACGCTGTGTTAAAATGACCATCTATGGGAAGGTCGGGGTCCTGCTTGCACACAGACCGGAGGTGTTCTCAAAGTGGTCACCCTGTCTGCGTTTGGTTTCTCCAATGTAGAGAAGGCCACTTTGGGTGCAGCACATACAACAAACAAGACTGGAGGAGGTACAGGTGAAATGCTGCTTCACATGGAAAGACTGTTTAGGCCCTTCGATGGTGAGCAGGGAGGAGGTGAAGGGGCAGGTGTTGCACCTTCTTGCAGTTACATGGGAAGGCACCGTGGAGAGAGGTGGGCGGTGTTGGTGGCTGTGGAATGAACTAGGGTTTCTTTCCTTATCTGTCTCTATTGTGTTAATACCATCATTAATTAACAGAGCCACTGAACACTGTTTCCTCACTTTGTGTCCTTCCTAAGTGTGCCTTTACCCTTCAATGTTCAGGTGCCAATCCATGTCACCCTGCAGCCATGTCTCTGTGATGGCTATCAGACTGCACGTATTGTTTTCAATCTGCCCTCTCAGTTCATTGGTTTTGTTTCAAATGCTATGTGTATTCAGATACAGAGCTTTTAGTTTTATTCTTTTTTTTGATTGTAATCTCCAGCCTTATCTGTTGATTTATTCCTAGATTTGTAATCTCCTCATCCTTCCCTACACTTCCCTGGTGTATGGTAATGACCACAGTTCAGCCTCCAGCTCAAACATCTCTGGCTACTAACACGTACTGTAGACATGTTTACTTTGGATCTCACTAGCATCCAGGAGCTCCCATATGCTGTAGCTGTTATGCATCACCTTGACGGTCATGCTTAAGAATCTTAATTAACTGCTTATTTATTTTATTCAATTATTTGATTCTTAACATATAATTTAGTAATTTTACCATCAGTTCTTACTTAATATTTTAAACTTACTGACAGAATAGACCTTAACACTTCACAGATACTCACCAAATAGCTAGTCTCTTCCCTATAGTGGAAAGAGGGGGAAAAGGTTAGAAAAATCCAAATGCAAAGACAAAAAAGATTGTATCTTTCTTCTCTTCTCTGATCATCAAGCCCACAGCACTCTGTGAAAATTCACAGCCAAGTACAGTCACACTGAGATGTCCAGTTTTACTTACTGTTAAAACAAAACAGCCAACTGACCCCAATTACAGAGAAACTAATTTCCCTGCTTTCCCTATAAAAATGCTCCTTTTCAAAACATTTATTCACTTGGGGGAAGTGGGCATCATTGGCTGGCTAACGTTTATTGCCCGTCCTTAGTTGCCCTTGAGAAGTAGATAGTGAGCTGCCTTCATGAACCATTGAAGTCCATGATCCACAATGGAGGGAGTTCCAGGATTTCAACCTAGCGGCACTGAAGGAATGGTGATATATTTTGGATAGTGAATGACTTGGAGGGGATCTTGGAGGTGGTGGTGTTCCCATGTTCCTACTACAGTTGTCCTTCTAGAAGGAAGTGGTCATGGGTTTGGAAGGTGCTGTCTAAGTTTCTTTGTTGAATATCTGCAGTACATCTTGAGATAGCACATGCTGCTGTTACTGAGCATTGGTGGTGTAGCGAATGGATGCTTGAGGATGTGGTGCCAATCAAGCGGGCTGCTTTGTCCTGGATGGTATCAAGCTTCTTGAGTGTTGTTGGGGCTGCACCCATCCAGGCAAGTGGGGAGTATTCCATCACACTCCTGGTTTGTGCCTTGTAGATGGCGAACAGGTTTTGGGGAGTCAGGAGGTGAGTTACTTGTCACAGTATTCCTAGCTTCTGGTCTACTCTTGTAGCTACTATGTTTATGTGGTGAGTCCAGTTGAGTTTCTGGTAAATGGTAACCCCAGGATGTTGATAGTGGGGGATTCAGTGATGAATGCCAATGGGTGGTGGCTAGATTGTTTCTTATTGGTGATGGTCATAGCCTGACATTTATGTTTTGTGTATGTTGCTTGCCACTTGTCAGCCCAAGCCTGGATATTGTCCAGATGTTGTTGTATTTGAACATGGGACTGCTTCAGTATCTGAGGAATTGAGAATATACCTGAACCTTGTGCAATTATTGGTGAACATCCCCACTTTTGAACTTATGATGGAGAGAAGGTCATTGATGAAGCAGCTGAAGATGATTGGGCGTAGGACACTACCCTGAGGAACAACTGCAGAGATGTCCTGGAGCTAAGATGACTGTCCTCCAACAACCACAATCATCTTCCAATGTGCCTGGTATGATTCTAACCACTTGAGAGTTTGTCCCCCCCGATAACCATTGATTCCAGTTTTTCCAGGGCTCCTTGATGCCATGCACAGTCAAAAGCAGCCTTGATATCAAGGGCTGTCACTCTCACCTCACCTCTGGAATTCAGCTCTTTTGTCCATGTTTGAACCAAGGCTGTAATGAGGTCAGAAGCTGAGTGGCCCTGGGAGAACCCAAACTGGGCATCACTGAGCAGGTTATTGCTGAGCAAGTGCTGCTTGATAGCACTTTTGATGACACTTTCCATCACATTCCTGATGATTGAGAGTAAACTGATGGTAATTGGCCGGATTGGATTTGTTCTGCTTTTTTATGCACAGGATACGCCTGGGTAATTTTCCACATTGCTGGGTAGATGCCAGTGTTGTAACTGTACTGAAAGAGCTTGGCTAGGAGAGCAGCAAGTTCTAGAGCACATGCCTTCAGTACTATTGCTGGAATGTTGTTAGGGGCCATAGCCTTTGCAGTATCCAGTGTCTCCAACTGTTTCTTGATATCACATGGAGTGAATTGAATTGGCTGAAGACTGGTATCTGTAATGCTGGGAACCACTGGAGGAGGCCGAGATGGATCATCCACCCAGCACTTCTAGGTGAAGATTGCTGCAAATGCTTTTGCACTGATGTGCTGGGCTCTTCCATCATTGAGGATGGGGATATTTGTGGAACCTCCTCCTTTAGTGAGTTTTTTAATTGTCCACCATCATTCACGACTGGATGTGGCAGGACTGCAGAGCTTAGATCTGATCCGTTGGTTGAGAGATTGCTTAGCTCTGTCCATAACTGACTGCTTATGCTGTTTGGCATGCAAGTAGTCCTGTTTAGTAGCTTCATCAGGTCGGTACCTCATTTTTAGGTAAGACTGGTGCTGCTCCTGGCATGGCCTCCTGCACTCTCCATTGGCCCAGGGTTGACCCTCTGGCTTGATGGTAATGGTTGAGTGGGGGATATGCCGAGCCATGAAGTTACAGATTGTGTTTCAGTACAATACTGTTGCTGTTGATGACACACAAATGTCTCCTGGAATTCCAATCTTGATTTGCTAGATATGTTTGAAGTCTGTCTCATTTAGTACAATGAATGTCCATACAAAACAACGGAGGTTATTCTCAATGTGAAGGTGGGACTTTGTCTCCATAAGGACTGTGCGGTGATCACTCTTACCGATACTGTCATGGACAGATGCATCTGCAGTTGGCAGATTGGCAAGGATGAGGTCAAATATGTTTCTCCCTCTTGTTGGCTCCCTCAACATCTGCCGCAGACCCAGTCTAGCAGCTAAGTCCTCTAGGACCTGACCAGCTCGATCAGTAGTACTGCTGCTGAGCCACTCTTGCTGATAGACATTGGAATCCCCCACCCAGAGTACATTTTGTGCCCTCGCCACCCTCAGTGCTTCCTCCAAATGTTGTTCAACATTGAGGAATACTGATTCATCAGCTGAGGGAGGACGGTATGTGGCAATCTGCAGGAGGTTTCCTTACCCATGTTTAATTTGAAACCACCAGTCTTCACAGGTCTGGAGTCAATGTTGAGGGCTCCAAAGGCAACTCCCTCCCGACTATATACCACTGTGCCGCCCCCTCTGCTGGGTCTGTCCTGCCAGTGGGACAGGACATATCCAGGGACGGTGATGGTGGTGTCTGGGATATTGTCTGTAAGGTATGATTCTGTGAGTATGACTATGTCGGGCTGTTCCTTGACTAGTCTGTGAGACAGCTCTCCCAATATTGACACTGGAACTCAGATGTCAATAAGGAGGACTTTGCAGGGACGACAAGGCTGTTTCCGCTGTTGTCTTTTCCAGCGCCTAGGCCAATGTCGAGTGGCCAGTATGGTTTCATTTCTTTGTTGAGACCTTGTAGCAATTGATGCAACTGAATGTTTGCAGGGCCATTTCAGGGGGCAGTTGAGAGTCAACCACATTGCTGTGGTTCTAAAATCAAATGTAGGCCATACAAGGTGATTGTGGCAGATTTCCATCCCTAAATCAAAAATGACTTCATCGTTAGCTGTAGACTCTTAATCACAGATAGTTTTTATTGTTTTAATTCCACCAGCTGCTGTAGTGAGATTTAAATTCAAGTCCCGAAACATTAGCTGAATTTCCGGATGAATAGACTGGGTGGCCACTTCGCAGAACACCTATGTTCTGTTCACAAAAAGGACGCTTAGTTTCCAGTTGCTTGCCTCTTCAACACACCACCCTGTTCCCTGGCCAATATCTCTGTCTCAGGCTTGCTGAAGTGTTCCAGTGAAGCTCAGCGCAAGCTGGAAGAACAGCACCTAATTTTTTGGCTTGGGAACTCTACAGCCTTCTAGATTCAATTTCAAGTTCAACAACTTTAGGGATTGAGGCACCTTCTCCCATGTCTTTACACCAACCCCCACACACCAGGGACCAGGCCTTGTTATTCACATGGTTTGCTGTTACACACTATCCATTGTTAGCCACTGATAGTCCCCATTAGTAGCTATTCATTCTTCTAGACTGACCGTTATCCACTTCTTTGTTTGTCCAACTGCTCTTCTCTCTCTTTGGGCTCTATCTCCACATATTATTTACTCCTTACCTCCTCCCCCTAACCCTATCTTCTGCATAAAAATCAACTTTTTCCCAGCTACCATCAGTTCCAAGGAAGGGTCACTGGACCCGAAACTCTAACTCTGATTTCTTTCCACAGATGCTGCCAGACCTGCTGAGATTTTCTAGCAATTTCTGCTTTGTTTCTGATTTCCAGCATCTGCAGTTCTTTCAGATTTTTATTCTATGCTAATAGTCTACTGATAGTACCACTGGGCCGTCACTTCACCCCAGCGCTCGTGTGCTTTATTGTTCCTTCTTTCATTTGAAAGAAAATCCCACATGTCCACTTTATGCTCCTCTCAACTTCTCATAGGCTTCTTTAAACCTTTTCATTTTATTAAAGTTCTTATTGCAGGATTCGGGACCTCAAGTGAGGTCACAAGCTGAACCACTGGGGGTCCCGAGTACTGTCAGTAGTGGCGGCCTTGGGGCCTTTACCAAGTAAAGCTGAGCTCCTGCTTTAGCTGATCCTACTGTACAGGCTCCCCTTTCCCAGGCCCACATCCCTCACTGAGGGGTTTACAAGCCTTGGTAAGGGGTCACAGTGGGGAAATTATTGGCTGTCTGCAATTTTTCGTGGCTTTCCAACCTTCCTATTTGCCCAACGGATTCTAAGACATTTCCTGCAATCTCATTGTGAAGGGAATTTGCTTCTCCTGTGATTTGGCACTTCCACATGACAATTACTGCCCACTATCTCCCAAACGTGCCTAGCCTCCCCACAACCCTTCCCTTGGCCTCTCCAACTGGCCAAACCCTCACTGGAACATCCCAGTTTCCTACTGAGACAATGCTGTGGCTTTCAAGAGGTTATTTTGTCCTGTTTCTTTTTTTGAAGAGAGATTGTAAGACAGAGGTGACAAGCTGCCTCTGAAAAAGTAAACAGCTTTTGAAGCTATTGGGGTCTCAGAAGAACTGGGAGCTGCAGTGATTGCCTCCTGGCTGCTACTCCTTCTGAATTTTCTCTTAATGTTTTCCTCCTGGATTGGAGAACTGCATGTGAGAATCTGTGTCTGAATGTTTCTTTTTTGCCAAGGGCTGTGTTCAAGGGATGTTACTATATTAGAACAGTTAACTAGTCATGGTTACTGCATCTATTATTCTGTTAAGTTTCCAAAGAGTTAGATTATTCTAAATTCCTCTTTCTTTAGTTGTATTTTAACTACAGTGTTTATATAAATTGTGTTTGCTTAACATTGAGTAGTTTGGCCAGTTGCATTGTATCTGGTTCAGACACTTTACATTTGCACTAAATTAAGAAAATGTTAAGGTTTAGGCTACCTTCTTAGAATAATTGGGGGGGTCTGATCTGGTTCATAACACGACTCCAAACACAGGAAGCTCTACAGGTTTGGCATCCTCTGTGGAGAGAGAAATAGAGTTAACATTTCAGGTTCATCTCTAAAGAAGAGTTGGACCGCACTTGAAACATTAACTCTGTTTCTCTCTCCACACAGATGCTGCCAGACCTGCCGAGTTTCTCCAGAATTTTGTCCTTTTAAATCAGATTTCCAGCCTTCACAGTATTCTGCTTTTCTTTGTTTCCGAGCTCAGTTGACTTCTCCTGCCAGATGTACCTGTTGCCTCTGCCAGTTTACACCCACCATACACTAATCAATGCAACAAAACTGTCTGCCATCTCTCTCCCAGAAAAAGGCCGGGACCGATTATGTCATCTGGTAACCGTAAGTTAAATAATCGCAGAAGAAGCAACAAGGGTGATGGGAGAGATGCAGGAGATTTGGCACTTGGTGATAGAACCAGCACAGACATGATGGGCTGAATAGCCTCCTTATGTGGCGTAATGATTTTATGACTTTTGACTCAATTTGTTGCCGTGTCATTGAGTATATTTCTTGCTGCTTTCCGTAAGACTGGGAGATTGACAGACTGATACATCGCTATTCAGCATGTGACTATGGCATAGCAGTGAACACGGCACCCCAGGATATATATTCACACAACGATTAGTTGCTCGTTCTATATTAATAACATAAGAATATAACATGGCCTAAGCTTGCGTGTCGCTCTGCCTCGATAATAATTAGTTATTTAGAAGTACTTAGACAGTGATGATGACTAGAATGCACATTAACCAAGCGACCTTTTCCTTTTCGAAAGGTATGGCTGAAATAATTTTAGAGGATCTCACAATTGTCACTTCAAATGTCGTTAAACATTAACCCCCTTCACCTGTGAAATTAAAAGGCAGGATCTGAAAAAGGAGCGAGGAGGAAGTGGCACAAAGGGCACTTGTGTATCAACCACATTCTCTGAATGCATCCATCATTTCAAATAAACAGTTTTCCCTGCCACCCACCCAACCCTCTTGTTTGCCTTAATGATAACTATTCAAGTAATTTCGAGCTTCAAGCTGACATTCTGTTTCAATTGATATGAGGAGTGCAATGCTACTCAGAGTGTCGTGAACACGATGGGACCATTTGAAGTGCATTGGAGGATTCTTCCCACATTCTGGCTAGTGTTCAGCTACCCAAACTACACGGGCAAATTTCCTCACCCCAGGGGATGTTGGAAAGAGTGGAGGATTGTTACTGTCATCCCCTCCCCTCTGGGAACGTGACTCCCAGCCACGTAAATGGGGTTCGTGAATTTACCCCACAACCTGGTGGGATGTTGCGTGACACATAGGATTGCTGGCTCTGGTTGGAAGTTTCTGGAGATGGTAACACATGATCACTCTCTTCCTCTGCCTTGATCTCAGTTCTCTTGTCATTGGGGTGGCACGGTGGCTCAGTGGTTAGCACTGCTGCCTCACAGCGCCAGGGACCTGGGTTTGATTCCACCTGTGGCTCCACTTGTCTGTGGAGTTTGCAACGTTCACCCTTGTCTGCATGGGTTTCCTCGGGGTACTCTGATTTCCTCCCTCAGTGTAAAGCTGTTTGGGTTAGATGGATTGGCCATGCTAAATTGCCTATGGTGTCCAGGGATATGCAGGCTAGGTGGATTAGCCCATAGCCATGGGAAATGCAGGATTACAGGGATAGGGTATAGAGGTGGGCCTGGGTGGGATGCTGTTCTGAGTCTGCTGTTCTGCAGTTAAGAGTCAGCCACATTGCTGTGGGTCTGGAGTCACATGTAGGCCAGACCAAGCAAGGATGGTAGATTTCCCTCCCTGAAGGACATTAGTGAATCGGATGGGTTTTTCCGACAATTGACAAGAATTTCATGGTCTTCATTTGACACTTAATTCCAGATTTTCTATTGAATTCAAATTCCATCATCTGCCAGCTGCATTATTTTTGTCTGGTGAACAACATTTCCCCCAATTCCCTGCATTTATTTCACTGAAAAATTAAAGTTTTCTAAGAAAGAAGACAAGGAAAATAAACCTTTCTTTTCGTGCTCCTATCATTTTTACACTTGAGTGTTACTTCTCATAGTTTCCTGGAAATTAATTTTTAATTCCTGGAGGCACCAGGAAAATAGAGGAGAGTTGGAAACTTGACTGAAAAGTAGCTGCCGTATTTACTTTGGATTAGGACCAGGCCATTCAGCCCTTTGGAACCAGTTCTGTCACTCCAGATGGTCAATGAACCATAACGCTATTTTCCTGCCTTTGTTTCATATCCCATCACACCTATATGTATCAAGCTTCCATTGGTCTCAAACTTAATTTTTTTTTATTCATTCATGGGATATGGGCATCGCTGGCTAAACAGCATTTATTGCCCATCCCTAATTGCCCAGAGGGCAGTTAAGATTCCACCACATTGCTGTGGATCTGGAGTCACATGTAGGCCACACCAGGTAAGGATGGCAGTTTCCTTCCCTAAAGGACATTAGTGAACCAGATGGGTTTTTCCGACAATCAGCAATGGATTCATGATAATTGTTAGACTCTTAATTCCAGATTTCTTTTCTTGAATTCAAATTCCTCCATCTGCTGTGGTGGGATTCAAACCTTGATCCCCAGAACATTACCTGGGCCTCTGGATTAACAGTCCAGCAATAATACGACTAGGCCATTGTCTCTCCTATGTTTCAATTGACCTCCAACATCCACAGCTTTCTTAGGGTGAGTGAGTTCAAAATTCCCGCTGTCCTCTCTGTGACAAAGTGCTTCCATCTGTCACTCTGAGATGTATTTCCTTAGCTGTTCAGCCCACACACAAAACAGTTTTATTGGATTGTAGTCATTGTCGCAGAGGACCGTAGGGCTGTTCTCTCATTAGAGAGAGAGAGAGAGACAAAGAAATGACTGGTGGCAAATTTAATCTGAGGGTCCCAGCAATATGGTTGACTCTTAACTGCCCCCTGGGCAATTAAGGATGGGCAATAAATGCTGGTCTAGCCAAGGACACCTGTAAATGAAATTAGAATATTGAATCAAGTTACTTCTCTAAGAAGAAAGTCAGTAGCTAACTATAAAGTGGATGGTCAATGTACTGTTCTATGCTCCTACCAAAGACTGGTTTTACCCTCCCTTTGACTTGGTGTCACATTTACCAACAGGACTATCAACCATTCCATCCAACAGATTCCTGTAAGTAGGTATAGAGAGGTCACTGAGCTCCTTATTACCTTACAACTCAAAGCTGGTGGGACCACGTTGATGCCAGTGAAGGGCAGCGGTGGTGACCATAGGTGTGAAGCTCCCTGTCCTCCAAATGGAAGGTCCTGGGACAAATCCAGTGAAGGAGACAGAGTGAGAGTAATCCTCGTGGAAAACTGAAACTGCAGTTATTACTCACACACACACACACCTATGTGGGATAAATCTAATCACTTGGATGCAATAACATAAACTATATTACATGCAACTCAAATCAACTTGAGTGATGACAAAGTAGAAAATCTCATTAATCTACAAGCTGGTCTATGCATGTAACAGAGTCCTAAACTAATCATGTCGCTACGAGATTGTTATTGTTGTCAGCCTTATTAGCTTTGGGTGCAACTCAGTAATTTTTAAGAATTTCTGGTCTCCTTTCAACTCTTGGAGCTGCAAGTTGATTTGTGCACACCTGGTGTTCCCATGTTATAAACAGATTTCTCTGTGCCACCTCCCCTCTCTCTAAACCCATTGCCATTGAGTGTGAGCACATTCAATACAGTGACACGAAGGAATTCCACGCGAACAAGGGACAGGAAGGGGCAAATCAAAAGGGGGGAAAATGCTCATGTCCTTAAGTAGTTTCAATAGCTACAGCACAGAATGAGGCCATTCGGCCTGCAACTGGCAAAATTGGTTCAGATGGTTGCAAAGTCCTGAATTAAAAAATGAGATGCAGTTCCTCCAGCTAGTGCTGGGCTTTGCTGGAACACTGCAGGGCAGAAATGTTAGCAAGAGAGCAAGGTGGGTTATTCAAATGTCAAGCGAATGGAAGGTTAAGGTTGTTCTTGTGGACAGAGCAGAGGTATTCCACAAAGGGGTCAGCTGATCTGGTCTCTCAAATGTAAAGGATATCGCAGTGTGAGCAGCAAACATGGTAGATTTAGATCGAAAAGAAGAATGAGTAAATTGGGTGTGATCGGGGTCTTGCACAGGGAGGAAGGAAGAGGTCAAAGGGCAAGTTTCACACGTTCTATGATTGCACCGGGATGTGCCATGAGGGGAGGTGAGGAGCTGTTAGGAGTGACAGCGGGGTGGACCAGGGTGCTAAGGACGGAATAGTCTACAGAGAATGACAGGGGATGACAGGGGAGGGGAAGATATGTTTGGAGGTAGTGGACAAATCTTTGAATATGGAGGCTGGTGGGGTGGAAAGTGAAGATAAAGGAGCCCTGTTTTGTTCTGGAAGGGAAGGGTTAGGATGAGGACTAAAGTGCAGGAAATGGATTGGACATGGGCTGAGGGCCCTGTCGACTCAAATGGGGGTGAGTGGGATTGGAATGTTTGTTTGAAGAGAAATGCAAGCCTTAAAGCTGTGTCCTCTGGTCACTGACTTTCTACCGTTCTCCCTTGATTACCTTTTCTTTGAACACCTCTACAAATTGTTCTCCTGACCTCTCACCTCTTGGGAGAATAATCCCAATTTATCTGGAGAGGCTTGCACATTTGACACTCACCCGTAAGAAATGATTGCTGGTTGAGCCACTAGATGACTACCCATTTACTATATATTGTTCAATAGTTCAATTGTTCTGTGTTTGATTATGTTCATCTGCTGAATGATCTATGCTCACTGCCTCTGATTTTTTAACATTGGGTGTAGATTCAGAGCAAAGTAAACAGACATCTCTTAGCCCTTATATAAGGAAAGATATTGTTTCATTGGAGGGAGCTCAGAGAGAGTTCACTGGGATGATCCCTGGTGTGGAGAGATTGTATGAACAAAGGCTAACCAGTTTGGGACTCTACTCACTGGAATTTAGAAGAATGAGAGGTGATCTCATTGAAACATATAGCATTCTTAATGGGCTTTGACAGAGTAAATGCTGAGAGGTTGTTTCCCCTCATTGGGACAGTCAAAGACCAGGCGTCATAGTGTCCCTGCATAAAGGGGCACCAATTTCAGATGGAGATGAGGTGGAATTTCTTTTTTCAGAGGGTTGGGAGCCTTTGGAACTCCTCATCATAGAGATCTGAGGTAGCAGAGTCCTTGTGTAGATTTAAGGCTACGATAGATAACCCTTGATTCAAGAATCTATGAGGAAAGGGCAGGAAAGTGGACGTGAGAAATGTCAGATCAGCCATGATCCGATTGAATGGTGGAGCAGGCTCAAGGGGCTGAATGGCCTCCTGCTGTTCCTATTTTGTATGGTCTTCCGGTCTTACTTCAGAAGCTGAGGTGTGATTATGAAGGCAAACATTTTGCACTTGCCGAAATATGTTAAACCTCTTTTAAATAAATTTGTCACACCCTTAGAAACTAGCGTCATCTCTGCATTACTCTGACAGACATAAAACATATCAGAAACCAACAGAGGGGCCCAGCTGTGTGGCTGTACCTTCAGGCGAGGGTTGGGATGAGAGGAAGAGAGATTAAAAAGAGAAGAAAATGCCCACAACCTTTTGTTTTGTGAATATTCTCCATTGCAGACGGTTTATCAAACTGTGCACTTTGAGTGAAGCTGGTCGGCACAGCTGGAAGTGTAGTTCTACCACTGAGATGTTGACAAGCTATCTGTCTGCCACAAATAAAAAAAATTGTAGCAGTGTTTGATTAATAAGGTCAGAGAGCCAAGCAATTGGCATTCCGATGGTACCGAACACTTCGAACAATGTCAGTGTTAATTAAAGGTTTCCAGACTAACCCTCTTGCTGTTTCCAAATATACTCACCTTGGCCCAAGTAACTCCTGGCAACGTGCAGTGCTACTGCTGTAAGCTTATTCATTTCTGTTCTTTACATTGACAGTCTGTGAATCAATTGCCATTTCTACTTGACTGATAAGGTTTCCTGACTTCTTCAGTTCACAGTTCCTTCACCGGGGCTGCAAACAACATCTATTTTCCTTTCTTTTGCCTCCTGGCTCATCCGCTCATTGTCAGATTTAGCTGCAACCAGGTGCTGGGAATTGGCTGCCCAGTGGGTTACTCTTCACCTGTGAGCCTTGTGAGCAGGAATAATAACCAGCGAAAAGGAAAAGAAGGTAGCGAGAATGGCAAAGGATTTACTGAGAATGCTGTATTTTGATGCCAATACAAAGAAAACAAGCATTTGTAATTCATGGCACAGTTAGCAACACTCATCGCAAATTAAAGCATGAAATAATAAGGGAATTGCAGAACTACAATTGTTCCAACTTAGAAATAATAGGTGTAAAACACAGGTCTCCTTAATAATGAAAGACTTTAGCTGCAAACGCAGTCCATTCCCAGTTCTGAGGAAGGGTCACTGGACCTGAAACGTTAACTCTGTTTTTTCCTTCACAGATGCTGCCAGACCTGCTGAGCTTTTCCAGCAACTTCTGTTTTTGTTCCAGTCACTCCGTTGTCCAGCAGCAGAGAACTTAGGGAAGTGAAGATGTGACTGATTTCTCACTCTGCCTAAGCAACGGGCACTAAAGAGATAAAGTCATCATAGCCCTACTGGACTATAGGGCTGCTCTATCAATAAAGAGTGGGACAACTGGTGGTGGTTTAACCAGAGGCTCACCACGGCTCAGGCAAGTGGAGAGGTTGAGAAGGAGCGTCCCTCATGGTAACCCCAGCTGTGTTCCTCCAGCTCCACACTGTGTTATCTCAGACTCCAGCATTGGCAGTTCTTACTATCTCTGAGCACCATTGGTGCCTGGATGTCCCTCTATGAGGATCTTAAAGGAGGATCTCCCCCACTTTCTTCCCCAACACCACCCCTGATTTTAACTGGATCATTTGAGGGTAAGTACATATAGGTGAGGGGGGTTTGGGCATTAATTAGATGGTTTCCTGACACATAAGAAGAGACAGTTACTGACACATAGGAGAGTGTAGTTAGGAGCTATATACCTCGAGTCATACAATGCAGATGAGGCCATTCAACCCATCCAGACTGCACTGACCTATCTACGCTAATCCTTCTTAATGTCTCACTCTGTCAATACATCTGTTCCGAATGAGTACTGCCTCTGATGACTTCCTCCACCAACTAGAAACCTGGAGTATAAGATCAGTAGCCTTCCTCCCTGTCTCCCAAACCAATCCAAATGGCCAGGAATCTGAGGTTCCAAATGGAGTGTTCTACTAATCTCCTGTGTTGCTGCAGTGAGAGGCTGGTAGATCCTCAATAAAACAAGATCTCCCCTAGTGTTGCTGGATTTAATATTCAGCTTCTAGATCTACACAACAAAGTGACTATCAGAGGCTAGATGCAGGTACCGGTCCTACAGAAGCATCAGTTCCAGGGTACGGCTGTGAATGCCAGGCTAGCTCAGTGGGTAGAACATCAGTCTTTCAACCAGACCATCCAGGGGTCATGTCCCTAGCTGGGTGCTGATTTGGAGTTTGGTAGCTCAGTTGGTTGGATGGCTGACTTGTGATGCAGAGTGACACCAACAGTGTGGGGTTAATTCCCACACCAGTTGAGGTTACCATGAAAGCCTGACTTTCTCAACCTCTCCCTTTTCCCAAGGCATGGTGACCCTCAGGTTAAACCACCACCATCTACCTCTCTCTAACGAGAGAGCAGCCCTACGATCCTCCAGAATTATGGCAACACTACTGCAATGACTATAAATGGGGACTTGCCTCACACAAACTCAAATTAAACTCAAATTCAAACTGTTGGGGTGAGGTTGGGAAATAGTCCCCGTCCCAGGAAGCAGGTTTTGGTATCTCGCTAATGAGGAGGTGAATACTGGGCATGAGGAGCAGTCAAGAATAAAGGAAGCAGAAACCACTCGCATGTATCCATCCCAAGGCATTTCATTGTCATGTGGAAGTGCAAAATCACAGGAAAGGTAGATTCCCTTCACAATGAGATTGCAGGAAATGTCTTAGAATCCTTTTGGCAAATACGGAGGTTGGAAAGCCACGAAAATTGCAGAGAGCCAATAATTTCCTCACTGTGACCCCTTACTAAGGCTTGTGGACCCCTCAGTGAGGGATGTGAGACTGGGAAAGGGGAGCCTGGAGAGTAGGATCAGGTAAAGCAGGACCTCAGCTTTACTTGGTAAGAGCCCCAAGGCTGCCACTACTGAAGTACGAGGGCCCACAACATTCGAGCTAACAAGATGCCTGTTGAAGTGTTGTCACCTACACTGGAGGCAGCCAAGCAAGGATGGCAGAAACAGGAAGGTGGGTTTGTTCGGTGAGCAACGACAATTGATTCAAAGGCAAGGAGAGGAGTGGCTAAACACTATTCTGCAAACTACATGGAGAGAGGACACCAAGTGGATGCACACAGTCCTTCATATTTATTGTATCTCAGGAGAATACAAGGAAGAAGTTCAGAAGAATCTGGAGCAATGCCAAGTTACATGTGGGGCACCTTTGTTTGTACATAAAGTCTTCCTTACCACAAGGCTTGGACGCAGCATAAATGTTTACCATTGGCATCTACAGGGTTTTAAGCTGCACAACACAAACAGAACTCAAAGGATCCTTCATTCAAGGCAGCTGTGTTATACATTAGCAGTGGGAGATGTGTATAATACCAGGCAAATAATATTTCACAGGTAACCGGTGAGAGAAGATTGGCAGGGAAATTGCTGTAGCAAGTAAGTGCAAGAAACTCTGGCACAAAGACGGAGAGACACAGGGTGCGTGCTACTCAGGGTGCCCAAGCATTTGCGAAAATCTTCATAAAGGCGCTTGCTTGCAGGCCAAAGCTGCTCACAGCCTTTCGGAGAGAAACAAGACGGGTGCTGGGCCATCCTGCGGCAGCTGCCTGACCTAGCCACAGGTACAGAGTACAGTGAACATAATCCGAGGTACTGCCGAACCTGAAGGATACATAGCCTCACGAATTGGTCTGTTCTTCGGATTCGGCAACATCAGGGTCATAGGGGATCTCCAACATTCTTAAACCGTAGCAATAATTGATAAGTTAAGACTTCTTGCTCAGCCCAAACATGGGATTTGGGTTTAGATGGATGAGCTTGGAGCCCTGTGTCTTCTGACCTGTGCCCACCATTTAGTGAGATTACATTCCACCAGTAAAAGCTGGAGGTTTCAGTCAGCCCTCTGACCCCAAGTTTAAACCAACACCAGCTCTCTCTCCCTCTCTGTAATGAGAGAGCAGCCCTATGATCCTCTGGAATTATGGTAACACTATCACTTTGACAATGAAATGGGGACTTGCCTCACACACAGGAGGAATGAGGTGTACAGGCATCTGCAAGGTGTATATCTGGGTTCCACCTGTGGGTCTGGCAAACAAAAATAACTAGGTTGACATCACTTCCCTGTCACTGTTGGTGGTTTGCTCCTGTTGGGGTGAGGTTTGCAAAGGGCCATCTTAGGAAGGCAAGTTTAGGCATCACGCTAAGGGGGAGGTGAACGCTACATTTCTAGAAAGGAGGCTTAGTGTTAAATAAGTCACTGCCAAGGAGCTTAAACAGGGAAGAGTTGAGAGATGATAATTCTCTATCTAAACTGTTCTGGAACTCATAGTCTTAAAGAGGAGTAGAAGTGAATAGTGAAGACACGTTGAAGAGGAAGCTGGATAGTCACATGAGGAAGAAAGTAATAGAAAGGTGTGTTGACTGTAAGAAACTGGGAATGTGTCCTCTTGACCCCTCTGTGTCTGGATTGAAAATTCATCCCATTTCCAGCACAAATATCTTTCATCTCTATGAACATAAAAGTTCCTGGTTTTGTTTGATGTCAAGTTGGTAGTTTTAGATTGACTCACTGGGCAGGAAACCCAAGTGTTGTACACTTCATCCAACATCACATAAAATTCTCAATGTAGAAACAGGCCATTCAGTCCAACGTATCTATTCTGTTGTTATGCTGCATGCTGGCCTCCTCTCATCTTTCTTCATCTTCCTCCATCAACATATCCTTCTATTCCTTTCCTCCTCATGTGTTCATTCAGAAAAAAATGGGGCAGGTCTGGCACTATCTGTGGAGGGAAAAACAGGATTAACACTTGGAGTCCAATATGACTCTTCTTCAGAACTGATTTGTCAAACCAGTAAAGGGGGAGCTGGTAGGAGGCAGATTTGGGGCTACTGCACTCCACGCTACACACACTCAAAACCCATAAAGCAGTCTCCCCTGAATTTCCCATTGGATTTTGAGGCATAGAGGCATTCAGCGTGGAAACAGACTCACTAGTGCCAGCCAGGTTTCCCAAACTGATCTAATCCCATTTGCCTGCATTTGGCCTATTTCCCTCTAAACCTTTCCTATCCCTGTACCTGTTCAAATGTCTTTTAAATTTTGTTATTGTACTCACCTCTACCACTTCCTCTGGCAGCTCGTTCCATATACGCACCACCCTCTGCTTGAAAAAGTTACCCCTCAGCTTCCCTTTGAAATTTTTCCCCTCTCACCTTAAACTTACGCCCTCTAGTTTTGATCTCCCCTACTCTGGGGAAAAGGGATTTATTAGAGGTGATCTTATTGTTCAGATTTTCGAAAAAGTGTAAAATTGAACACATTTGAAGACAACATGATCCCCAAATCTGTCAGTTTTCCGATGAGGGCGTTCAGTAAAAATTCCTCCCCAAAAATCTCAGCATTGTGCTGTAACTAACATCACTTTACCAATGCCAATGCCGGCCAACTCACACCATAAAAGCTCAGATAAATAACACTTTTCAATATTGATGACAGGCCCTTTAAGGGAGTACGTTAGCTGTTTTCCAAGGCATCTGACATTTGTAACACTTTCCAAGCTGCATCCGCGGGTTCGGCCCGTGTTTAACTTACACTTTCCTGGGACCCCTCTGACCTTCATGTCAAATCACTGCGCTTGTTCTGTGAGCCACATTAGAGCTCATAATCCCTAGAGTCAAACGCCTATCATTCAGAAGAAATGCAAGCTATCAGGACATCGGGAGACTTAAGACACTTTGACAAAAGACTGTCAACTGAAGACCTGACTGCAATTTAGTCATCTTTCAAACCGCCCTGTCAACAGCAACTGAGCAACTTCTCACCTCAGACAACACAGCCATCACCATGGTAACCGAAAGAAGCACAAACAAAGTACAACAAACATTAAACTATTTATATAGGAGTGAATGCTCAATCCTTTCAACACATAAAGGAAGCTGGCTAACCAGCTCTTCTGGAAACAATTATTTCTGCAGCTGAACTGGGTTTACCTTTGTATTCAGTTTTAAGCTCTGAAACCAGGAGTTGAAGTGAAAATGAATTCCTTTCAAAGGCCTTTGTCACTAAAGATGATTCAAAGCTGAAGGGACTGAAATTGGCCTGAGCTTCACAATGCTCACGGGTGATATGGGAGAATTACCTCTTTCCTTAGCTGACTATCAAGGCTGGAACTCCTTGATGCGACTAACAGCGAAGGGGAACAAATACCTAGGTGCAGTAGGATGTTCTAAAGGGACAAAGCTACATGAGCTGAATGGTCTGCATTAAAAGGAACAAAAAGAAAACTACTTGGTGGTACCTGCTATGATTAAGTTTCCGTTCCAAAGAACAGTCATAGTGGACTCAAAATGTTAGCTCTGTTTCTCTCTCCTCAGGTGTTGTCCGACCTGCTGAGTTTTGCCAGAACTATCTGTTGAGTTGGATCTCACGGTCAGTATGCCTTTAAGAGATATGCTTGTGTTATCATCACTGTAAGAATTTTTTATTCCCTCATTGGAACAGGGTATCTCTTATTGCTCAGCCAGGTTGCCCTTAAGAAAGTGACCCACTGCAGTCCATGTGCTGTAGGTAGACTGACAATGTCCTTAGGGAGGGATTTCCAGGATTTTGACCCAGCAATAACATGTGACCACAAGAAATAAATTTCTCATACTCTATTCTAATCTGGGATCACTTGAAATGTCTTAGATATTTGGAAGCTGATTGAAGACCAACAGGACACAGTGTTGGAAATAGAACATAAGAACCAGGAGCAGGATTGGACCATTTTGCCCTTCAAGCCTGCTGTGCCATTCAGTAAGATCATGGCTGATCTTTGTGTGGCCTTAGTTCCACTTAACCACCCTCTCACCATAACCGATAATTTCTTTACTGTTCAAAAATTATCTATCTTATCTTTAAAAACATCCAATGAGGAAGCATCAACTGCAGGGAATTCCACAGATTCACAACCCTTTGGGTGAAGACGTTCCTCCTCAGCTCAGTCCTAAATCTGCTCTCCCTTATTTTGAGGCTCTGCCCCTTAGTTCTAGTTTCACCGGCCAGTGGAAACAACTTCCCTGCTTCTATCTTAGCTATTCCCTTCATAATTTTATATGTTTCTATATGAACCCCCTCGTTCTTCTAAATTCCAATGAATATAATCCCAATCTACTCAGTCGCTCCTCATAAGCCAATCCTCTTAACTCTGGAATCAATCTAGTGAATCTCCTCTGCACCCCCTCCAGTGCCAGTACATCCTTTTTCAAGTAAGGAGACCAAAACTGCACACAGCAGTCCACGTGTGGCCTCACCAGCACCCTATACAGCTGCAACATAACCTCCCTGATTTTAAACTCCATCCCTCTAGCAACGGCAGACAAAATTCCATTTGCCTTCTTAATTACCTGTTGTACCTGCAAACCAACCTTCAGCGATTCATGCACAAGGACACCCAGATCCCTCTGCACAGCAGCATGCTGCAATTTTTTACCATTTAAAAAATAGTCTTTTTTACTGTTATTCCTACCAAAATGGATGACTTCACATTTATCAACATTGTACTCCATCTGCCAGGCCTTTGCCCATCACTTAAACTATCTATATTCCTCTGCAAACTTTCAGAGTCCTCTGCACACTTTGCTCTACCACTCTTCTTAGTGTCATCCACAAACTTTGACACACTACATGTGGTCCCCAACGCCAAATCATCTATGTAAATTATAAACGATTGCAGTCCCAGCACTGATCCCTGACTTACACCATTAGGCACTGTTTGCTGACCAGAAAAGCACTCATTTATCCCCACTCTTGGCTCCTTGTTAGTTAACCAACCCTCTATCCATGCTAATACATTGCCCGTAACACTGTGCACCCTTATCTTACGCAGCAGCCTTCGGGCAGCACCTTGTCGAATGCCTTCTGGAAATTGAGATACACCACATCTACTGGGTCCCTGTTGTCCACTGTGCTCGTCATGTCTTCATAGAATTCCAGTAAGTTAGTTAAGCATAACCTGCCTATCATGAACCCATGTTGTGTCTGCCCAATGGGACAATTTCTACCCAGAAGTTTTGCTATTTCTTCCTCGATGATATATTTGAGCATTTTCCCCACATACAGAAGCTAACTGGCCTATAATTCCCCATCCTTTGTCTACCTCCTTTTTTAAACAGTGGCGTCACATTTGCTGTTTTCTAATCTGCTGGAACTGCCCAAGAGTCCAGCGAAGTTTGGAAAATTACCACGAGTGCATTTATTATTTCTCCCGCCATCTTCCTTTAGTACCCTGAGATGCATTCCAGCAGGGCCAGCAGACTTGTCTACCTTTACCTCCATTAGCTTGCCCAACGCTGCCTCTTTCATGATAATGATCGTGTCTAGGTCCTCACTTACCTTAGTCTCCTTGTTAACAATTACTGGCATGTTATTCGTGTCCTCCACTGTGGAAGACCGACACAAAATATCTGTTTAATGCCTCAGCTATTTCCTCATTTCCCATTATTAAATTGCCCGTCTTTTCCATTAAAGGACCAATGTTTACCTTAGCCCCACTTTTTCGCTTTATATATTTGTAGAAACATTTGCTATCTGTCTTTATATTCTGAGATAATTTACTCTCGTAATCTATCTTACATTTTTTTACAGCTTTTCTTGTGACTCTCTGTTGACGTTTAAAATTTTCCCAATCTTCTAGTTTCCCACTGGTCTTTGCCACTTTGTACGCCTTATCTTTCAATCTGATAGCCTCCCTTATTTCCTTAGACATCCATGGCTGATTACTCCTTTTCCTACAGTCCTTCCTTTTCACTGGTATATACTTGCTGAGCGTTTTGAAAATCCTCCACTGTTCCTCAGCTGTCCCTCTATAAAGCCTTTGCTTCCAGTCTACTTTAGCCAACTCCTCCCTCATCCTATTGTAGCCTCCTTTGTTTAAGTACAGGACCCTGGTATTGGATTTTATCTTCTCACTTTCCATCTGCATTCTAAATCCAACTGCACTGTGATCGCTTCTTCCAAGAGGATCTCTAGCTATGAAATCATTAATTATTCCTACCTTATTACACATGACCAGATCTAGGATAGCCTGCTCCCTCGTCAGTTCCATTACATACTGTTCAAGAAAACTGTTGTGGCTACATTCAATGAATTCCTCCTCAAGGCTGCCTTGACCAACCTTGGTTCGACCAATCGACATGTAGATTAAAATCCCCCATGGTAATTGCCGTACCATTTTTACAGGCATTAGTTATTTCGTTGTTTATTACCTGCCCCCAATATGATGTTATTATTTGGTGGCCTACAGACTATGCCTATCAGTGACCTTTTCTTAGAATTTCTAATTTCCACCCAAATGGAATCAACCTTATTCTCCATAGAACCTCTACCATCTCTCACTACCACCCTGATGTCATCCTTAAATATCAGAGCTACACTACCCACCTTACCTTCCAAATAGTCTGATACCCCTGGATATTTAATTCCCAGTTGTGACCATCCTGCAACTGTGTCTCTGTAATGGCTACTAAATCACACTCATTTGCGATGATTTGTGCTGTTAACTCATCTACCTTGCTTCAAATGCCCCGAGCGTTCAGATAAAATGTGTTTATGCTAGTTTTTATACCTTCTTTTTGAATTCTAACATCTCCATTAATAATATCTTCTGAATTTTCCTTCCTCTTAACTTCTTTCATAGTCTTCGATGTAGTTAAACCCTGCTGCACACATATTAACCTGCTGCTTTCTTTTCCATTTACCATTATACTTTCTGTTTTTCCCTTCCCTTCCCCCCAAGTTCACTAGTTTAAAGTCCCAGTGACCACCCTGTTTATCCTTTTCACCAGAACACTGGTTCCAGATCGGTTCAGGTGGAGACTGTCCCAACTGTATAGATCCTTCCTGTTCCAAAACTGATGCCAATGCCCCGTGAAATGGAGCCCCTCTTTCCCACTCCACTCCTTTAGCCACGTGTTCACTTCCCTAATTTTCTTGTCCCTCTGCCAATTTGCACGTGGCTTGGGTATAATCCGGAGATTATAACCCTTGAGGACCTCGTCCTTAATTTCGTTCCCAGTGCTTGATAATCCCCAAACAGGTCCTCCTTCCAGCCTTGCCTATGTTGTTTGTCCCAATGTGGACCACAACAACTGGATCCTCCCCCTCCTGCTTTAATATCCTTTCAAGCTGGTCAGAGATGTCCCTCACCCTGGCACCGGGCAGGCAACACACCATGCAGGACTCTCGATCCTGCTTATAAAGGATACTATCTATTCCCCTGATTATAAAGACCCCTACAATTATCATCTGTCTTTTTGCTCCCCCCTCTTGAATGGCCTCCCGTACCATGGTGCAGTGGTGAGTTGGCTCATCCTCTCTGCAGCCCTCTTCTTCATCCACACAGGCAGCAAGTACCTCATACCTGTTGGACAAGGTCAAGACCTGAGGCTCCTCTGTTCCTGAATGCAGGATCCCCCTACCTGCCTCTCTAACAGTCACACCCTGCTGTTCCTGGCCACTGACCTTATTTGAAGTACTTAATCTACCAGTTGCGACCGCCTCCTGAAACACAGCGTCCAGGTACTTCTCCCCCTCCCAGATGTGCCGCAGTGTTTGAAGCTCAGATTCCAGCTCATCAACTCTGAGCCAGAGGTCCTCGAGCAACCAACACTTGCTGTAGATGTGATCGCTGCAGCTCGCAATGGGATCAGTCAGGTCCCACATAATACAGCTACAACACATCACCTGTCCAGCCATTTCTACTTAGTTAATTAACTTATTAGTTAGCTAAACCCAGGTTAGTTAATTTATTAATTAGTTTTGGAGTGTCTTTTTTTTTAAATTTAGGACAGATTTCCTACAAACAATCAGGTCACATCTCTCCCGTGACACCACTTTTACAGTTTGGTTTCGGTTACTCTGGGTCTCCTCCCTCTGACTCTGCTCCCTGGAAACAAGGGAGTTTGGACAATCAACAGCATCTACTTCTATGAGAACAAACAACTGTATAGGTCTCTATACAGCACACAGCCCACCAAGACAGCAAAGTTAATTTCCTTTTGATTGGAATGTACGTTCTTTCAGGATAGAAGAAATTCTTAACAGCGGCTTAAATTAAAAATGAACAGGCTGAAGTTATAAATTCAATCAACACCAAAGGCTAAAAAAACAGTACTGAAGCAAGGAGTACTCTTTTTCCTTCTCTAAAAAACCAACTGAAAGGCTCTGAAACTGAACGTTTTTTAAAAAGGCAGTTTTAAAGAGTCTTGAAAGCTAAAATGTATACATTGAAGAAAATACAGTTGAAAAACCCCCAAAAAACTGTTTTCTACATTAAGAAGGCTTACCTGAATCCAGAACTCATTACTTTTTTCCAAGTTAGCACAGAAATAAAAGAAAGCCCATAGGACATTCAAGATTCCTTGTTTGAGATAATCACTGGTAGAAGCCTGCTACTACAAGCCTCCAATTCCTAAAGCAACAGTTTTGTAGGGACCAAGGCCAGTGGAGGAGTAACTTTAATTTACACTGACTTAAAGTTGGGACATATAGCTTAAGATGGTGCAGTGTAAAGTTTTTAAAGCAAAATTGTGTGGAGCATAAACGCCAGTATGAGTTGGGTAGCATTCAGTAAAAAACTATTAAATTACAACAATTCACACAATGTTCACTGTTCTCTTATACGGACCACACAATAGGTAATACCAAATAAAGAACATTAAAGGTGTTGCCTGTTATTGGCAAGAAAGAGTTTCACAGAATTCACACACCTGGTCTTCTGTGGATGATCAGAAAAATCCAGAAAACTTCTGGAAAATATTTTCAAAGACAAGCACCAAGTAAGAATTAATTTCAGGATTGACGGAGTCCAACTCATATTATACAAACAGAAATCCCCAACAGTCTGTTGACTAGTTCGTTGCAGGATGTCGTAGCAGTGACAGGAGTGTGAATTTGCTGAAGAGGAACTATCAGGGAGGTTTGTTGAGTTAGTCATCACTTGCGACCAGTTAAAGCCTTTAGGATGGATCTTTCAGGCAAGATAAAGGGCCATTGTTGCATTACTTGGGGATGAACACAAATGTGAAGCCACAGTGACAGGCCAACAACAACGTGCTTTAGGTGCGGTCAACACAATTGCTGTTGTCAGCAAAGCACACAAAACCTGTAAGCATAACCTGTAACAAATATGGTTTGTCACACTTACCCAAGAAGTGTCCTGCTTTTCTTGATATTTGCAAAGCATGTGCACCAAGGGACATTGGGCATGAGCAGGAAACCTGACTCCAATCCAGACCTCCATAAGAAACAAAATCATGATGGCAGAACACCACACACTGGTAGCAAGGAAAGAGTTAAGAAGATGTACAAAAACGTAAACACATCAATGAAGTTAAGAGATGACCGAGTGAAAGGCAGATTTCAGAAGAAAACCAAGTTGTCCACATCGTTAACCTCACACATCATGTAGATGGTGTAAGGTGATCAGAAGCTTTTACAACCATTAACATCACATGTTCTAAAAAGTTAAAATTGGCAAAGGAGCCAATACTGACACACTACCATTATGCCTGCTGAAAGACATGGACCTCAGCAAGTGGTACTCTCCATGGCACAGAGACTACTTCACAGTGTATAATGGACCCCTAATTCTGTGCTCTGGCAGAATCACACTGCAGATCCAATACACAGGCTCATCTTGGCTTCCTGAAATTTGGTAGAAACCAACAGCATAACAGCAGTGGTAGAACTATTGGTAATCACAAATCTCGACAGGGTTACAGTGCGTGAGATTCAAACCAGGCCTACTGTGGTGGAACAGATCACACACAACGCTATTAAATCAGTTGAGGATATGAGTCTGAAGTCAGATACAAACCAGGTATGACTACATCTGACATGCTGAGTAAATGACTCAATCCACACAAAGATTAATATATTCTTCTTGACCTACACATTGATGCTCTACACCATAAAGCTTATAATGCTTTCATTTCAGGTTGATCTGTTACTATTGACTGGAGCACCTGTGGTGGCAGCTTTTACATCCGCACAACGTTCCATCCACATCTTGGGTGAAAGTAGCAATAGACCTGTTCACAACGCACAGGAAAGATTACATCCTTGTATTGGATTATATCTGTAGATTTCCTATTAGTTAAAAACTTCACAATACCCTCAACAATTCACAGGCTTAGCTAAACTTAACACAGAATATAGACTTATGCTAAGGTTACCTGCTAAACCATTGGGTCTGTAAAGACCTAAGAAGAGCTTTTCTTCTATAATGAAACAAGCGATAAAAATCATCACAGGAGATGCCCGACATGGGCATCATCTCATAAGGGGCAAAGCCCCTTTTTGGGCATGGGCACCATATTATAACTTGATGGTTCTATTCAAATCCATGCTGATCTTACACTCTCAACAAAGCATTGGCCAGAGAAATCCACCCAGTCGCTGTTGGAGATGTAAGTTTATCCAAGATCTGTGAAAGTCTGATCTTCCCTAAGCTGCATTCCAATGGTGACTTCTGGTAAATCCCAAATGTTCAGACTGCTCCCCACATCCACATTGTTTGAACAGATTGCCCTTTGGAATCAACACAGTGTCATAGATCTTCCCATGCACTATGTCCATCAGCCCTTCTCCATCACTGATTGAATGGTGGAGATGGTGAGGAGGGGGTGTTGAGTCTTAGTTTTATTACTGGCAGGTATAGGATGTGTAGCCTCTTCCCTTTTGCTACCTCACCCGCTCCCACCAGCTTCATTATGTCCAACCCCATAGTTCAAAAGGACTTTTATTTCTTGTAATGCACTGTAGGATGTCCTGAGAGTACCAAAGGTGACATAGGGGCTCTTGAGACAGATGGGTAGTGTCTCTGCCTCTGAGCCTGAAGACCTACGTTTGAGTCCCAGCTGCTCCAAAAGTGTCATAACACCCCTGTACAGTTGATTAGAAGCTCTCAATGAAAGATGCTGTCGGGATGTGCAAACATTGTTTTTCTTTTCCCAGAGTGAAGCCTTTCGCAGTCTGCAAAGAGTTTCTGGCCAATTCAACCTTGATCCTAAGAGTCAATTACCCTTAACAGCATCAACGGAAACAAGGAGAAGTTGATTACTTTCTCCCCAAAGAGAAACATTTTGAACAAATATCAATAAGGTTTCACTGATTACCTCCTGACAGAGTTGATTGTTGATTAGCAAAAGCCCCTTATTGACAATTTAAAAGGTCTTCATTGTAAACCAGCTCCTTGATCACTCTGATTGCTTGAATCAATCTCTGATCCAACTTCAATTGGTGGAACGTTATTGCAGGTGTTTCTATTCTCCAGGAGTGGAATCAGTCAGTTTACAAAGGAGCTATACTGTCACCTGCATGGGAAAAACCGTCCTACTCTTTGGTCAATTTCTTCTCCCTCTGCTCTCAAACAATTAGCCCGGGCCAATAATCCCACTGTGTTGCCGAACCATCCCATATGACTATCCTCTATTACTGTTTAATTTTTATTTTTATTATTTAATCACTCATTAAATATATGCAATGAGTATTCCCTGGCAGCCAACATGGCGGCTTAGCTACCAAACATCTCGAGCATGATCACAATAAGAGACATGATGGTCCCTAAAAAACAAATGTCAGGAGGCATATGCTGGCATTTTGGGCTAAGTACAAAATTCATTACCTTTTCTCAAAACATTGCTGCTGTGATATCACTTTAAAAAGAAACATGCTAACAAGCAGGGTACCAGGATGTAGAACTTGGGGGAGAATCTAGATTAGGGGACAGTGTTTATAAAATAAGGAGTTGCTATTTAAATCAGAGATAAGGAGTATTTGTTTTCCTCAGGTGGTGTATAGCATGGGCTGATGATATTCGACAGCTGCATGACCTTGAACAAGTTCTGTGAACATTCCTGTACATGACAAAGCCAGCACAATTAAATTGTTTCTCGGTACCTTGCTGTTTGTTACACTGTATAAGAGAGAGAGTTTCGTTCCAAATCACTGGACTTCACCTCTGACTGAAATCGCGAATGGTCCCAGGAACAACCTAAGCCTCCAGATAACAGCTGTCGATCCAGGGGTCCCTGATGAGCAGAAGGACCTGAGACTTATTGTTTTCTTTCCTTTCTTTTTCATTCTTTTTATTTGCGTAATAAATGTTCCTTTCTTTTCTGTCTTTTATTATTACTCAATAAACGTTCATGTTTAAGCAAATTGCTGTTGTCGAGCCTTCTCTTAACTACATTTAACCGAATCTGAAAACAACCGCTTGGATACAGTCTGTGATCCGAGACAGGTCGTTGTGAATGTTTCAACTCACTTCCCGAAAAAAGCAGATCTTTTGAATCTTTTAAAGGAAGAGATAGATAGATTCTTGACAAGCAAAGGGGCTGAAAGGTTCTTGGTCATAGACAGAAATGTGGAGTCATAGATTGGCTATGTTCTTACAAATTTGGAGAGCACACTCAAGTGGTCTATTCATGCTACTAATTCATACATATATCTGTACGTAAGGAACTAGTAGCCATTCATAGAATCCCTACAGCATGGAAACAGGCTATTTGGCCCAACAAGTCCACATTGCCCTTCCAAAGAGCATCCCACCCTGACTCATTCCCCTTACCCCTGCATTTCCTCATGTCTAACCCACCTAACCTAAACATCCTTAAACACTACAGGCAATTTCCCATGGCCAATCCACCTAGCCTGCACATCTTTGGACTGTGGGAGGAAACCGGAGCACCCGAAGGAAACTCACACATACACGGGGAGAATGTGCAATCTCCACACAGACAGTCGCCCGAGGGTGGAATTGAACCCATGTCCCTGGTGCTGAGGCAGCAGTGCTAACCACTGAGCCGCCGTGCCACCCCGTTGTCAGCCCAATTTGGAATGTGTGGTGTGGGGGAGTGTAGCTGTGCTTTCTTGTTTATCCTTTGGAACAAGTCAGCCCGCTGAGCATTCCTGTTACAGAGATGGGGACATTTGTGGGAATAACCACAAAACCCCAAAAGTCATTTTTGAAGCTGGGATCCAGCATTGTGTCAACTTTCCAAAGTTGTACAACCAAGTCTCTGAGATGAGAGATCTCCATAAGGGAGCAGAAGCTTTCTTCTACAATGTTGCTGTTGTGACCATCCTTCCATGAGACAGCGAGACTTGGGTCACCCAAATCTGGGCACTGAAGAATTTCTGCCAGCTGTGTCTCTGGTGGCAAAATAGGCAAGCAAACTCCAACATCCTTACCAAGGCCAAGTCCACCAGCATCTCCCTGAAAAGTTGCCATTGGCATGGAGGATGAAGCCTGTGGGCCATGTATTGACACATCATCGAAGAAGCTGCAACACTGTTGGAAAGGCACTGCACAGAAGCAATGACAGTGGATTGAGGATGAGTACAAGCTGAGCTCCGGTTCAAAACCCCCTCGTCACCTTCCACTTCTTCAGGGTAACTCTCATTTTCTCAGCCCCAAAACCAGTAGCTCCACCATTGGCCCGCTGATCGAGTCACCCAAGCACACAGTGATCACAAAACCTGCTGTCCTTGTTTCAAAAGACTGACAATAGCAATGTTTAATGAGATTAGAGTTGGTCATTAACAGAAATGGACAAGGGGTAACAGGAAATCTGAGAACTATTAAAAACAGGAACCCTCGATTTGTGCTCCTAATTGTGTGACCATGAGTCCTTTGCACCCAGTAGAGCACTTTAAAATTGTAGTCATTGAAGTAATGTAGGGAACACAGCAACCAATTTACACACAGCAAGGCCCCAGCATCAATAACCTGTTAGTGACCCCGTCCAATCCTTCATTTTCATTTTCTTCCTTTCCCTGGATCTCCCTTACCATGGAAATATGCTGCTTCCCTTTCACTGTCGCTGGGTCAAAATCCTGGAATTCCCTTCGTAAGGGCACTGTGGATTAACCTATAGCACGTGGATTGTATCTGTTGAAGAAGGCAGCTCACCACCACCTGTTCAGGGGAAATAGGAATGAACAAGAAATGCCAACCCAGCCAGCAAGGCCCATGAATATTTTTTTAAAAATTGAGTTTGGATTTTTTAGGCCCTTCAGCCCATCGAGCCTGCACTGATAAAAGGACCTATCAATTCTACTCAGTTTCAAACTACTCTTGCCTTAGCTGTATAGCTGTACAGTCATAGCAATGAGTAAAGGACACACAAAGAACAGGTAGTTGTGAGGATGTCGGACCCAGTTGTATCTCCTCTTTGTTCAGGTGTATCAGCATATAATAATCTCAATAATGAAAATTACTGTTTATGACACATAATAACATGGTAGGGAGTTTAATATCTCAATAAATGTTTCTGCGAGATTACTCCAAAATTGGAACTTACTGGCATATGTTAAATTAGTCAAAACTTCTGCTATAATAACAAACAGGAAGGCTGTCAAAAAAACACTATAAATACTTGTCCTGCAATGTGTTATGATTCCCAGCTTTTGCTCCCTCAGTTAGGAGTACATAGAGCTCCCCCAGGCACAGCACCAAAATGCCATCTAGTTTTCTCATCACCTATTGTTATATTTGTGAGCAATGCCCTGGTATGACCTTTAAATTTTTTTAAATAGCAAGAAAGACTTGCATTTATATAGCACTTACCATGACCAACAAATGTATCAAAGTGCTTTACCGTCAAGTAAGTACTTTGGTAGGTACTTTGTTGTAATTGTTATGACTGTTAATTAAACATCACTACTCAATTAGTTAAAATGCTTGGACTCCATCACCAAAACGGCCAATTGTTTCCCTTTCAGTACTGCTACCTAGAATAGAAAAGACTTTCACCAGGTTTCTTTAATAAACTCAAAAGTAATCGCTTTATTGTAAACATAGAAACATAGGAACATAGGAATTAGGAGCAGGAAGTAGGTATTCAGCCCTTTGAGTCCACTCTGCCATTTAACATGATCATGGTCTTATCCTGGTCTTAATTCCTCTTTCTTGCCTGTTCCCCAACACCCTTTATCCCACTTTTCATCAGAAACATATCTATTTCTTCCTTGAATCTGTTGATTGATTCTGCCTCCACTGCACTCTGGGGCAGTGGATTCCACAGCTTCACAACCCTCGGACAGAAGTAGTTTCCCCTCATCTCAGTTTTGAACCTACCTCCTTTCACCCTGCATCTATGACTTCTTGTTCAAGGCTGTCTCACGAGGGGAACATTGTTCAATGTCCACCTTATCAATCTCTTTTAGCGTTTATACACCTCAATCAGATCCCACCCCCCATTCTTCTGAACGCCAGTGAATACAAGCCCCAGCTATTCAACTGCTCCTTGTACAACAGCCCTTTCATCCCTGGTATCAACCTGGTGAACCTCCTCTGAATGCCCTCCAGTGCCACCACATCCTTCCTCAAGTAGGGAAACCAAACTGGACACAATATTGCATATAGGGTCTCACCAACACCTTATCTCAAGACTTCTTTACCTTTATAATCCAGTCCTTTTGCAATAAATGCCAGGATTTCATCTGCCTTTCTAATCAAATGCCACACCTGCACACCCACTTCCTACAATTCATGCACAAAGATGCTCAGATCCCTCTGCAACTGACACACTTTGAATCTGTTTCCCATTTAAATAGTAATTTGTCCTTTTATTTTTCCAGCCAAAATGGACAATCTTACTCTTATCCACATTAAACTCCATCTGCCAGATTCTGGCCCATTCTCCGAGCCTATCAATATCCATCTGTTATCTCTTTATCTCCTGATCACTGCTTACTTTCCCAGAAGCAAAACACATTGTTTAGAATTGGAACTAAAGTACTTTTGAATCCCCAAATAAACACAATCACAAACCATAAAAGACAAAATAACTCTGTAGAGATGATCTTTTTTATATAAAGGTAAAAGAGTAAACACTGCTTCAGGCTAACGGTCTGAGAAACAAATGATAGAACTGGACAAATTTTGGAGTCCACTGGATTTCTTGTTGAAGAAATCGAATTGTTGACAACCATAAGTGGATGGAAGATCTTGACAATCTTTGGCATGGGTGGAGATTGGACCGGTTCTGTGTCATTAGAAAATAGTCACGTTTCAGCTTTTCAAAGTCTACAAGGTACTGAGATGTGGAAACTTGATCAGGTTCTCAAATACTTTAAACAAGAGAGAATCTTGTGAAAGAGAGACTTACCTTTCCTGTAAGCTTTGGACAGTTTTTACCTTCACTGATTCCCAAGGTTTTTAAAACAGATGGCCAACAGAACCGGAGCCAACACGAGGGAAAGTTTTCTTTTAACAAAATTAACAGCTATGATTGGGAACGCACTGTCTCAGAGTGTGGCGGAAGCAAATTCAATCATCCCTTTTTAAAGGGAACCAGGCGATTGAAGAGAAAAGAAAATTTGCTGGGGTACAGGGAAAAAGGCTGGAGAGTAGAACTCACTAAGTTACTCTTACAGAGAGCTAACGCAGACATAATGGACTGATTGATTTCTTTCTGCTCCATAACCATTTTATGGTAGCCTATTTCTTGCACCCTGGGTCAGAACCAGGTAAGTCAGCCCTATTAGTTCCTCCAGTCAATGTAAAAACCAAATCAGAAAGGATTTATTGAAATTCCCACTTGATTTATGGCAGTGTTTGTGACCAATGTCACTGCTAGGTGGAGCACGGAATACAGACAGCTATAGCATTGCTATAAACCTGAACTCACACTAAAACACTAGGTATTACAAACAAATGTAGACAAAGCCATCAGAGCCCAAAGGAATACAACTACATTTGGGAAGAATGATTCTCGGGAAAACATCTCTTGCAAGGGGCATCTGGCATATTTTGCTCCCAAAATTCTATCTCCACGTATCTGCAACCTGATTCTCCAGAACACTTATAACAGTTTCAACCGAGTTGGGAGACACAATACGTTTTAATTTCAGGGAACACACCAAGACACTTTGGTTATGGTGGATACTGAAAAACCATTACATGTTGACTTTGAAAGAGCCTGTAGTTACTGTTATCATAGATCAGAATCCCTACAGTGTGGAAGCAGGCCATTCGGCCCAATGAGATCACACTGCCTCTCCAAAGAGTGCCCACTCAGACCCACCCCATCCCTGTATTTCCCACGGCTAATCCACCTAGCCTACACATTCCTGGACACTATAGGCAATTTCCCATGGCCTATCCATCTGATTTGCACGTCTTTGGACTGTGGGAGAAAACTCACACAGACACAGTGAGAATGTATAAACTCGACACAGACAGTTGCTTAAGGGTGGAATCGAACCCAAGTCCCTGGTGCTGTACAGCATCAGCGCTAACCACTGTGCCACTGTGCTATACTGTAATAATTGCTGCTCTGGATGGTTTCAAATATCATCATGAGCTTTTACACTAATGGTGCGATGCTATAACTAGGCATGTAAAGGTGGCTCATAGAAGCCAGTTACAACAGCTATGCCCTGTCTCCTCATATTCTGTTTATCTATCTCCAACCTGAATCAACCTTGTAAATATTTTCTGCACCCTCTCTGATGCTTCCACATCCTTCCCAAAGTGTGGCACTTCACTTGTGGCCGAAGTAGTGTTTTGTAAATGTATATGGTAACTTCCTGGCTTTTACATTCTCTATGCTTCCATTTATATAGCCCAGAATCTCATAAGCTAAGAGTGTCACAGTCTAAGAATAAGGGGTAAGCCATTCAGGACTGAGATGAGGAAGAATTTCTTCACTCAGAAAGCTGTGAACCTGTGGAATTCTCTCCCACAGGAAACTGTTGGGGCCAGTTCGTTCGATATATTCAAAAGTGGGTGGACATGGCCCTTGCAGATAACGTGATCAAGGGGATATGGAGAGAAAGTGGGAATGGGATACTGAGATTGCATGATCAGCCATGATCACATTGAATGGTGGTGCAGGCTCGAAGGGCTGAATGGCCTACTCCTGTTCCTATTTTCTATGTTTGTATAAGCCAACCTTCAAACATTCATCCACACATGTTCACAGGCCCTGCAGCTGCTGCATTCCATTTCAAATTGTAACCTACATCTATACTGCCATTATGTTAAAATATTCTCCAAATCAATCTGATTTTTAACAAAAAATCATTGTACTTTCCATAAAGTATAATAAAGTTTTCTGCACATTACAGTAATGAAAATCTTTGACCAACCTCCAGCAAAAGGTTAATGCATTAATAACCAATTGTGACTTGCTGTTAGCAGGCCAGTGTGAAACTGAATTAATATGTTGAGACTTGTGCACTCATACAGTAAGTGCTGACTGTTGTTGAAAGTGAGCCCTACTTAGATTCACAGAATCCCTACAGTGAGGAAGATGGCCATTTGGCCCATTGAGTCACAGCAAGCTTTCTAAGGGCATCCCTCCCAGGCCCACACTCCTCCCCTATCCTTGCATTTACCATGGCTAACACACCTAGCCTACACACTATGGGGCAATTTAGCATGGTCAATCCACCTAATCTGCACATTTTTGGACTGGGAAACCATAGCACCCAGAGGAAACCCACACAAACACAGGGAGGACATAAGATTTTAGAGTAGATTTGTCGCTTGGGTTGTGGGTGTTGTGGTTGGTTAGCTCGCCGAGCTGGTTCTTTGTTTTTCCACTGATGTTTCCTTACCCTGCTGGGTAACATCATCAGTGCAGCCTCTGATGTAGCGCTGTTGTGTTTTCTTGTCTGGTATTTAAACTCTGGTGTCCGTTGAGCTGGATTACCTCACTTCCGGTTTTCCTTCGCAATAGATCCCATATACACTCCATTACGAAGGAAAACTGGAAGTGAGGTAATCCAGCTCAACGGACTTCAGAGTTTAAATAACAGGTGGGAAAACACAACAGCACTTCATCGGAGGCTGCACTGATGACGTTACCCAGCAGGGTAATGAAACGTCTGCAGAACAACGAACCAGCTCGGTGAGCCAACCAACCACAACAGGGAGGACATGCAAACTCCACACACAGTCAGTCACCAAGGGTGGAATCAAACCTGTGTCCCTGGTGCTATGAGGCAGCAGCGTTAACCACTGAGCCACCGTGCCTTGTTGGATCACAGTGAAGGCACAGCTTCTCTCGTTGTACATAGGTGCCTGCAGTTATGATGAGGCGTCTCGTCATTCACGTTCACCCCAAATGATCTAGGTGAGGGTCGTCGCGGTTTTTCAAACTGTCTGGAATGTTGTAGCGTCAGAGTGGGAGGAAACCGGAGCACCCAGAGGAAACCCACGCAGACACAGGGAGAATGTGCAAACTCCACACAGGCAGTCGCCCAAGGGTGGAATCGAACCCGGGTCCCTGGCGCCGTGAGCCACCGTGCTGCTGTTGGCTATCTACCCTATCTGTGCCCCTCAAAAATTTTAAAACTCTGTAAGGACACCCCTCAGTCTCCTACATTCCAGTGAAAAAAGTCCCAGCCTATCCAACCTCGCCTTATAACTCAAACCTTTCAGTCCAGGTTGCATCCTAATAAATCCTTTCTGCACTCTTTCTAGTTTAATAACATCCTTTCCATAGTCTTCACATCAAGGGCAATAGACACCTTGGCAAGTTGTGGCCAAATTTCTTCAATGGTTGACATCAGTAGTGAGAGGTCTTCAAGCTTAATTAGGATCTGTTGGATCTCCACATGCTGTCAGTTTTTTCAGGAATTTTGCTGCTGGCCCAATCTGTTCAAGGTGTGACTGTCTTCATTTCTCCCTTCCTTTCCTCCTCCATCTGGTCTTTCAGACTGACCTTGAGGGCAATAGGAATGCTTCTGGGTAGACACTGAGCGGGTCTCACATTCTCATCTGCTTCGAGATGACACTCACCAGGAAGACATCAGATATCTGCAAAAAAAATCTTGTAATCTTTTAGGATTTGTTCAGCAATCAATGGTTAATGGCCTGCAAAACATTATAAATTTCTTCTGGCACATTTAGGGTTACTCATTCAAGCTTTAGATCTGCTTGAGCTGAGCCAAGTAGATTTTGCTTAATGTCCACTATCTGGAACATCAGATCTGCATTCTACAAAATCAACAGTACTCATATGGTTGCTATTACACCAGTTTCTAATTTCCAGATTTTTAAAATTGAATTCAAATTTCACCATCTGCCACAGTGAGATTCAAACTCATGTCCCCCGCACATCGAACTGGGTCTCAATAAAACATTGGATTACAAGTCCATTGTACTTGAATTCAGGCATTCTCAATGGTATCTCTTTCTCGTTAAAATTTCAGGTTCACCTTTTTTATTAGATTTACATTCTTCCCATTGCCTTGGATTCTTGACTTCAATTGTTCTCTTAGGATAAGGATTATTCCATTGTACACCCTCAACCTTACTTTCTTTTTGTTCATTCGCAGGGTTTGTGCACCATTGGCCAGGCCAGCATTTATTGTCCATCCCTAATTGCCCAGAGGGCAGTTAAAAGTCAACCACATTGCAGTGGGTCTGGAATTACATGTAGGTTAGACAAGGTAAGGATGGTAGTTACCTTCTTTAAAGAACATTAGTGAACCATCACAGGCCTTCATTTCTGGGTAACCATCTTGAACCAGTTCTGTCAGGTCTGCAAAACTCATGGTGTTGCATTAAGCACCATTTGCTGTTTGGCACTTCGTGTTCATTTGATACAGAGACCATTTTCACTGTTATAAACCATTTATCACCTTGAAACCTGACACCTGCAACTTGTTGTATGGCGTACTCATTAGAGCCTTCAGCTGACATTGCTCCAGCAGCCATCTTTATCGGCTTGTTTTGCTCCTTTCAAGCAATGCCCTTAAATGTAAAGGCACTTAGATAAGTTTCTGAATAGGAAAGGTTTGGAGGGATATGGGAGCAGGCAGGCGGGACTGGTTTAGTTTGGGATTATGGTTGGCATGGACCAGTTGGACCGAAGGGTCTGTCTCTGTGCTGTACAATTCTATGACTCCATTGAGCCCTATCCCCAAGTTCTTTACCCAGGCCCCTGAAATTTTCCTCCCTTCAGACCCCATGTGAAAGTTCTGGTTGATCTGCTTCCACTGTCTCTGCTGGCGCTTTGCAACTAACATGCCACGTAAACAGAAATTCTCAAATCCTCTCAGGCACTTTTGCCAATTGCCTGTTGTTCCCTGGAAAAAGAAACCTGTCAGAACTCAGCAGGACCTGCCAATGAGTTAGTTCTTTTTCCGAATTACTTTCTCTCGTTCTGCTTGAACAGGCTTTTCATGCCCCCAGAGAAGTGTCTTGGTGCCAGTTTGCGAACAGATTCTCTGCAGTGATACACTTTCCACAACCTTCCAAATCCCAACCCCCCACCCCACTGAGTCTCTGGTCTGGACGGGACGTGAGATAGCCCCAGCCCACTGTTGTAGATCACCAGGATCTGGATCAGGAAAGCTCCCCGATTCCTCGCGCTGACTGAGCTGATCCCTTTTCACACAAACATCTCAGCTGAATGCAAAGCCGGTGTTTCCCCAAGGGCTGAAAGGCACATATCTTGGTCTCCACACATGGCTGACGGCGCCAGGAGAGCGGTACAGATATTTCTGCGAGACTGCTGACCACATCTCCCTTTCATCAGGTTGCTAGGAAACACTTGAACCTTGCAAACACTCTGAATTACTCCCCCATCGCATTTGGAATGTCTCTAGTATCTCCCAGTTGGGGCTGGGCTCAGCAGAATAGGATTTAATTACCATCCATCCCTACTCTAAGGTGTCAAAAGATATTATCTGAACAACCCATTGTGAGGTGTTATCCCAAAACTCTGGCCTTGAACACATACCTCCTGGCTCAGAGCTAGTGACACCATCACTGCACCGCTAAAAGTCCCCACCTGTGGTGTAGAAAGCTGCCACTCATTAGCAAAGCACCAGCTACTTAGCGAAAAGTTCCAATCCATTGCAGCTGTTAAAGTTATTTGTTCACAGAATGTTTGTGTCTCTGGCTGGGCCAGCATTTATTGCCTTTGAACTGAGGGGCATAAAAGAGTTGACCACATTGTGTGGGAGTGGAGTCACATGTAGACCAGACCAGGATTTCTTAGAATAGAATCCCTACAGTGTGGAAGCAAGCCACTTGGCCCATTGAGACCTCACTAACCCTCTGAAGAGCATCCCACCCAAATCCACTACCCTATAACCCTGCATTTCCCACAGCTAACCCACCTAACCCACACATCCCTGGACACTATGGGCAATTTAGCACGGCCCGTCCACCTAACCTGCACATCTTTGGACTGTGGGAGGAAACTCACACAGGCAGGGGGAGAATGACAGCTGCTCAAGGGTGGAATCGAACCTGGCTCCCTGGTGCTGTAAGGCAGTAGTGCTAACCACTGAGCCACTGTGCTGCCCCAATTCCTGCCCTAAAGGGGGTTAGTATGTGTCAGTTTTCTTTAAAGCTTCCAATTTTCCCTTTTATTAAATTGAATTCAAATTTCATGGTCTGCTTTGGATGGATGTGAATCTACCCCACAACAGACCAGGGACTCTAGATTCCTAGTCCAATGACATTGCCATCATGTCACAGTCTCCCCGAGTTTCTGGGAGTAAATATCGCTTTGAGTAACCTGCAGGAGTTGGAAGCCAAGTTTCTTGTTTTGAATTCTGGCAGCTCCCCTTCATCTATTTATCCTGGAACCACATACTGTGTGAGATCCATGTTCCAGGAAAGATTGTGACTGAGATAACAGCTTACTGAGCTGCAGCATTCGTCACCTTCTCAAATCTTTCTGAGACCTGGATAACCTTCAACAGGCACCTGAAAGCACCGCTGCTCCTGCAAATCTGGTGCCAGCAAAGGTGGCCCACTGCAGCATCCCCTTCCAATTTGAAGTGCCAAGCAGAGAGTTGATAGCCTCTCAACACTGCCTGCCAAGGGGGACATATTGTTAGCACGCCCAAGATTCCTGAAAAATAAACTGCTCCACTCAGAACTCGGTCCCAAGAGGCAGAGGAGACACTTTTGTCTTCAAAGCATCCCTAATGGGGGTCAACTCATGAGTGAATCCTGATCGTCATTGAGAAGGTTCATTTGGGGAAGGCTTCAAAGATCTCGGGAGACTTTGTCGGGAATGTGCGGGGGCGAAGGAGAGGGGACAGAGGCAATGCACATAACTCTAAACGACTCAACTAGCCAGCTCACCCCACGCCCCCCACACCAACACACCACCCCCCCACCCCAACTTGTGACGGAATGTGCAGTTCACACATCTTGCTGTGAATTCTTGCTTACCCACTGCCTGTACTCATTCTGCAGCCATGCGCTGAATATGATACTGGGCTCTGTGCTGTGCCAATGATCACGATCAACCACTCCAGAGCCTGCTGATCCATAATGGAAGCAAGACATCGTCCATCTTGAGGAACTGCCCACGAAAATGAAGAAATAGGAAGGATAGGAAACATTCAGGGGCGACAGTGACATAGTGGACCAATAATTTAGACCCAAAGCTGGGGACCATGATGGTGAAAGTTGAATTCACTATAAAAACATAGGATAAAAAGCTGGCCTAATTGGTGAAAACCCCATCTGGTTCACTGTTGCCTTTTAGGGAAGGAAATCTGCCATCCTTATCAGGTCTGGCCCACGCATGACTCCAGACCACAGCAACATGATTGACTCTTAACTGCCCTCTGGGCAATTAGTGATGGACAATAAACGCTGGCTGAGCCAGCGACACCCTCATCCCACAAAAATTACATCGGTAGGTGCTTTAGAGATGGCGTGAGGTGCATTCTTTAAGAGGTTCCTAAGAGGAGCTGTGCTGGACTCAAAACATTAACTCTGTTCCTCTCTGCACAGATGCTGCCAGACCTGCTGAGTTTCTCCAATACTCTCTGTGCTTGTTTCAGATTTCCAGCATCTGCAGTGTTTTGCTTTTATTCTCTAAGAAGTTGCCTGTGAATAGACAACCTGAAGAAAAGCTTGGAAAGTTGCAGTTTTTTTTAAATTAGAACACATTATGGAGAACTATAAATGCTTGGAATTAAGAAAGGATGGGTCAGTCATGAATCAGTTGGCAGTGCTGTCACACTGTACTCAAAGTAGATCTAAGTATAGCCCAGAAATGACTATCAGTAACATTAACAAATGAACACTTCACCACTTTTCGTACTTAACTCCATTGTACCCTATTCCGACACAAACGGCGGCTCATTTAAAATACAAAGGAAACTTGGTTGCCCACAATTATTTCTAATGAGGTTCTCGGGTGTCACTTAGTGGGGAAATTTCATGTCACTTTAGTTCATTGGCTGTAGCAGTGAAAAAGAACCATTCATTTGCACTCACTGTTCCACTTTCTCAGCACTGAGAATCAAGTTAACATCAAACGTCATTAATCATCCTTGCGAAAGGCCAAGGCGCTATTGCACATTTCCCATTAATCAGTGACCGATCGGAGTTACGAAGCCATTCGAGTTCAGCAAGATTTGCTTTGTCTTGTTTGCATCTCTTTCAGTTCAGATAAGATTAACGTGACATCCAAGACATTGGTTCAGCAAGCCTGTGCTTCAGAGAGAGTGGCTGGGAAATAAAAAGATGTGTTTCATTGAGTTGGCCTTTCTTTAGACAGCGTGTCTTTCCCTGTCACAATATGCCCTTTTCGCAGGCATTCAGCTTTTAAAATTCAATTTTGTCAGATAAAGAGAATCTTTAAGAATCCCTGAATACCCTTAAAAGCTTTTCTTGACTTTATCAAATGATGAATCAGAATGCTTTATCTCCTGACTGAAAGCATTTTAAAATGTTAAACACCTCTACATCAATTAATCATGGCAAAAATGGAAGAATGGTGAGAGATTGTATAAATCTTAAAAACCACAATAAAAGAGACCCAGAAATGACAAATCTCCCTGGCATTGCATTAGATCTTTTAATATCATTGATCATTGTTACAATAACAAGCGGGCTTGAGAAGATTTGCTCCCAATTAATTTTTGCCAATTTATATTCAATGTGAATATGTATTTAAATTCACTGAGGGCTGAGGGTGGATATATGGTGTGAATGGCACTTGTCATTAATTGTGGAGGGGTAATAGGGAGGGGATGGAGAATGATGAGGTGGTGGGAGAGGAAAGGAGATGGGAGGCGAGGGAGATAGAGAAGAGAGTACATGAAGGCAATCGGGACGAGTGGAGTGGGACCTTTGTTGGCTGAGGTGAGATCAAAATGGAGAGAGTGGACAAGATTTTAACTCATTCAAAGGCACAAACTTGCACAGAGTTTCAAATCAGCTCCACAGTGATTCCACAATCCCACTGGCGCAAGTTTGAAATTGAATGAGAAAATAAATTGATTTCATTTATTACTGTCACGTGTGCCAAAGTATAGTGAAAACTGTTGTTCTATGTGCTTTACAGGCAGATGGTACTACGCAAGTGCATCAGGGTAATAGAACACAGTGCAGGCTACAGCACTACAACTGCAGAGAGAGAGATCAACATTAACATTAAAGATGTAGTAGGAACTGCGGATGCTGGAACCTGAGATAACAAGGTGTAGAGCTGGATGAACACAGCAGGCCAGGCAGCATCAGAGGAGCAGGAAAGCTGACGTTTCGGGTCTGGACCCTTCT